>NW_028317983.1:3368750-3697500 GCF_062004578.1 Staurois parvus
CGCACCTCATTTCAGTGTTGGCACCTCCAGAGACTGAGACAGGCCTATAGTTAGTTAGTTAGGGTCTCTGTTTGTGTCAGACAACAAGTGTTGCTACTGATCATTGGAAGGACTCCACAACTTAAAGTGACATATCACCTTGGAGAGCTGATAAAATCCCACAAACTCAAGCCAGACTGGTGTTTTGCTCAGAAGGAATACTCAGGCACGTGCTACAGGACCAGTTATGGGAGAGGGAATACTGTAGATCTGTGTAAGATTGTAAGCTGTTGTGCTGCACCGTAGGCTAGCCCATACCATACACCCATACACTGATTCCTGCTCTTTTAGGGTAATAACAGGTAAGGTGTGGCAGCTTAGTTGTGCCCGCCAGTAGGTAAATTACTACACTTTCTACCTTCATCCATCAGAAGGCGCCGTGCTGTGCAGCACAAGGGTCTCAGCCTTTGGGCTGGGTGTGTGTAAATTTATTGTATATTTCAGCATTTGTGGTTTTGTTTATTTGCCACATCTAAGTAAAATTCTGTTGTGACAAAAGCTGGTGTTGGGGTTGCTTTCCTCATTCGTGACTTCACTGTATCCTGGGGAGCCCACCCCGGTACACGGCTTACAAGTGTCCATACAACTGGTGTAGTAGTCTGAGGATGTGGTTTCCAGGATGGATCAGAGCTATTTTGAATGGTCAAAGCGGTCACGTGCAGGTCAAAGTGAACCACCCCTACCTTGCCTATTGTACATATATATATATATATATATAATATACTGTTGCTGGATTGTTTGTTATTGTTATTAGTGTAGCACATCTAAGGAGCTGCTGGTTTGATAAGCCCTCTGAGACTCAGTCCCATTCTTCAGATAGTTGGCCTCTGCCCTTACCACTCTGGTGCACCCCATCTATTGAATGAACAACACCTGATTAGGTAAACACTGTCTGTATTGATAGTAAATTGCTTAAATTAAGTAATACAGTCTTCTATACCAGAGTTGTGTGCAACAAACAACACTACAAGTAACTGGGCCCAGTTTTTTATCCAACTATCTTAAACTACCTTACAGAGTAATGTAAGGGAAGCTAGAAACTGATAGTATAAACTCCCTGAGGCTACGCTGTGTTAGGCTCTAGAGTGACTCTGCCTTGCCCAAATCTGTATGTTGGGCTTCAGTGTTTAGTAAGGTGGATAACTACTAAAGTCTATGTAAACACTGTGAAACAGGAAGAGACAATCTCCAAAATATTTGATAATGGTAGTTATTTCTGGGTAGGGTTGGGGCCCTTTTGATGGTGCGCTAAAGATGATGGTAAGTGGCTTACTGATACCTCTCCAGTTTAGGAAGAGGGAACTTGAGGAAGAGATCTGGTAGGAGGAACTTGAACAGGACTTAACAGTAATGAAAATGCTGGCAACAAATACAGAGAAGAATTAAGTGGTTCTGAGTTATAAGGGTAATCCCAAGCAGGTGGTATGGTACAGTTCTGTGGTGCAGAGTCTTGGGTGGGTTGGCAACCCTCTCACCATTCCTGTGTTTCAGCTGTTCAAATGACGACCAGCAAACCCACTTTGAATGGTATTGGATGCAGATGATGACCGGTGAATCTGCTCTGTATGGCTGTGGATGCAGATGAATATGCCGCACTGGTGGGTGGGTGTCTGAGGACTCAGCACTCTCCCTGAATTTCCGCTTCCTTCCCCAGTCTGGCACCAAGTGCCCAATCCTCATTGAGCAGCCCACTAAATTTTCCTCTACTCCTCCTCCTGTCGCTTAGCTCCCTGGATAATATTGCTTGTTCCTTACCAATAAGATGCAGTACCACTTGTACTCAATGAAACTACATCTCCCACAATCCTTGGCTTAACAACTCCTCCTCCTTCCAGTCTGAGTTCAGCCGAAACTAAAAAAACGAATGAAGCCAACATGCTTCACTTTTGGATGAAGCTTCATTAGGGCTGCAACGTGTGTTAAGGTGTTGAAGCACATGGTAATTCCAGTAACTAGATCTATTTATCATGCATGGTAGGGGTGTGGTTACATTGTTTGTTTATTAATATTTTGATTTTAACTTTGTATAATCACTTTTTACACCGGGGAAAACCAGCCTATGCTGCAGGAGGCATAAGGGAGACTTTTATGTGCTGGTGGAGGTAGTGGTGGATCAGGACATAATTTGTAATAGGTTGGAATGGGCACTGTGGTGTGTTGGGCTTTAGATAGGCAGTCAAGTCTTTCAGTAGCCACCATGACCCTTAATACTAGTCCAAGCCTGTAGGTAGCAGGGATTGGCCAATGTGTTGACCTTCTTATATACACGCTTCCATCCAGACAACAGGAATTTTCAACAGAAAACATATCTGCTGTTTGGTGATATGTTTTATCTCCCCTTTGGATGGAGGTAATTGTATACAACCCCCAGGATTATAACATCATGCCCCTGCACTATACCTACATTGCTTTATTAGAAAGGTCCTACACCTGGCAGTTTTCTTTGACTTCCTTATACTCCTTATTCTTTGTTTCTTTTATAGATGTCTACTAAAAGTTACGTTTTAGGCCATGGTGGTTTGTTGTGTGGGTTCATCACATCCCTGCTGGGTGCTTTTGATTAGTATTTCCCATGAAAGGCCAGTTCATATAGTATATTTATATATCAGGCCACACTTTCTCTTTTTGATTTTAAGGCTGTATATCTAAAAATAAATAAAATATAAAAAGACTATAGTTTCCTTTTAAGAGCTAATTTTATTGCCTTGTTGTACTGCTAATGAGATTAGTGACCTGATTCATATGGGCACAAGGTTCAGGATGTTGGAATAAATTGTGCATTTAAAGAAAAATCAATACACAGGGAGATTGTTAGTGAGCTGTAACAGGCAAATTGCCTTGTAAAATAATAATTAATAAAACAGAAACCTATAACTACGCAGCACATTGGACAATCAATCACCCCTAGTAAACGAGCTGTATTTAGCATTAAGGTTGTGCTATGTATAAACCCCAAATGAAAAGCTGACTTGCCAGGATGAGTATGATGGGTGGGCTTCATCAGTGTTTCTCAACCACGGTCCTGCACTGTGTCTGGTATTTTTGCACAGCTTGTGTGAACAGATGCCTGCCGGAGGTGAAATGGCTTAGTCAAAGTAATGTCTGATTTGAGGCCTCACTGTCCTTGATGCTGTTCTAATTTTTGGAAAAGGTGTAGTGAAATAAGACTGGGTAACCCAGTGCCTGGGAGGGGGCACATTAGTAGGGAATGGCAAATTATGTCTAGTGGGACTTTTAAAAAATTACTAGGACTATGGAATACCCAGATGTCTTCTTCCCAGGGGCGGACTGACCATTTGGAAACTCGGGCACTGCCCTTGGGCCCGGGGTCAGTAGGGGGCCCCATGAGATGCCCCTGGTACCTTTTTCATAGGCTTTTTTGAGTTTGGGCATGGACACAGGGGCCCCATGATCCCCTATTGCCCGGGGGCCCCATGAGTTGTCAGTCCGCCCCTGCTTCTTCCTTAACCTGAATAAGTGCTTTACACAAGGGACTTAATCCTCAATATTACACTTGGCATCATGAAGAGGACCAACAACTGTGCAAGGCAAGGTCAGCTGTAAGTTGGAGATGGAGGTTGCTTGTAAGTTGGAGATGATCACATTAATTATGTGATTACTGAACAGAACTGAAGAATGCTGTGTCTTGGCAGGACTGTTTTACGTGGTTCTGCTGTAAACAATGGTCTTTTAGTTCAGGTGATACCACTGAACAAACTCAAGATTGGCTTTCCACTTCCCACCTGGATGCATTTGACTACAGCCAACAGCTAACACTGTGAGGATCATTCAAACAAATCTATGCAATTGAATCCAGCATGATTCAACTGACAAATGCTTGAATCCAGTGTGTGCAGCAACAGGTCCTCTTTAATGTATCATTTTTCCCTTGATGTCATAAAAGAAAGTTTTAACTTGAGCCCTCTGGACTGAATGAACTTTTGAGGCAGTTAATGTGTTTTACATTCTGATTACAGCACGTTCCCTGGCTAGGAAGATATTTTTAGTGCTAAGTTTATACAACAATTTCATAATGTCATAGAGATAAATGAGATGTCCCGAAGCATCTACAAAACAAATTGTATAGTAATCACTGCAGGTACATGTGGCGGAGGATTAGCAGCATCTGCAGAATTCTGAGAGGAGAACCAAATGTGTTCTCACTACTAATTTCCATACAATGTATTACTACACAATCTACATAAAATGTACATAGCAAAACCCTAGAAAGACCAAGCAAGAGATTGTCAGTGACTAGGGTGCTATACCATAAATCAGTCAAACTCTCTTCTCTCTCAACATCGTCTTTCCACTCTAAACCTCTTTTCCTCTGAACGATAATCCCCCCCCCAACCTACTACCCTTCCTCTCTTTAACTGGTCTCTTAGATCCTACACCCTTTGATTTTTGTTTCCTCCCTACACCTCTCCTCTCTGAACCTTTCCTCTCCACACTTTCCTGAAACTCTAATCTTCTTTCTGAAATGATGGTCTCTTGTCTCTGCTCCCCTTATAATACAAGGGATCTTCAAAATGTTTCTACACTTTTTTTCAACTCTATTGTATATATAAAACTGTGGAAACCTTTGCAAGACCCCTCGTATACCGCCTGCCTTCCCTTGTAAGTTAAACTTCAGTTTTCTATTACAATTAGTATGATCTATTAGTCTGATCTAAGTCCCCATTACTTTCCTCTGATGGTCTCTTGGCTCTGCTCCCCTTATAACACAAGGGTTCTTCAAAAAGTTTCTACACTTTTTTAAATTCTATTGTTTATGTAAAAGTGCAGAAACTTTTCCGCACAATTCCCTTCTTTCCTCACTTTCTTGAAACTTTTCTCTTCTCTTTTCCCATTCTTTTCTCTCCTTTCCTCTCCCTTCTCTTTTCTTCTTTCCTTCCCTCTCCTCTGCTCTCATCCCCTCTTCTCCTTTCATCTTTTCATCAACTTTTCTCTCTTTTCTTCTTCTCTCCTCAATTTCTGAAAACTCTCCCCCTCTCGCAGAACCTCTGGACTCCCTTCTGCCCTCTTCTTTTAACTCTTTCAACTTCCTGCCTTCCCTTTTAGTCTAACCTCCAAGTCTCTCTTTTCATTTCTCTATTCCCTCCTCATTTCTTTATTCCGTCTCTCCTCTCTGCTGTTCTCTGCTGTTCTCCCCTACCTCTCCTTCCCTCTCCTCTTCTCTTCTCTCTGTTCTGCCCTTCTCTGGTCCTCTCTTCTTCTCTCCTCTCTACTTCTCCTCTCCTCTTCTCTCTATTCTGCCACTCTTCTCTTCTCCTTTCTTCTCTCTTTTCTTTTCTTCTCTCTTTTCTTTTCTTCTCTCTTCTCTTTTCTTCTCTCTTCTCTCCTCTCTTCTATCTTCTCTTCTCTCATATTCTATCCTCACATTCTTAAAATTCTCCTCTGCTCTCCTCCTTTCCTGTTACCCATGTCTTCCCTCCCTTTTAGGCTGCTCTCACAGTTTCTATTTTCCATGTTTCAATTCTCCTCTTTTTTACTATGATCCTATCTACCCTACCATCTTCTTTCTTCTCTTCTCCTCTTCACCTTTCCTTTCTTCTATTTTCTCTCCCTGTTTTCTTTCCTTTCTTATCCTCTTTTGCTCTCATCTTTCCTTTTCCTCTTTTTTTCTCCTACCATCTTCTCTTCTATTTTTCTTTCCTTTCCTTTATTCTCATCTCCTCTTTTCTCCTTACTTCAATTTCCTGAACCCCCCTTCCTCTACCATCTCTCCTGCCCACTTACACCTACCTGCCCTCCCTTCTATGCTGATCTCCAAGTCTCTCTTGCTTGTTCTCTATTCTTCCCTTCCCTCCCTGTTTTCTTCATCTCCTCTTTTTTGTCCTCTCCTCCTTTTTTGGCCCCTCAACTTTTCAGCAAAGAGATCACATCACAAAAGAAAGTGCAACATTTCGGAGCCATGCAGGACCCCTTTGTCAGGCATGTGAAGCAAGTGCCAGGACACGGTCATCTAGCATCCAATGTGAAGACGACAGTCTGTGCCCCCCACACACACACACACACACACACCATCCATATGTGAGTTTCATGTCTCAGGAAAAATCTCCTCCCTAGCCCCCCAAAAAGTCTAGCATGCTCATCCACCCAAGTATAAATTCCCTCTGCAAACCCAAATTCCCACCAAACAAAAATGCAAAAATTCAACAGCTTGCCAGTACAAATCCACCTCCCGGCATAAATCTTGCCCCCCAACCCCTCCCCCTCAACCTACACCCCTCCTCACCGAGAAAAAAACTCCCCCCCAAAATAACAGCACAAATATTCCCCAACATGCCACCTCACAGCACAAATCCTCCCCCCAAATCCCCCTTCATAGCATAACCCCCTCAAAATCACTCCTCTTAGCACAAACCCCTCCTTAATCCCACCTCCTAACACAACCCCCCTCAATCCCTTTTCCCAGCACAAATACTCCCTCCTAGCAGGGTGAGTTCCCCTTCCTCACATGAGTTATCTGTGCCAAGTGATCCACCCCTTCTTACAACCCCCCCCCCCCCTTATCATGGCTTGGTTTCAAGTGGAATGGGCCCCATAAAGCATGGATTTGCTCTTTTAATATATAAGCCCTGTTCTGATATCCAGGGTGTTCTATATACAAGTGACTATATGCAGGGGATTAAGATAACTAGCTGCCCCTGGTGAAGTTGTAAGAAGAATCTCTCGGCAGAATTGTAATGAACACATTGAAATACTGGAGAAATGTGTGAGGCCTGACATTACAATTACATTCTGCAAACTAGAATTTTATGCTCTTGCCTTACATACATTATTAGAATACATTGTAGAACCAAGCCTTTACCTCTCCTCTTATGGATTTATAACACTTCAGTGAGCCTTTTAAAGAACTCCAGACAAATATAAAAACCTCTGTATAGTCTATGAATACATTCCGTTCAATGAAAAATTGCTAACGTGAACACAAAGTACATCTGAGATATGGCAGCAAATGGTTTATTAGGTAGAACCTTAAATCTTAAACAGCGCAGACAATGGTTTTCTATGTAGCTAAGTCAGTCGTGTCTCCAGGCAAAAAATAGCCTGAACATTTATATAGGGAGTACTTGTACTATCAGACTCTCAGGAAAGAAACAGGATGGAGGAATGACACAAATGACTGTCTACTAGAGATGGCTAAACTTGTAAAACTGAGTCTATAAAACAGCTGTTTCATCTGAATACTTCCCAGTATACCCTGTCTACCACTTTGCACATGTTTTATTTTTACCAAAATAGGAAATGTTTTGTAAAGGACATTTTTAAAATATCCACAATAGAAGATAAAGGTTGCAAAAATGATATATCTTTTATTAAAATATTTTAAAAACCTTATATTAAAACATTTTACAATAAGAATAGTAATACCATTGGTAAGCCTTTTGTACTTACATACCTGTCTAACACTTATTAGCTATCATAACAATAATGTACATTTCATTTGACTTGCAGTTCTGCTAATGTCGTGGTGGAAACATGGGAATAGCTCAACGCATTTTTCAGAAATATTCCCCTTCCTCCAGAGGTCAGTACAGACTAATTTTAGAACAAATATGGAAACATATAATAGAAAGTGCATAATTATCATACAGTTATATACATAGTTACATAGATCAACTTTACCTATAAATGTTAGTATCCAGTTATATTCTGTGTATCTAAGAAAGAATCCAGGCCTTTTTTAAAGCAATTCACTGAGCTGGCCAGAACCAACTCTTGAGGGAGTCTATTCCACATTTTCACAGCTCTTACTGTGAAGAAACCTTTCTGTGTTTGGAGATTACATTTCTTTTCCTCCAGACGTAAAGAGTGCCCCCTTGTCCTCTGTGATGACCTCAGGGTAAATAGCTCTACACCAAATTTCACTATATGCACCACTGATGTATTTATACATGTTGATCATATCCCCCCTTATGTATTATACATGGAGATCATATCCCCCCTTATCTATTATACATGGAGATCATATCCCCCCTTATGTATTATACATGGAGATCATATCCCCCCTTATGTATTATACATGGTAATCATATCCCCCCTTATGTATTATACATGGAGATCATATCCCCCCCTTATGTATTATACATGGAGATCATATCCCCCCTTATGTATTATACATGGAGATCATATCCCCCCTTATGTATTATACATGGAGATCATATCCCCCCTTATGTATTATACATGGAGATCATATCCCCCCTTATGTATTATACATGGAGATCATATCCCCCCTTATGTATTATACATGGAGATCATATCCCCCTTATGTATTATACATGGAGATCATATCCCCCCTTATGTATTATACATGGAGATCATATCCCCCTTATGTATTATACATGGAGATCATATCCCCCTTCTGTATTATACATGGAGATCATATCCCCCCTTATGTATTATACATGGAGATCATATCCCCCCTTATGTATTATACATGGAGATTATATCCCCCCTTATGTATTATACATGGAGATCATATCCCCCCTTATGTATTATACATGGTGATCATATCCCCATTATGTATTATACATGGAGATCATATCCCCCCTTATGTATTATACATGGAGATCATATCCCCCCTTATGTATTATACATCATATCCCCCCTAAATCTCCTATTCTCAAGAGAGAATAAATTCAGTTCCTCTAATCTTTCCTCATAGCTGAGCTCCTCCATGCCTCTAATAAGTTTGGTTGCCCTTCTATGCACTTTCTGCAGTTCCCCAATATACAGTTGTGCTCAAAAGTTTGCATACCCTTGGAGAATTGGTAATATACAGCATGTACCATTTTTAAAGAAAACATGAGTGAGAGGGCAAAACACATTTTGTTTTATTTCTTTTGGGATTCATATTCAACTGTAGGTCATATCAGAATGGCCCAATCATAAAAAAAAACATGGCAGCAAGTAAACAAATGAAATGCCCCCTGTTCAAAAGTCTGCATCCCCTTAGTTCTTAATACTGTGTATTGCCCCCTTTAGTATCAATGACAGTGTGCGGTCTTCTGTAATAGTTGTCTATGAAACCCCAAATTCTTGCAGGTGGTATAGCTGCCCATTCTTCTTGGAAAAACTCCTCCAGGTCATGGAAAGTCTTTGGTCGTCTTGCATGAACCGCACGTTTGAGATCTCTCCAGAGTGGGTCGATGATATTAAGGTCAGGAGACTGTAATGACCACTCTAGAACCTTCATCTTTTTTTGCTGTAACCACAGGAGGGTCAACTTGGCCTTGTGCTTAGGGTCATTGTCATGTTGGAAAGTTCAAGATCATGATCGCTGAATAAAGCTGTTGCCACCTCATCCCTTTAAAACAGAACACATATTAATTACACAGGTTCTGTAGCTTATTAAGGTGGTAATTAAGTTCATTTAGTGCCTTATCTGCAATAAATTAGCCTCAGAATCTGTGTAATTAATATGTAATATGTAAATAATAAGCGATGGACGCTTCAGCACCTGAATACACATGCAGCCACCTCTAATATGGGAACGTGTGCATTATGATTTTGCATTGCATGGACATCTGTGCATGAAGTCGCACAGATGTCAGCCACTTGCACCTGAAGTTGCACTCTCATGTGGCTTTGAATTTATGTGACTTCAAGTGAAGTCACACAATTTCAAAGTCGGATTCCATGTGAACACACAGTTAAACACATACACAGCCTAGGGTCATTTTGGGGTAGTAACTTACCTATGTAAACTTACCTACATAACTTACCTATGGCAATGGAGGGGCAGGATGCCTGATCTTGGAAGAGGCAGTCAGCTTCTGATGAATGAGGAGGACCAAGATGGTGGCAACCAAGATGGTGACTTTTGCACCTGATCAGCAGATCATAGCTGGACAACACTGAATTCTTTGGACAGATGAGTATCTAACTCAAGGACAACTTTGGATGACATGTGGGTAGGGATTAAAGTAGAACTAAAAGAAAAACTTTTTTTCATTTTAGATAGAGTAGGGAGGGTCATAACCCCTCTCAGATTATTTTTCACCTTCTGTGTCCCACCATAATGAATTGACCTCCTTATGTAGGCAGGTCATATGCGTTGAGTGCAGTTCTGGACACGGAAGGTTTTCCATTACCAATAATGAGGAGGATTGGCAGTGCAGCACTATTTAACTCTTTAAATTAACGGAACCCCCAAGTCACCAGAACTAGTATCCCCATTGGAAGATTTCCCCTCTATTACTTTTCTAGGGACAATCCAAAATTTTGTATTTTCTTGTACTTTCACTTTCAATGATAACACTAAACAGGACAGATAGAGAGGGTGAATCTCTCTAATGGGGCCACAGACAACAATAAAAACATGACAGGCATTCTAATCCCTCTCCACTCTATCCAAAACTAAAGAAAAAGATTTTGCCTTTAGTTATACTTTAAATAAAATTAGAAGGGTGAATGATGTTCCTCTTTAAGAATTAATATTCAGCAGAAGCACCAAACATACAAAATATATTATAACAGTAATTACAGAGGCAAATGAAAATCAGGTCCCTTTGCATAAATCAGAGGCACACAATAATCAATCCTTCCATCAATAACATTTTCAGCCTGAAGCCAATTCAGTTTCCAAGTGCCAAGCTGGACCAGGAGCTCACTTGGGCTTCCCCACCCGACTCTATATGCACATTTAATCAAATTTAGATTGCCAACATAATCAACTCTCCTGCTGAATCTATCAGCAGAAAAAAAAGAGCCTCATCTGCTGAAATATTCCAAAAGCCACTCTGCATTCAGCATTAAATCAGCTAAGGGTGATCGCCCCGGCTGTGAAAAAGAGAGCTGGAACTAGCAAGGAAGGTAATAATGGAAATGGTAATAATGGAAAATAGAAGGTACCAAGCTGGGTCAAAACTGAAGACAATAATGACAGGATGTCTCCCCGGTCAATGTACTGCCAACATTTCTGGCAAACTAACCAATGGGTTCCTTATTAGGAAGGTACACCTTGATCCCTTCTTATGATGTAATATAACGTAAAGTAGAACTAAGGCCAAAACTTTTATTTCTATTTTGGATAGAGTGAGGTCCACTGACATGGATGTCTAAATATGCCATGTTTTTAGGCATTTGGGTATTTTTTTTTCTAACGCCCTTTAGCTTAGCCAGTGGGAGTTTGTTATTTTATTTTTTTAGGCAGAAGCTGAGTAGCAGCCTGGGATGAGTCAGTCTAGGGAATGAGGTTACCTCAGGAGAGGCTGGGAGGCTATAACAGGTCAGGGCTTTAGGAGCCCTCCTGGCCTTCCTGAGAGAATTTTCTGGAAGAGGGATGGAGGACGGGAGTAGGCCTAGATCTGCATGTTTGAGGGACCCTGGCCAATCCCCTTGCAGGAGGCTGGGCATGGTGTCCAGGGAAACCCTCAAAAGTGGCAGAGCCTGTGCAGATTCAGGTCAGGGTGGGGTGGAAGATGGAGTGAAGATCTGGAATGTAGAGCCTGGGAGGGGGCCCACGGAAGGGGTCTACCTACAGGCAGGTGCTGGAGAAGAGGGTCTCCACTGTGCCACCATCTCAAAGGGAAAACAATCCTGAGCAGCAGGGAAGGAGCCAGCCCAGCGAAAGGCCTGAAGGCAGCCACCAACCCATAAAGCTATCAGAAAAGACAGTGTGAGTACGCTTCAGGCCCTTTTCACACAGGCATTCTATTTTTTTCATCAGTTTAGTCAAGTTTTTCCAAGAAAAAAACAGATCAGTTCACATTTGTTTTTCATCAGTTTACATCTGTTTTTTTTGCATCCTTTACAAATGCAAAAATGGACCGTATTTCTGTTTATATCCGGTTTTCATCCGTTTACATCCATTTTTGTCCATTTACATCCATTATTCGTCCGTTCTGTTTTTTCTTTTTTACGGAAGAAAAGTAGGGTTTTCTTCCGTTACAAAATACGGATGTTAATGGGTGATAACATTAACAGCTTTCCCGACACGCTATAGCAGATATACTGCTACAGGGCATCAGGGGTGCGCAAAATCACGTATATATACTGTACATGATTTTGCATTTCCGGGTAGGCTCACGCACGCCCTACCCCCGCCCTCAGATTGCAACATGTGGAAGAAGATGTGTGTTATCTGGCTGTGCAGGGATCTAGGGGGACCCAAAACTCAGCGACTCCTAAGGGGGTAGTATTACATTTTTTTTTTTAATGATCTAAATGCAGCCCATTGTTTTTATTGGACCTGTACATATAGGTGCATAAACCAGTGCTGCATGAAGATCAGTAAAATAAAATTCCAAAAATCTGGGCTGCTGGTCAGTATTTTACGCATGTACACGTGTACAGCACAAACCCTTGATAAAAAAAAGTAAGAAGAATATTTTTAATGTGCATGTACAGATGAGAGGGGAGGAGCCTGAGCATGTACACGTAGGTGCATGTGCAGTAAGCATGCACTGTACAGCTCATCCTCGTATTTTTACGCAGGGTGTTTCTGCCAGGAATATCTGACATTCATACATCAGTACTGTGTGCAAGAACCCTTAAAGCGGAGTTCCACTCACTCTGTAACAAATTAAAGTTCAGCAGCTACAAAAACTGTAGCTGCTGACTTTAAAAAAACAGCCACTTACCTGTCCGACGATCCCGGGTTGCCCCCGCCGCAGCCCATTTCACCGGACATCCTGTATTCCAGGCGCTGGCATCTTCAGTGTGGGCACCCGGCTGTGACAGCTTGCGGCTTCATAGTCGGGTGCCCACTGCGCATGCGCAAGTAGCTTTGCGCTTCCTGAATGGCCCCGTCGTCTTCTGGGACCTGTCACATGTCCCACAAGACTACAAAGAGGGTGGGTAGGAGGACAACTTCTGCTTCCAATTGCCTAGGCGATCGCAGTGGAAGTGGGAGCAGGTACCTGTCAATCTCGGGTACCCACTCCCCAAAGGTGCCAATCCTTAATGGGGAGCGGGGGACCAATCTTTAAAGCAGAACTTCCCCTTTTGGGTGGAACTCCGCTTTAAGGTGGGTTATAACCCCTGTCAGGTTTTTTTTTTTTTTTGCCATTGGGGAGATTTCCATTCACTTCCTTCACTATCCTCCCCACACAAAAGATGGCCGTGGAACGCCGCATGCTGGAACACTGTGGCACCGTCAGGTCCGGTGAGTGGAACGCACGCTGGTGCAGTGTTTCGCGGTCTTCTTTTCTGTGGGGAGGATAGTTCTATCTCCCTACTGCTGCCAGTTCACTTCTGCCTATGCTGCTGTGATTATTGAATATGTTATTGGGAAGTGTCAGAGTGGATCTTCTGTTTGCCTAAGGAGCAGGGGCGGACTGACAACTCATGGGGCCCCCGGCCAATAGGGGATCATGGGGCTCCTGTGTCCTTGCCCAAACTCAAAAAAGTCTATGAAAAAGGTACCAGGGGATTCTCATGGGGCCCCTTACTGACCCCGGGCCCTCGGGCAGTGCCCGAGTTTCCAAATGGTCAGTCCACCCCTGCTAAGGAGTTTGATTTACCAAAAGGCTTGTTTTTATTGTCATAATGTGAGTGCAATATAGGCATCAATTTTTAGTAATAAAAGATTTATACAGTATTATGCTATTGGTTCTTCCGTTTTTGGCATTTGCCATCTGTCCATGAGCGCGAGTTTGGAGGTCACCAAGGAAGGATTGCTGGGGGCCGGTTAGGAGGCTTTTTTGTTCATTTAAGCTGGTTACAAGTTTATTCAATGTAAGTGCAATGATGGACATTGGTCTTGTTCTCTGAGTTTCATACAGTATTACACTATTGTTTTTTCTTTTTTTGCATTTTTCATTCGTGAGGGATCGTTCTGGAAGGTATTAAGATTCGCCAAGTGAGATACACCTGTAGAGACCTCATCCCACCGCTAACCCTAGGTTCACATCTGTGCGGGTGGTGCCACTGCGGATCCGCACAAAAATCCGAGCAGCCGCACCACCCGCAGGCGGGTGCCATTAGTTCTAATGGCACGCCGCCCGCACTGGAAAATGCAGCCGTACTGGGAACTAAGGTTCCGTGCGGGCTGCGTTTTCCAAAGAAGTGCAGGGACTTCTTCCCTGCGTGTCATGGGCACGGGAGTCCATTCAAATGACTGGGCTCTCATGCCCATGCAAAACGCAGCCCGCTCGGCCGCATATATGTGAACCAGGGGTTAAGCTGTTTTTTGTTTCTTAAGCTATAACAGCTTGGAAATCCACTTTATTTAATGAGTGTGGGTGAAATAAAATATCACAGATGATATGAGAATGCTGGAAAATGTATATATTTTTCTATCACTTTTTTTTACTTTGGAGCACAAGAGTGTATTTAGGACTTATTTGTACTTTTTTTTAATATTATATTATACTTTTTTTTGTGCTGTGTTTTATTATCACATTTTGATGTTCTTTTCATCTTTGAGCAGCAGCATTTAAAGATTGTGGTGTATTCATTTCTTTGGTGCAGGTTTTTTAAGTCCTTATATGGTTGTCTATGTCATAGTTCACATCAGTTCTTGTAGTTTCAGCATGTTCTGGTTTCAGAAAATAAAGTAGAACAGGCTTCCTTTTTCCCAGCACAGAACTGTACTGGAACACGGTAAAATGCATCACCAGAACGGACCAAAAGCACCAAAAACGCACTGGAATGCACATGTCCCTATTTAAATTGAAGAAAAAGAGAGGGGAAAAAATTAAATTGAACTCATTAAAAAATTCACCGAAACGAGTAAAAAACGCATCAAAAAAACACTGGAACATGCCGAAAATGCATCAGAGATGCGCATGCAGAAACATATCCGGAACTAATCTGGACTGCATTTCTATAGTGTGAACCGACCCTAAAACAGAAAATTACAGCCACCACGTTCAAGGGCTTTAGTGGTAAGCAGGGGCGGACTGACTATTTGGAAACTCGGGCACTGCCCGAGGGCCCCGGGTCAGTAGGGGGCCTCATGAGATGCCCCTGGTACCTTTTTCATAGGCTTTTTTGAGTTTGGGCAAGGACACAGGGGCCCCATGATCCCCTATTGCCCGGGGGCCCCATGAGTTGTCAGTCCGCCCCTGGTGGTAAGCTGCACTATATAATATTTTTGATTTAGGGTTTAGATACTTTTTAAAGTTGAGCTGTAGGCAGATATAAGGCTGCATTCAAATGTGGTTGCTTTGAAAACGCAGGCAGAATCGCACATTTCTGCCCACGTTTTCAGAAACACAGCAAAATGTGCAACATGCTTGCAGTTCCCTTATTGCTTAATGGCTCCCCCAAACACGGTGCCATTTTGCCACTTTTGCCGCACAACAAAGTTATTCAAAAATCACAACAAAACAAGTGTCACCGAACGCCCCTGGGTCAGTGCCAAAATTTGACAGATGAGTTTCTTTGATGTGTTTGTAGCATTTAGGGCAACCCAATAAGCTGCCCCATGTATGACAAGCAGGGCCGTGGATAAGGGGGTACCACCAGTCCTCCTGTACGGGGCACAGGCCAGCAGGAGGGCCCAGGCAGCTGGGTGAATCGGATTTGGGCAAGGAGGGTGATCGGTATGGCAGAAAGGGCAATTACTGGAACTGATCCCCTGTGTGGCTCTCCCTGCAGCAGCTGAAATCTGGCTTCTTCTCCTCTCCCTTCTGCTTGCTTTCAGCTGCTGCAGAGTAAGCCATAAAGGGGGCTAGTTCCAGTAATTGCACCCTCACTGCACCCATCACCCTGCCTGTGTACCATACTTTTCACCCTGCCAGTTTCCCCTTTGTGCCCCCACCCTTGCAGTGCTGCCAACTTCCCTCCTCTCCTTCCCACCAGCAGCTGCAAACACATAATAGGTAAAGTCACATTTATCGATCATTCACTGTGTTCATTCATAAATACAGCATAGTAAACTGTTTTTCTTGGGGTCGAGGGCCCTATATATATATATATATATATATATATATATATATATATATATATATATATATATATAATATGTTTTTTTTCTGAGCTGGAACACAAGGGGGAATGCAGTTCTGACACCTCCAGCACTGAATGTATGTAATGGCACAAGAGTGATGGGGTGTGCTGGATGATCTGTTGATGTTTGCTGTTGGGGGCATATATTTTTGCTGGGGGAAGTCTTATGTTGCTGGGGGGTCAATTGTTGCTTGGAGGGATCTAATGTTGAGGGAGAGGTCTATTGCTACTGGCTACTTGGTCTATTGATGCTGGCTGCTGGGAGATCTATTGTTGCTGACAGGGGTCTATTGTTGTTCAAATTAATCTCTTGTTGCTGGGGTAATTTGTTGCAGGGGAGTCTATTATTGCTAAGGGGGATGTATTGTTGCTTGGGGGGGGCTTTGTTGCTGCCTGCAGGGGATCTATTTTACTGCTTTTCTTACTATCATTAACAAATTCCATAAAAATTACTTATCACCACAAAGGTGGGTGGGTACGGGTGGAACCAAGGGATGTACTCGGAGGTGGGTAGGGGGGAGAGTGTTGTGGCATGGAACACCTGAACTAATAACTGAGTCAGCTAAAAGTGCCTCCAAAAATAAAAATAATTTATAAAAATAATTTAACTGACTTAGTTTATTTTTAAAAAATGTTTAGCCAATGTGGCATACCTGGATAGTAAGCCTGTCATAAAGAGGAAGGCCTCTCATACAGCTCCTGCTCGAAAGCTACTGGTAGTGGAACAGCAGCCACGGGAGCGCGGTGAGGTATGAGTGCCTGTAATCAGTCCAGTAGTCTGCATGGTGGAAGTAGTCAGCAGGTATGTGTAGCAGCTGGAGAAGCTGGTGGCAGATGAGCTGGAATGGAGCTTTGGCTTGCAGCAGACTGTGGGAGTGCAGCAGGAAGCAGGACCTGTTGCTTATGTGTTAGAGAAGACACTGGTAGCTTGTGATGAGGCAGAATTCTGACTTGACTTGTGTGGCTTAAGTTACAAACATACAGAGCACATTTCAGCAGACAGTGATAGCAGACATCTTGCTTTGAGAGAGAGAAGAGAGGAAGAGAGAGAACCAACAAGTCTTACACATATGCACAACTGATAACCTTAGTGTACAGTGCCATCTACTGGTCAAGTGATATTAACATACAATACTATATATAGTACATTATAGTACATGCTGTTGCATTCCCAACAGGACCAAGATGTGGACTTGCTGGACTGAAGGGCTATAGCAGGCTAGATGAGCAAGATGTGGGGTCAGACAAGCTGGGTCAGTAACGATCAGGCAGATCAGGCATAGACAGCAGACAGCAGAATAGTCGGGTCACAAGCCAGGTCAGCAGCGGAGGATCAATCAGGCAAGAACAGGAGACAGAAGCAAAATCAAAAGGCAAGCTGAGTTCAGGGCAGGTAGCAGACAAGCAGAGGTCAGGAACAAGCTGGGTCAGGATCAGAGGTCAGGCACAGGAATCAGGAATAAACACACAGAAGCTGTAGACCAAGCAGCAATGAGATAACACTACAGCCTGTTTAAATAGCCCATTTGGCACCAGCATTAGTGACAGGCATGCGTCTGTGTGCTTGAGTGCTCATCTGCACGTGCCTATGCCCACAACCATGCACATCTGCCTTGCCAGTTGCCGCTCTGCACATGTGCATATTTATGCACTGAAAACCTTCATCCGCACTATGGGCAAGCCTTCCCAGTAAGGACTGGAGCAGGGGCGGACTGACCATTTGAAAACTCGGTCAGTAGGGGGCCCCATGAGTTGCCCCGGTACCTTTTTCATAGGCTTTTTTGAGTTTGGGCAAGGACACAGGGGCCCCATGATCCCCTATTGCCCGGGGGCCCCATGAGTTGTCAGTCCGCCCCTGGACTGGAGATTATTAAATATATTTATATTTATTTACATAAGTCACTCACAAATACCATAAATAATAGTCATTTTGTGATATGCATAGACACTAAGTTATTTGCATAAAAATTCTAAACTTTTCTGTAACAACAGAGTAGATATAGTATATAGTGAATAAAATCCAATAATTAATTTCTCCCTATAGACAAAATAACCAATGATAACTAATTGTCTCTCATGTAAGACCTGAAAATAACCTGATATTTTGGGGCTTATTTGGTGTTAAAAACGTCCACGGTTCTTTTAGATGCAATTGATAGCCTCTGCGGTCAGAGTGTCTTGTTGCTCACGTCTTCTTGAAATGTTTATAAACTAATAAAAACCATTGAAATACAAAAACTTCAATGGTTCAAACTAGAGAAATTATGAAGATATATTTTTTTCCTTCATAGAAATTGTAACAGGAGACAAGGGGTGACTTGAAAGTGAGGAGTACCTTCGCCTATTTTCTAAGAAAAAAAGCCCCGTATATAGTGTATATATTTTGTAAACGTCTGCTTCAAATCTGAGAAATATGTTTTCTTTTTCTTTTTTTTTATCTTAAAATACATTTTGTGTTGCCTTGTAATTAGTACATGTCATAAATTCTGGCATAAATGTCCAGTTTAATAATACTGAGGATATACCTATGAACTGTACATGTCTCTTTAACAGAGTAGAATGGAAACTATTGTGATGCTCACCTGTAACATTATTCAAATTCCTCTGTGTTCAGATTTTCATTCAAGTCTCATTTCTCCTTCCCCCTAAAAGCCGACAAGCATTTTAGGCTACTGAACTGTATAACAATGTCCATTAAAAGCTATTGTCTAGAGCCCTGTCTCCATCAGGAATTGACCTATTTTTCTTTTCGTGCTTCTTGTACAGGTGACCTGTTTACACTTCAAAAGGAAATGTTAGCCATGTTATGTCTCATATCTCATTTAAAGGCAGTGATTTTTGTATGCATGTTCTTTCTGTATTATTTGTTGGGATAAAATATAAACCTTTTAAAAGCAGTATTCAAATTTTTGGTCAAATAAATGAAATATTGTATGCCAGTATTTAATATTAGAGAGAAAACAGGTGGCACACACACCTAGTGCATTATCCAAGGTTTATTGTAGGAATGAAATAATAAAAACATACTCACAGACGAAGCATGTATCTAAAAAGCATAGAAAAATGATAATGGCCACAACGGCAGGCAAGGTGTTCTCACTGTCAGTGCAGTCAAATGGCTGACGCGTTTCGGGGACGAATCCCTTTCCTCAGAGCTGATGACCAACCTCTGATGCTGATGTATGATGTATGGACAGAAAGAGCCTCGCTGTTGATGCGTCTGAGGAGGGCTGCACCCCTGGAACATTTCCTTTGGTTGTCGCTGTCCTGGTACCCTTGGTTTCCCTTTTGGCTGTGCATATACTGAGGCGCTGGAGAGTACATACGATATCCAGTATTTAATATTGTTTACCAGTCAGCTTTTGGCTGCTCTGTTGAAAAAGCTCTGTTAAAAAAAGCCTGTTGTTTACAGAGCTCTGTAGCTCAAGCCGTAATTGACACACACAACTGAATAAGTGACCCTTGTTCCTCTTTCCCTTTCACTGTTCAGATAGGCCCATATAGAGATTCAATCAATAAGAGAGAGTCTGCAAAAAAAAAAAAGCTTATGCTATGCTCAATGCAAAACCAGAGAGACCACAAGCCAACATAAATTGCTTGTAAACATCTTCACAGCTGCTAAGAAAGTCATAATACATTCCTGGAAGACTCCCATACTCTCCCTCCGACAATATTTTACAAACATGGTACACACAAGGTTCTTTGAAAAACTAACTGCCCATCAAAACTATACTACTTCTACCTTTGGCAAATCTAACTGATCCCCAATTACCTATACACTTTTCTGGTAAAACTAAATAATTGGAAGTCATTGGGAAATTTTCCCTTACATTGGTGGCCAGAGGGAAAATGTTCCCCTTACAGTGCTGGTCAAAATGCCACTCTTACAGATAGCTAAAAAAAGATTATACAGCTGTCTCTGCCAAGTAGCATTGGACCATCAGACCATCAAATGGAAAGGCAATCACCCACAGCTCAAGGAACCCCTAGCTACCTCTGGAGGAACCCTAGGAATCCGGGATGAGAGTGGCTGACTTAGAGATTGGTATTTAAATAACACGTTTTTATAGAGGTCTTTACTTCCATCTTGTAATTTCTTCTGTTACATTCCAATATAATACCTCCTACTCTCTAGCTCCCTGGTCTCCACCTCCCACGCCCGACTGCAGGACTTCTCCAGAGCTTCCCCCATCCTCTGGAACTCACTTCCCCAATCCATCAGACTGTCCCCTACCCTCCTCACCTTTAGGCGCACCCTGAAAACCCATCTCTTCAGGGAAGCCTACCCCACCCTCACCTAACAGCCGATGCCATCCACTCCTCACTCCATTCCATCCCCCACAGCCATCTCCTCCTGTACCACCATCCCCTCCCTCCTAGACTGTAAGCTCGAAAGGGCAGGGCCCTCTAACCCTCGTGTATTGTGTATTGTTATGCTACTGCATTGTCTCATGTCTTGTCCCCCATTCTAATGTACAGCGCTGAGCAAACCCTTTGGCGCTATATAAATACTCTATAATATTAATAATAATAATACTGGAAAAACCTTTACATTAATAACCAATTGATAGTTACTTTGTTTTAATTTCAGGGACAAATTGATTTTCCTGCCCAGTGTAGTTTTACATTTATTGGTTATACTGTGTTACAATGTTCAAAACAACAATAAAACCTACTAAATGTAAATAAAATACTATTATATATATATATATATATATATTTGATCTTAAACATTGAAACAGTTATAGTTTCCCTTTAGCCTTTTTGTACTTAGAGGTCATTGAAACCTAGACTTCCACAGTTTAGCACGCATAAAATGTGTCAGTTAACTTGACTATAACTAAATTGCCTACCTATATATTTTTTACAATTTGTAAAGACACACAGTATAAATCTTTTATTTGGTACAGTTTCAATAAAAAAAAACCCTGTTTTTCTTTAATATAGGCTTACCAATGGACAAAAATGTAAACATGTTTTTTATGTTATATTTTTAGTAATTATGCTTTTAAATACTGTATTTGTATCTGGCAATTGCAGTATTAAACATAGGCATGCTGCTATGTTCAGACTACAGTGACATCTGCAGTCTGAAAGTTTAAACCTCCAGGTCCTTATGAACACATGCTGCTTGATCCCGTAGGCTTATTTAAGTCCACATTTGATGTGTTTTTCTTTCAGTGCAAATTAAAAGTTTATCCTAAGATCCTCTTCTACATAAGCCAGCAATAGATTTTTATACCCACCCAAAATTCATATTATAACTAAAGTAAGTCTACAGAGAGGATGCTAGGAAATGCTATATGGCCAAATGTTTGTGGACATCTGACCTTTCCACCTATAAGATGCTACCAGGGCTGCTGTACATGGGGCCCCTATAGCCAACCTGACAGGGGCCCCCTCCAAAAACCAACAGTTTACGTCACTTGATTGAACACAGTGAGTGATTGGTACCGATCACTCATTGTGTTCATTCATTCAAGAAAGGGGGCTAGTAAATGTAACATATTTACCGGAACCTTTTCCCCCACTCTCCATTCTGAAGGACCCTATTGAGTGCTTGCAGCTGCTGGTGGCAAGCAGAGGAGGGACACCGGCAGCACTGCAGGGGTGCGGACACACAGGGAGCCTGGGCTGCAGAGGGAAATGTATGGTGCACAGGGAGGGTGATGGGTATAGCGGAGGGTGGGGTAATTATTGGAACCAATTCCCTGTATGGCTATCTCTGCAGCAGCTGGGAGGGAGAGAAGAAGAATTCAGCTTTCAGCTGCTGCAGGAGGGATTGGTTGCAGCACCCCCCCACATACACACACAAACACATACACGTCATGCTGATCACACTCACTGCCCACATCCAATTCACCTAGCTGTCTGGGCCCCCCTGCTGGCCTGGGCCCCGTACAGAAGGTACCCCCTTATCCACAGCCCTGGATGTTACTGGACATTACATATCAAAACCATGGGCATTCATATGGATTTATTTCCCAACCTCGACCCCACCTCACCCCCCTTCTGCTTATGGGAAGGCTTTCCATAACATTTTTGAATGGCTATGGGAATTTGTGCCCATTCAGCCTAAAGAGCTTGTAATAAGTGTTCAAGGTTAGGGGTCTGTGTAGACCACTCAAGTACCTCTACACCAGACTCATCAGATCATGTCTCTTAGCAGTGGCATCCCTAGGGGAGTGCGGGCCGCACTGGGTGACACCATCACAGGGGGTGCAGGAGCAAGATTCCAGCAGAGCTTCTGGGCTCTGTGAAGGTTCTGGCCAGTTATTGGGGTGATCCCGGATTCCTGGCACAGTGACAGCTGCCCCCCAGTGTAGTGATAAAATGAGTATCCTGTGAAGATATGTATCCCCCTGAAGCAACTGCGCATGTGCCGGTTTCAGGCCGAAGAAGCCGATCGCAGATCTCCGACTTTAGCACAGAGCTGCCACAGTTAACCCCTTACAGGCTACAAATTGCTGAAATTGATCCCATGGATCACTAAGGATTGCAAGATCAGTTAAGCCTGTATAGGTTCAACCTATACGGGGTTAACTGATCTTGCAACCCATAGCGATCTGCGGGATCAGCTTCAGCGGTTTCCAGTCTGTAAGGGGTTAACTGTGGCAGCTCTGTGCTAAAGTTGGAGATCGGCTTCTTCGGCCTGAAACCAGCACATGCATAGTTGCTTCAGGGGGATACATATCTTGATGGGATACTCATTTTACCACTACACAGGCACCGCTCCTTAGTCTCTGGAGGGGTGACACCAGTGGGTGTTACCGCACTGGGTGACACCAACCCTAGGGATGTCTTTTTGGAGCTGGCTTTGTGTACAAGAATACAATTATGCTAGAACAGAAAAGGGCCTTCTCCAAACTGTTACCACAAGGTTGGAAGTACACAGTTGTCAAAACCATCCTAGCATTATCAGTACCAGGGGCGGACTGACCATTGGGAAACTCGGGCACTGCCCGAGGGCCCGGGGGTCGGTAGGGGGCCCCATGAGATGCCCCTGGTACCTTTTTCATAGGCTTTTTTGAGTTTGGGCAAGGACACAGGGGCCCCATGATCCCCTATTGCCCGGGGGCCCCATGAGTTGTCAGTCCACCCCTGATCAGTACCCTTCATTGGAAACACCTAAACTCAAAAATCTGGCCATATAGTGTAGCAGTAGTAGCTCACTGCTTTCTTTCACTTGTTGCCTGGAATGACTCTTTAATGGAATATCATATAAAGACAAATTTAAACAGAATAACAACCTATATAAAATACAACATTTGGGGATTATGACACCATTCAGCGAGCGTAATAAACTGAGAGATTTGTTAAGCACCAATCTCCAGAGATTCTCCAACCACCGCTCAGGAGCCCAATCCTCATTTGCATAAGCAGATACCGAAACAGTGAGGCGTGAACGCCGAAGGGCACGGACGAAAGCGATGCCGGATGATTTTGCACATCAATAACCTAATTCAGACCCGTGCAAGTCTTGTTTTAAATGGTTCAGAGTTTGCTTCTCTTTCCAGCAGAATGCACAAGTGAAACATCTCATTAATACGAAAGGATAACCAGTTTTCCGCGCAGTCTAAATTTGCAGTGACAGTCTTTGGCATCCGCCGTGTGTTTACCGTAATTTCCCCGCGTCTAAAGCCATAACATATTTCCGCTGTCTCATGTCTCATTAACCTCATTATAAATCATCATGCAGGCCTGATGGAATGTGTTATTAAAGAACGAAGCTGACTTATTGTGAAATAGATGGCTACATTCATATCTTCATAACACCGCTGTGGTGACCTGTGCCTCTGCTTCTCCTTCAGCTATGTGTTTCTGTAATGAAATTTGCTGTTTGTTAAAGATAATTACCCAGGCTGATCGATTTAACTGCAATAGGCCAGCACTTAATAATCATAAAATGAAAGCTTTAGTCAATGCATGTTGTTTAGTACACCGACTGTCGGAAGTAGTCAAGTGAAAACCACAACGTGGTCCTTTTAATTCTAACTTTTAGTTATAGAAATTATTATGTTTATCCCAAAAACCATCTCAGTACAAAAAAGGGAATGAGTCAGCGAAATGACATTGCAATCTAGGGTACTGCTGCTATTTTAAATTAAGAAAGCAAACTGAATACATATAGCCAAATGTTTCTTAACACCTGACCATCACGCCTATATAAGCCATTCTAGATGGGCCTTGACCATTAGCCGCCTGGCCTATAGCCGTTTGGCGGCCGCAAAAATGCTCTAGCTTTCGGGGGTGTACGCCATTTGGCGTCCTCCCACACATGCGCGGTTGCAGAGCCACGCAGCGTGGCGCGATCTGTCACCGGCCGTGTAGCTCGGACACAACCGATGACAGATCTGAGTACCGGCCCCCATTGCCGGTACCATGTGACCTGCTGTGACCAATCACAGCAGGTCACATGACAGTTGTATACAATAGATGGCTTCATTCATGCCATCCATTGTATACTAGTGCCTAGCTGTGAATGGTCACAGCAGGTCACATGCACATGTCCTGTGATTAGCTGTGGCCAAATCACAGCTAAGCACAAAAAAAAAAAAAAAAAACCTGAATGAATCGATTTCATTCAGGTAAATGCTTGCTTATAGCAAAGTAATTCTTTGCTATAAGCAAATTGTGTAAAAAAAATAAAAATAAAATACTGATCACTTCCCCAAAGTAGTACAATGTTACTATGGTAACATTGTACTACTTTGGTCATAGTAAAATATGAAGAAAAATCTTAAATTTTTTTTTTAAAAAAATGTAATAAAAAAACTAAACATAATAATAAAAAAAAATATATATTTTTTTTTTCATACTGTCACCAGTCAGTGTCCCTGTTCACCGCCATGCCAGTTATATGATGACACTGTACTGCACTGGTGACAGTATGTAAAAAAAAAAAATAGTGAAAATAATTTTTTTCATTTTTTCATTTTACGAAAAATTACGACAAAAAAAATACAACTTCAAAAAACTCGCCATTTCTCTTATGAAGTACGTTGGACTGTCTACTCTGCAAAAAGGGGTCATTTGGGGATATCTGTACTGTTCTGACATTCTTGGACCTCAAGAAATTAGATTGGCTGGCAGTACTTCAGGATTGATCAATTTTCAGATCTATACCATAGTTTGTGAACTCTATAACTTTCCTACAAACTAAATAATACATCCTAATTTGGGTTATTTTCACCAAAGACATGTAGCAGAATACATCTCGGCCTAAATTTATGAAGAACAATTATTTATTTGCAAACTTTTATAACAGAAACAAAGAAAAACGTGGTTTTTTTTTTTCAACATTTTTGGTCTTTTTTTGTTAATTTAGCAAAAAATAAAAACCCCAGTGGTGATTAAATACCACCAAAAGAAAGCTCTAGTTGTGTGAAGAAAATGATAAAATTTTAGTTTGGGTACAATGTTGTATGACTGCGCAATTGTCATTCAAAGTGTGAGAGCGCTGAAACGTGAAAAATGGCCTGGGCAGGAAGGTGTAAAATTGCCCGGTATTGAAATGGTTAATATGGAGTTTTTTCCCTTCATGACTTTAACAGCCTCCACTCTTCTGGGAATGCATTCCACAAAAACTATGTAGTGTCTCTAGGCACTCTGTAGTATATTCACTGACCTGAAGATGGCACTGTGCCATTGCTTCAGATTGGCAGGGGTCTAAATTGTCCTCTGTTATGGACTCCAGGCAACCATCTTTGAGAGGACGGCACCTCCTTTTGCCAAAAAGTTGGGCATGTATCTTGACTCAGAAGTGCATAAAAGGCAGTTTTTACATCATTCAACGTGCCCACGGTCTGAGAGTGGGATGTGGACAGATCCCCGCTGGGTAGGCAGAGAGAAATAGAGGAGCCTGCTGAGGAGTGAAATAGTAGGTTTCTCCTTACAGGGTGTCCCTTCTGCCAGCTTACCGGAACTGTCTCCCTCCTGCAGTTGGATAACTGCAAGCAAGAACAGTTAAAGGGCAAACATTTTTAAACCTACTACAGGACAATGTTATGGTACAGTTCATAAAGGCCACAACTAGGAATGATGCTCTGCTGGACCTGATAATCTCAAACCATGCAGAGCTTATTACGAATGTCCATATAAAAGAACATCTGGGTAGCAGTGACCATAACATGATTTCATTTATTGTTAGCTGTAAACAGCAAGCACATACGGGAAAAATAAAAATGCTCAATTTTAAGAGAGCTAATTTTCCAAGGCTGAGAGCTGCTCTCCAAGACTTAGACTGGGAGGGAATATGGGCATCAATGAACACAACACAGAAATGGGAGTTCTTCAAAAAGACTGTATGTGAACACACTGCAAAATATATTCCCATGGGCAACAAGTTTAAAAGGCTAAAAATCAAACCTATGAGGCTTACGGCCAAAGTTAAAAAAGCTATAGATAATAAGAAAAGGGATTTTATTAAATATAAAAATGAAGGAATGCATCATAGTTTAAAAATGACAAAGAACAAAGAATATAACGGAATATGCAAAAAGGAAATTAGGCTGCAAAAATTTAAAACGAACGACAGATTGCAAAAGATAGCAGGACAAACCCCAAAAAATTCTTCAAATATATAATAGTAAAAAGGTTCGGTCCGAGCATGTAGGCTCTTTACAAAATAATCTAGAGTGGGTGATTGGGGAAAAAGAGAAGGTAAATATATTAAATACTTTCTTCAGCTCTGTGTATACAAAGGACCATGGGGGAGCTCTTGTCCATAATGGGCATGGTATTGACACAGCCCCAGATGATCCACATTGGCTCACAATTGATATGATCCAAAAATATTTAGACAGAATAAAGGTGAATAAAGCACCTGGACGGATGGCATACATCCAAAAGAATTGAGCTCTGTCGTTTCAAAGCCATGGTTTCTAGTTTTTAGGGACTCTTTATTGACTGGCATAGTACCACTGGATCGGTGTAAGGCCAATGTGGTGCCAATATTTAAAAAGGGGTCAAAATCTTTACCAAGTAATTATAGACCTGTCAGTTTAACTTCTATAGTTGGGAAGATACTGGAGAGTTTAATAAAAGACCACATAGATGAGTTCTTGCTGGAAATAAATATTTTAAGCAACAGACAGCATGGATTCATGAAACAAAAAGCAGACAAGAGCGCACTCTCATCGTGCATTACTGTGGTACACCATGTATTTATTGTGTAGACAAATAGATGTATACTCACAAACCAACAGAAATTAAAAGCAATTTGGTAGTCTGCAAAAACCGTCAGTAATGCTGTGCCCTTAATAGGGATAAACTGCCGCGTTTCGGGAGACGAACCCCCTTCCTCAGAGCTTTAGCTGACAGCTTGAGAGAGGAGAGCCGGTAATCGGCATTCCGCGGAGAGGACATGTACACTAATCATCAGAGCACTGATGATCAGTGTGCCCTGATGATCTGTGTAGCCCCAGCAGTGCCACCTGTCAGTGTCCATCAGTGCCAGCTGTCAGTGCTCATCAGTGTCACGTGCTACGTGCCAGTGCCCATCAGTTCCACATCAATGCCACATATCAGTGCCCATCTGAGCTGCCTTTCAGTGTCACCCATCAGTGCCAGTCAGTGCCACCTATCAATGACAATCAGTGCCACCTATCAGTGCTGCCAATCAGTGCCACCTATCAGTGCCAGTCTGTGCCGCTTATCACTGCCAGTCAGCGCCGCCTATCAGTGCGCATCAGTGCCGCCTATCAGTGCCAGTCAGTGCCACCTAACAGTGCCAGTCAGTGCTGCCTATCAGTGCCAGTCAGTGCTGCCTATCAGTGCCATATATCAGTGCTGCCTTTCAGTGCTGCCTTTCAGTGCCCATCAGTGATGCCTGTCAATGCCCATCAGTGCTACCTACCAGTGCCTCCTCATCAGTGCCCATCAGTGCCACCTATCAGTGTCCATCAGTGCAGCCTATCAGTGCTCATCACAGCAGCCTCATTAGCGCACATCAGTGAAGGAGAAAAATCACTTATTTACAAAAATTTATAACAAAAACTAAGAAAAAATATTTTTTTTTCAAAATTTTCAGTGGTTTTTGGTTTGTTTAAGAAAAAAATAAAAAAAACCCTGAGGTGATTAAATACCACCAAAATAAAGCTCTATCTGTCACAAAAAATGATAAAAATTTCATATGGGTACAGTGGTGCATGACTGCACAATTGTCATTCAATGTGCAAAAGCGCTGAAAGCTGGAAATTGGCCTGGTTTTTGGTTAAAAAACTGTTGACCTACTGGGATTTTCACACACAACCATCTCTAGGGTTTACAGAGAATGGTCCGAAAAAGAGAAAAAGATATCCAGTGAGCGGCAATTGTGTGGCTGAAAATGCCTTGCTGATGTGAGAGGTCAGAGGAGAATGGGCAGACTGGTTGGAGATGTTAGAAAGGCAAAAGTAACTCATGTCAATATGGACCAAAATCTCTGCGCAATGGTTCCAACACCTTATTGAATCTTTGCCACGAAGAATTAGGGCAGTTCTGAAGGCAGGAACCCGGAGCTAGCAAGGTGTACCTAATAAGGTGACTGGCGAGTGTATATCTCCTCAAAGGGAAATGCTCCTCAGACATTCTGTTTTCTGTAAGCTCAGGTTATATCAGTATTGAAGGCATACCGTTGCTGTAAACTGCATCATTATTGTGATTGTTTTAAGTAGTACAATATAAACAACTTTCAGGTAGTCATGTGTGTTGATTCCCAATTTTTAAATACACTGGTAAGTCCCCGCCTACATTAGGATTTTTTTGCCCATTCAGCCAGAACAGCATTTGTGAGGTTAGGTAATGGTGTTGGATATGAGGACCTGGCTTGCATCTCAAAATCCAATTCATTCCAAAGGTGTTCAGTAGGTTTGAAGTCAGGGATCTGTGCAGCCAATCAAGTTCCTCCACACCAAACTGGTCAAACCATGTGTAGGGATCTGCTGTCATATATTGTCTGCTGCTAGTATCATACTGTAATGTTTAAATATGTATGTCACTTCATGACTCTGGGATTGTTGGGAAAAGATCCTGGAAGGAGGAAATCGAGAGAGAGAAGTTCTCAGCCACATTTCCTGTCCATGCTTTTAAAACCAGATCAGAAGAGACAATTATGCAAGTATTTCTATGCTCTAATAGTATAACCGCAGCTGCTCATAGCTTCTTGAGAGTATTGCTGGATCCTTGTGACAAATAGAGTGTTTCTGTGCTATTACTATCTCACATGCACAGTGCCGCATAACTAGGACTGCATTCCAGGCTGGTTAGGTAACAGCTAGACGGTCTCCTCATCAATGCAGATCTTGTATTCAGTTCTCCAACACAAGGACACATGCCATATCTTCCTCAGGGTACCCTGCAATGGCAATAATACCTATATATACCCAGGTATATGTGCAAAGTCCAACTTAAACTCCTATGGGGTCCTTTTCTGATAATATCTGTTTGTACATTGAATTAATGTGCAGTACTCTTATTAATGCTTTCTTATATAGAGATCATATTATTTCTATACTGGTGTGCATCTATACGCTTATGGTTAATGTTGCAGTACTTCTTCCGCTTCCAATTACTTTGATTAGATTACTGGCTAATTTCCCAGGAAGGGAATCCCCTCTGTTCACTGTGCTGGATTGAGGCACTGCCAACTTTATGATCAATCCCACTCTTTCTCTTAGCAAAGGTTCTAGTTCTGTTACATTCAGGTTTAACACAATATCCTGTTTGTGAAGGGCCATTTCTCGTAACCCCCCCCCCCCCCCCCGCCTCCCCCATCCCCAAAAGAGGGCTACACATGTCTTTATGGAACTGGCTTTGTATATAAGGGCAAACAGAAAAGAGCTTCCCCAAACTGTTACCCCAAGGATAGAAGTCCATAGTTGTCAAAAGTTATTATATGCTGTCGCATTACCAGTACTCTTCACTGGAATCACCGAAATTCAAAAATGTGGAAGCAAGGGGTTTCTATAAACTTTTGGCCATATGATAAATCTGATATTTATAAAAAAAAAATACTTTCAGTGCAGTTTAGCAGCTGTTACCTATTTCTATAGGGGTATACCAGGATTCTAGCACCAGTATCACTGCTGTAAGACCATTATTTATTTATTTATTTCAGGTACTTATATAGCGCCATCAATTTACGCAGCACTTTACACACACATATATATATATATATATATAGTACATTCACATCAGTCCCTAACCCTCAAGGGGAGTACAATCTAAGGTCCCTAACTCACATTTATACATACACATACTAGGGCCAGTTTAGACAGGATCTAATTAACCTACCAGCATGTCTTTGGAGTGTGGGAGGAAACTGGAGTACCCGGAGGAAAACCCACACAGGCACAGGGAGAACATGCAAACTCCAGGCAGGTGGTGCCATGGCTGGGATTTGAACCAACGACCCTAGTACTGCCAGGCGGAAGTGCTAGCCATTTAGCCACTGTGCTGACCATTAAAGTGTTAGTAAACCCAGGACCCTGCATTCACTATATCTGCTCTCCCACAGCACACAGTATCAATGCTGATGACAAGCAAATCACTATTAACATATAAAAAGAACCCAACTTGGACATCGTCTGCTTGGAGGAAAATCAAGCTGCAGTTTAAAAATAGGATAATAAAATTGGGTTTCATTTAAAGGGCTGCTAGCCCTAAAACCAAAAACAGTCACATTCTAGGCATTGTGTTGCTATTTCTGCATATCTGGTCTCCCACAGTACACAGAACATGGAAATGCAATTATTTTAGTAAATATAAACTGCTAAATACCTTCTCATCAGCAGTTAGAGCAGTCTTGTGACTTCTATCAGTGTCCAGCAGAGCACTGGTTAAAGCTTGTAGGAGGAGTTTTCTTTCTGCTCTAGGAGGATGTGAAACCCCTGACCTCTGTCTGGATAGTGCTGATTGGCCCTGTACTGATTGGCCCAGTGCTGATCATAAGCACTCTCCCAAGAGGAAAAAAACTTCTCTAGCAATACACACTAAACTGAGCATGTGCATGTGACGACGGATTCAGTCTGTATCAGGTGATCATTTCAACAAGAGAACAAGAGGAGGGGAAGAGAAGAAAAAATCAAACAGCCTTTTTACACAATGCAGATGATTAACCCCTTAGGTTCCACAGTGAGTATAACAAGCATGCTTTACTGCATTTACGGACTGATTTTACTGTTGTGGGTTTAGTAACACTTTAAGGCTCATTTACACTTGCTTCAAAATGTGGCGATGAACAACCTTTTTTAAAGCACTCTGAATGCCAATCAAAGCACCTGTCACTAAATAAAATGCTAAGCTTACAGTCCTCTTTACATGTTGCTTTGACTTTGCTTCAAAAAGTATACCTCATGGTGCTTCAAAGCATCTCCAAAGCCTCCATAGAAGTCTATGACAACACCTGCAGATTTTTAGAGGCTTTTATTCAGCTTTAGCTTCTCTTTGTTGTGGAGGTATTGCAGGTATGAGATATCCCAGGATGCAATGGGAAACCAACAAGCGAACTGGAAAGCCATCATCAGCAGTCACTTACAGGTCATATGTACTGTATATATTCTGGGAGTGTTGGTGCAGATGTCACATCTGGTGTGCAGCGTGAAGCAGCAGGAAGGTAAGTGGGGTCTTGACTGGAGCTGAGCAACTGCACGTGGTGTGCAACATGGGAACATGGGACCGGAGAGAGAGGACTAAGCGACAGAGGATCAGCAGAGCTGAGGACCATAGCAGGAGAAACTAGCAATCTTACACATGGTACACAGCATGGGAGCACTATAGTAGGAGGTGAGTGAGGTCCAGAGAGAGAGAGGAGGATCAGCAAAACAGAGGATCAGCAAAGCAGAGGGTTACTACTGAGTGGCAAATCAGCAGAGCTGGGGGCTACTACTAAGTGGGGGATAAGCAGAGCTGGGGGTTACTACTAATCGGGGAATCAGCAGAGCTGGGGATTACTAAGTGGGGAATCAGCAGAGCTGGGGATTACTACTAAGTGGGGGATCAGCAGAGCTGAGGATTACTACTAAGTGGGGGATCAGCAGAGCTGGGGATTACTACTGAGTGGGAGATCAGCAGAGCTGGGGATTACTACTAATCGGGGAATCAGCAGAGCTGGAGATTATTACTAAGTGGGGGATCAGCAGAGCTGGGGATTACTACTGAGTGGCGGATCAGCAGAGCTGGGGACTACTACTATGTGGGGGATCAGCAGAGTTGTTGATTACTACTAAGTGGGGGATCGGCAAAGCTGGGGATTACTACTGAGTGGGGGATCAGCAGCGCTCTGGATTACTACTGCATGGGGGATCAGCAGAGCAGGGGATTATTACTGAGTGGGGGATAAGCAGAGCTGGGGATTACTACTGAATGGGGGATCAGCAGACCTGGGGGTTACTACTAAGTGGGGGATCAGCAGAGCTGGGGATTATTACTGAGTGGGGGATCAGCAGAGCTGGGGGTTACTACTAAGTAGGGGATCAGCAGAGCAGGGGATTATTACTGAGTGGGGGATAAGCAGAGCTGGGGATTACTACTGAGTGGGGGATCAGCAGAGCTGGGGATTACTACTGAGTGGGTGATCAGCAGAGCTGGGGGTTACTACTAAGTAGGGGATCAGCAGAGCTGGAGATTATTACTGAGTGGGGGATAAGCAGAGCTGGGGATTACTACTGAATGGGGAATCAGCAGACCTGGGGGTTACTACTGAGTGGGGGATCAGCAGAGCTGGGGATTACTACTAAATGGGGGATCAGCAGAGCTGGGGATTATTACTGAGTGGGGGATCAGCAGAGCTGGGGGTAACTACTAATCGGGGGATCAGCAGAGCTAGGGGATTACTACTGAGTAGGGGATCATCAGAGATGGGGATTACTACTAAGTGGGGGATCAGCAAAAATGGGGGTACTACTGTGTGGTTTGAGGGTAGTAATATACTGGAGATCTGCTGAACACTGGTACCAATGAGCTGGGGTCTCCTGAGTGGGTGTACTATTGAACTGGGGTTCTACTGGGACCCTTTAAAACAAATCAAAATTCATTAAAGCTTCAAAAAGCATTGCCAAAGCATCATCAAAGCATTACCAAAGCATGACCAAAGTATCAAAAACACATCAAAAAAGCATGTTGAAGTGGTAGGCACTTTAATTGTGTCTTAAAGTCAAAGCAAGTGTAAATGAGCACTTAAGGTGGATTCATGCTGTTCCATTCTCCTACAGTACACTGCATACTTTTATTGTATGAACATACATTTCAAGCTGAATTCATTGCCATTCATTAATTAGGCTGCTCACATGTATGTGCTGCATCTTAACGCATTAAAGCAGGATACGGAATATTTGTGCATTTGCAGTCATTATCCAGGCCAATTAAATGAATCACATGTATACAATGCCACATATCACGTAGTCTTGTACATTTTCACTGCATCTGCTCCATGGAAAAATCCTTATTTTGAATATTTCCTCTTTATCCTGCATGATGCATGAACCATGATTTAAACAGCAGAGAAATCCACAAAAATAAAATTCCTGAAATAGTATGGCTGATGGCTTATCTCCTGGTATAATTTACAAAATATTGCACCATATACCAGCTATCAGGCATAATATTTATGGAATATTGTGATTTTTTTTTGTTGTTTCTAAATCAAACACACCCTGATGTTTTGTAAATTTTATGAAAGCAAAGAACTTGTTATGGTAGTAAAAAAGCATTTTTTTAAAAATAGAAATGCTAATGCGTGATGTATCTTTGGCACCTAAAAAGTCCCTCTGATAATGAACGTGTGGATCTTGATATGTATGTTAATGTATGCGGTGTACATGATTACCTGTCGATCGGTACAATATAGTAAATACGTATACTGTATATAAGATGTTATACTTACCTGCTCTGTGCAATGGTTTTGTACAGAGTGACCCGAAACCTCCACTTCTTGGGTCCCTGCCGGAACTCTAGGCTCCTCCTCTTCACAAGTCCCTGCCGGAACTTTAGGCTCCTCCTATTCACAGGTCCCTGCTGGAACTCTAGGCTCCTCCTCTTCACTGTGCTCCATCATAGGAAGCCAGGGTGAACACACACTGCTTGGTTTGGCCCTGCCCTGCTCCCTCCTCATAGGATTTGATTGACAGCAGCAGGAGCCAATGGACGTCTTGGGTCCCTGCCGGAACTCTAGGCTCCTCCTATTCACAGGTCCCTGCTGGAACTCTAGGCTCCTCTTCTTCACTGTGCTCCATCATAGGAAGCCATGGTGAACACACACTGCTTGGTTCGGCCCTGCCCTGCTCCCTCCTCATAGGATTTGATTGACAGCAGCAGGAGCCAATGGATTCTGCTGCTCTCACTGAGTCTTGAAGGAAGAGGGAGCCGCACTGCTGCACTCGGGTACCATTCTGGATTGACCCTAGGTTCACACCTAAGCTTTTTCCGCAGCATTTTGTAGAAACGCAGTACAGTCCATTTAACATAATTTCCCTATGGGACATGCGCACATATCCATGTTTCCACCCGGTGAGTTTTTTGGAAAGGGTCAGGGACTTTTTTGAATGCAAAATGTTGCGTCTTTGGTTCTATGGACTTCATTGGAGATGCTACAGAAAAGCATGCATTGCGTTTTTGCTGCTTTTAAATCTGCCTAGCAACAAGAACAATAAAAAAAATGTAAAAAGGAATAAAAAACAAAACAAAAAAATGCAACGCAAAACGCAATGCAGAAACGGCTCAAACGCAACCTGCATAGGTGTGAACCTAGCCTGAGATAGGACTCAGGCAAGTAGAAACATAGAAAAGTGACAGCAGAAAAAGACTGAGTGGTCCATCAAGCCTGTTTTCTTTTTCTGTATGTTTGGGTTTTTTTTTTTTGAAGGGGGGGTGTTTGGGGGGGGTTGTTTGTTTTCATTAACTTTTTTGGTCTGAGTATAGATCTATGCTTGCCCCAAGAATGTTTGCAGCTATTTACAGTTGACTAGCTCACTACCTCTGCTGGAATTTGTGAAAAGATGAGAGCTGTGGGGAGGTAGCGAGATCTGTGAAGAGAGCTGTGGAGAGTGGGGGGAATTTGTGAAGAGTGTGTGTGTGTGGGGGGGGGGGGGGGGGGAGAATTGTGAAGAGTGTGGGGGTATTTGGAAAGAGGTGAGAATTGTCGGCCAGGGGGTATTTGGAAAGAGGTGAGAGTTGTTGGTAGGGGAATATTTGTGAACAGGAGAGAGCTGTGTGTGTGTGTTTGTGGGGGGGGGGGTAGGGGGCTTTTTGAAAAGGAGAGATCTTAGGGGGGGATGATTTCTGAAGAGGAGAAAGCTGTGAAGAGTGGGGGGGGATTTTTGAAGAGTGTGGGGGGTATTTGTGAAGAGGTGATAGTTGTTGGTAGGGGGTATTTGTGAAGAGGAGAGAGCTTTGGGGAGATTTGTGAGCAGGAGAAAGCTGTGCGAAAATTTGTGAAGAGGAAAGAGTTGTGGGGGGGATTTGTGAAAAGGAGATATCTGTGTGTGTGTGTGGGGGGGGGGGGAAGGATTTAGGAAGAGGAGAGAGATGTGAAGAGTGGGTGGGATTTGTGAAGAGTGTGGGGGCATATGTGAAGGGGTGAGAGTTGTGGACAGGAGGGTATTTGTGAAGAGGTGAAAGTTGTGGACAAGGGGGTGTTTGTGAAAAGGAGAGAGCTGTGGGGAGGGGGGTGATTTTGTTAAGAGGAAAGAGCTGTAGGGAGGGGAGGGGGGATTTGTGATGAGGAGAGAGCTGTGGAGAGGGGGAGAGAGATTTGTGAAGAGTGTGTGTGTGGGGGGAGACTTGTGAAGAGGGTGGAGGGGGGACTTGTAAAGAATGTGGGGGGTATTTTTGAAGAGGTGAGCGTTGTGGGCAGGGGGGTATTTGTGAAGAGGAGAGAGCTGTGGGGGGAAAGATTTGTGAAGAGGAGAGAGCTGTGGGGGGGGGGGGCAGTGACTTGTGAAGAGTGTTGGGGGGTATTTTTGAAGAAGTGAAAGCTGTGAAAAGTATGTGTGGGGGAGGAATTTCTAAAGAAATTTGTGAAGAGGTGAGAGCTGTGGGGGGATTTGTGAAGAGGTGAGAGCTTTGGGGGGATTTGTGGAGAGGTGAAGAGGTGAGAGCTGTGGGGGGAGGCTTGTGAAAGTTTGTGAGAGGGCAATTGGCATAATGATAAGGAGTTTCCCCCATAACAGGTTTTTATTGTCATTCTTTTCAGCCAGCCTATAACCCTGACATAACAGTGTTACATTGAGGTTATTGACTGGCCGCTCTGCTGTAAGTTAGGGGACACAATATACTTGCCTTGCCTTGAACGCTGATAACCTACCCTACGTCAGTGAGGTCATGACCCCTTGTTCCTAATTTTGCTTTCATGTTGAAAATACTGCCCTACTATTGAACTAAGCCCTAATTGTAAATCTTCATCTTTGGCAAATAAATCTATACTGGATGAGGGTGCATTTCCCTATGCACCATCTGGCCAACTGATGAATCTAAAATATATAACCTTTATTCAAATATATAAAAAAAATGAATGCTCAGCTGTAATTAATGCCCATTGGAGTGGAATGTACTGAGCACAATAATATAACTGGATACCATTGCAATTATTTACCTTATATCCAAATGGTTAATAACACCACACCAAATCAAATACCATACCATTTTAGACAAAGCATAAAAAGAGACACTGTAGTTTGATCATAGGCCTATCAGCTTGACTACTGTATATAATCTCCATTAAGGAAATGGAGTTACCCCATGGACAAAACTAATTAGATAGTATAATCTGTCTTGCTACAGATATGTAATACGGGTACACTCATCCACGGGCTTAAATGTCAGCCTCTCATTGACAAACCCCATACATCACCATATCCAGACAAAAATAGAGAGGCGCAAATACCATGTGCATTCAAAAAGTGCTCCCAAAGAAAGACCCAAAGAAATAAAGAAACTCTACATGTTTTGCTCCAGAAAACAGAGCTTCGCCAGGAGTATAAAGAATTAAAATAGGTCACATAGTGGCTGGACTTTGTTCTTAGTTGCACATGGTGTCAAAATGGCACCTATCGTTTGTTTCACCTCTTTATATAGAGATGGCCATCAAAATGGCCCCCGCACATGCTCAGTTCCTCCACAGACGCCATCTTGTGGACAAAACCTGCACATGCTCAGTACCTTAACAAAAGCTATCTTGTGGACAGAAAACAACACCACAGCAGCAGATCAGTCCACAACACAATAGACACTGCTGGTGCTCTCAAATGCTGTTAATGCCCCACTAGTTAAGGACCAAAATTACAGTTTATACCATTATATAGCATTTTTGGAGCAAAGTCAAACAAAACAAAAAAGCACAGAATCCCTAATCACACATAAAAGGAAGGAAGGTAAATCCTTCATTTAAACCATAAGGTGCCCTTGAGCCTAAACGGAAAATGCATTTTGCTTCAAGTTTCAAAAGACATTTATCTAGGTCCAAGATTATATTTGTCAATAATGCAAAAGTTTAAGAGGTCAGCCTCGCCATCATGTTTTTGTATCATATGTCTTGCTAATGGTCTATCCTTGTTTCGAGCAATGTCGTTCACGTGTTCAAGTACTCGTCTCCTAAAGGGGCGAATTGTTTTTGCTACATATATTAGGAGGCATGGGCATTTTAAAGCATAAATCACCCCCTCTGTGTTGCATTTATAGAAATCTCTTATTTTAATTATCTCCCCATTTTTAGGGTTAACAAACTCCATGGTATTGCTCAAGAAAGTACATGGCTTACATTCACCACACCTAAAAAGAATCTGACTTGAGCAAATTGATGGGCTCCCTAGTATTGGTTTCCTAAGGTTTGCTCATTCAGTGCCCACCAAGGTCACCAGGAGCACAGGATTGAACTGGTAGGGTGGCTTTTTGTCCCTTATGTCTGTTCACTTATGGAAGGGGAGTGAAGCACTTCAGTTGACAGGTCTGGCCTGTCATAACACAGAATCTTGTTTCAGGAAATTATTCTTTGGATTTGTCACAGCCCAGGTTTATGTTGTCATATTGACCTCTGCAGTATCCTTTTCATCCTTCATCCGCTCTGCAGTTGTTTCACACCCTTTGCTTATAATCCTCTTTCTCTGTTTTAGTTTAATTAGGGATTTGTCATCCATTAACCTAATTTTCTGTAGCAGCTGTTCACTGTTGTTGAATAAATGCTGCAAGGAATCCTGTCGTCGGTAAAATATGGGGGCTGTCATTGCTGCCTTTCTCCTGAAAATGCTACCTGCTTGGCTGCCTGTGGCTATAGTTAATTTTTAAGTCAATGGGCAGGAAAAAAGCATGCAAAGAGGAAAGTCACAGTGAAGTCATACTTTTCCTGTATTGGTGACCCAGAGTGAATTGAGGCCAGAGGACCAGATAGCACTGTTATGAGGAGAGGTCAATGGTAGTCAATGTATTTCTATCATGATAAGTTTAATTTAAAGGCCCACTCCAGGCTTAAGTCCCAAGTGCTCCCCCTTCCTTTAGGACCCCTCCCCTATTCCCCTGTAAATTTTTATTTTTTCATAGTCCTTTTCCAAGTCTTCACTTGTTCTTTTTCTATCAATTTGCTCCCGATGGTGGTGTCCACGCTGATCTCTGAATTATAATACTGTAAATGAAGGGCAATCTGGTGACACCTGAGTGACAGTCAGCAGGTTAGCCCACAAAACCCTCCACAGTATCCCTTCCTCTTCCTGTCTTTGCGGTTGAGTGGCACTGGGGGTATTCAATCCAGAAAACTGAGGACATCCTCTGGGGAAAAACAAAGTGCTATGGAGGACATCTCCAGGATGAAAATTGAGTATTGCAACCTGTGCTGGTTTGTATTTTGAACACCCAGAGGGACCTATTAAATGTTTAAAACAATTGGCCTTTAAGGTTTCCACCCACTTTATGCTTGGTGTACATGACTCAATATCTTTTAAACCATTCACAGGCATGGGAACTCTCGTTAGATTAAGACAACAATATTATGTCTTTGAGGTAAAGTAGATAACCATCAATCATTTGCTTCTGGATGGGAGTGTAGCGCTACCCTCGACCAGGGTTGCTAATTTAATGTCCTGGGTTCTATTCCTGCTAGTGCTACAGCCAGACAAACAGGAATTTCCTACTCTGACGCCAGAAACACAGTCCAAAAAGTTGCCTTTTTAAAATATATTACAGCATTTACTTGGATGGGGTGTAGGGTGCTATAAGATACTCCGAAACTCTAGAACTGAAGAGGTTGGAGACTGCTAACCTTCAGGTTGCTGGGTGTATTGCATAGAATTACACTGCACCTTACTGTAGAATTTGTACACCTCTTGGTTGTATTGCGCAGCTCCTGACTGCTCCAGACACACGTGATGAAGAAAAAGGCACACTCCTGGCTGCCTTGCACAGCTCCTGCCTTTTCTAGGTGCGCTAAATATGCTTGACACTCCTGGCTGTCTTGCACAGGTCTTAGTAGCATGACAATATGTTGCTAGGTGGAACACCCCACCCCACTTCTTCACTGGATAGCAGATCAATCACTCACTCAATTCCCAAAGTAATGGAGCTTCCTCGCTCCTATTCTCCTGGCTCTTTCCAGACTCTGACCCAGAATCTCACTCTCTCTCTTTGGAAGGTCTCCCAGCTAGGTCTAGCTGGGACCTTGACATCTTACATATTTACAGTGGGGCAAAAAAGTATTTAGTCAGCCACCAATTGTGCAAGTTCTCCTACTTAAAAAGATGAGGGAGGCCTGTAATTGACATCATAGGTAGACCTCAACTATGAGAGACAAAATGAGAAAAAAAATCCAGACAATCACATTGGCTGATTTGGAAAGAATTTATTTGCAAATTATGGTGGAAAATAAGTATTTGATCACCTACAAACAAGCAAGATTTCTGGCTCTCACAGACCTGTACCTTCTTCTTTAAGAGGCTCCTCTGTCCTGCACTCATTACCTGTATCAGTGGCACCTGTTTGAACTTGTTATCAGTATAAAAGACAGCTGTCCACAACCTCAAACAGTCACACTCCAAACTCCACTATGGTGAAGACCAAAGAGCTGTTGAAGGGTCTTCCAACATGACAATGATCCCAAACATACCGCCCGGGCAACGAAGGAGTGGCTTCGTAAGAGGCATTTCAAGGTCCTGGAGTGGCCTAGCCAGTCTCCCGATCTCAACCCCATAGAAAACCTTTGGAGGGAGTTGAAAGTCCGTGTTGCCCAGCGACAGCCCCAAAACATCACTGCTCTAGAGGAGATCTGCATGGAGGAATGGGCCAACATACCAGCAACAGTGTGTGCCAACCTTGTGAAGACTTACAGGAAACGTTTGACCTCTGTCATTGCCAACAAAGGATATATAACAAGGTACTGAGATGAACTTTTGATATTGACCAAATACTTATTTTCCACCATAATTTGCAAATAAATTATTTCCAAATCAGCCAATGTGATTGTCTGGATTTTTTCTCTCATTTTGTCTCTCATAGTTGAGGTCTACCTATGATGCCAATTACAGGCCTCTCTCATCTTTTTAAGTGGGAGAACTTGCACAATTGGTGGCTGACTAAATACTTTTTTGCCTCACTGTACATAGTTAGTCTGGCTGAAAAAAAAAAAAAGTCCATCCAGTTCAACCATTAAAAAAAAAGTTATAATCTTATACCCACAGTTGGTCCAGAGGAAGGCAAAGAAACCCAACAAAACATGATCCAATTTGCTCCTGAGGGAAAAAAAATTCCTTCCTGATCCCCCGAGAGGCAATCGGATATTCCCTGGATCAACTTTACCTATAAATGTTAGTATCCAGTTATATTCTGTGTATCTAGGAAAAAATCCAGGCCTTTTTTAAAGCAATCCACAAAGCTGGCCAGAACCAACTCTTGAGGGAGTCTAATCCACATTTTCACAGCTCTTACTGTGAAGAAACCTTTACGTGTTTGGAGATCCTTCTTTGCACTTTCTCCAGTTCCTCAATGTTCTTTTTGTGAATTGGTGCTCAAAATTTAACTGCATATTCCAGATGAGGTTTTACTAATGATTTGTATCGGGGTAAAATGATATATCTCTCTCTAGAGTCTATACCTCTTTTAATACAAGAGAGGATTTTGCTCACTTTAGAAACCGCAGCTTGGCATTGCATGCCATTATTAAGCTTGTGATCTACCAGAACCCCCAGATCCTTCTCCACCATTGATTCCCCCAATTGTACCCCCTCTAGTATGTATGATGGATACATATTCTTAGCCCCAAAGTGCATAAGGACTTCATAAGGACTCCTTGGCCCATCTGCCTGAGGGCAGAGACACAGTACAAGGGTGCCCTCCAGCAGACTTGATGCTGGAACTCTCCCCAGGCTTCCAGTATTTATGGCTTTTCCCTCCATCTACTGAGCACTTCTCTCCAGTGGTTACCTGCAGGCCCATAAATATTCAAGCTGCCTGTTCTGCTCTTCCTCTCGGTATACTTCTAGAACTCTCCAGAAAACAGGGGTAAGCAGCAGACCAGCAATCTCTAAGAAACAGATCAGCTCTTAACAATAACCCCTGCTCCCTGCTTACAGAAGCTAAACTAAGTTTTCCTAGCAACCTACCTAAACTAGGTGAATATTGGTTAAGCAGCTTGAAAATCCATGTAATTTCTACTGTTCTGCTATGATATCCACTTTCAGACCAGCTACATACCCATACTTTGGGTGGTTGTACTGGGATGATGCATGCAGCTGCAAGGACTACCCCAGTGCCAGGGGCGGACTGACCATTTGGAAACTCGGGCACTGCCCGAGGGCCCGGGGTCAGTAGGGGGCCCCATGAGATGCCCCTGGTACCTTTTTCATAGGCTTTTTTGAGTTTGGGCAAGGACACAGGGGCCCCATGGTCCCCTATTGCCCGGGGGCCCCATGAGTTGTCAGTCCGCCCCTGCCCAGTACTGTTTTTTTTACAGCTGACAGTTGGCTCTCTTGTAATAGCAATCGGAGTGGCTAACTAGCCTCTCGATTGCTATCACAAACAGTGCGAGGGGACGCTCCACCAGCTGGTTGGAGGGCACCATTTTAAAAAAAATCAAAAGCATTTGAAAACACTGATCTTGGTGTTTTGAACGCTTTGAAGGGCATAGAAGGGGTTTGGGGTCTTATAGACCCCAGATTCACCCCAATTCCTTCATCAAGAGTACCTGTCACATGCCTATTGCTATCACAAGGATGTTTACATTTCTTGTGACAGCAATAAAAGTGATTTTAAAAAAATTTAAAGCAACAGTGTAAAAATAACAAAAATAAAATAATAATTAAAAAAAAAAAAATTAAAGTGCCCCCCATGCTTGCGTGGAAAGGTGAACAAATGTATTAGTCCTGCATGCACACAAACAGCGATTGTCCAACATGTGAGGTATCACTGTGAACGTCAGATCATGGGCAGTCATTCTAGCACTAGACCTCCTCTGTAAATCTAAAGTGGTAAACTGTAAAGGTTGTGGATAGTAAAATTGACATTATTTGTTGTCGTCGCATGGGCATGCACAATTTTAAAGCGTGGCATGTTTGGCTGTATATTGTTGGTTTTTTTCATTAAAATTCAAAAAAGTTATTTTTTCCCAAATAATTGCATTTGAAAAACTGCTGCACAAATACTTCATGACATAAAAATTGTAAAGCCCACCAATTTATTCTCTAGGGCCTCTGCTTTAAAAAAGTATATAATGTTTGGGGGTTCTTGGTAATTTTCTAGCAAAAAATACTGATTGTTACATGTAAAAAAAAAAAGTGCCAAAAAAGGCTTGGTCTTGAAGTTGTTAAAAGTTGAGTTAGAAGCATCTGCGCCTACTCTCCTACTTCTCTTTCCTTATTCCATAGCAATTAACAGAAAGGCTGGAACAAGACAAGTGATTGTGCAAGATCAAAAGAACAGAAATGCCAAAGGGTGGTGAATCATAACTGCACATATGGCCAACTGGTTTAAAATGGACCTAAACATAAAAGTGACATTTTCTGTGGTATAGGGAATATTTAGATATATTTACTGTGCCTAAGCAGTACTCTAAAATACTTTACTTTTTTGGTTTTAAATTCCTCCTGAAAAATAGCTGTGTACCTCCTGTGCTCAACGCTTCCTATCTGTATATCTCCAGTCTGAGACCTATGGCATTGTTGTGTTGCTTTTAATCGCTAGTTTCATGAGATTTAGTGTAAAATCAGGCTTGGTTCACACCGCTGCGACTTGGAATTTGACTTGTGAGACCCCATGACATGTGAAATCCCATGTTAGTCAATGAGAGCTGTCTTAATTAGTACTACTGAAGTCGCTCCAACTTTAGAAGAGGTCCCAGTTCTAATTCGAGGCAACTTCTATCAAACGTGTGCCCATAGACTTTAATGGAAGTTGCCTCCAAATCAGATCCTTATCTATATTGATGTAATTTGGATCCAACATTACAGAAAGATTACCTGTAGACAGGGGCGGACTGACAACTCATGGGGCCCCCGGGCAATAGGGGATCATGGGGCCCCCGTGTCCTTGCCCAAACTCAAAAAAACCTATGAAAAAGGTACCAAGGGCATCTCATTGGGCCCCCTACTTACCCCGGGCCCTCGGGCAGTGCCCGAGTTTCCAAATGGTCAGTCCGCCCCTGCCTGTAGATGATGTTCTCATTGGTCACAGGTAAAGTCGCATGGCGTGAAAGTCTCTTCAAAGACGCATCAAGTCTCATCAAAGTTGTACTCAATTCACCAGGAAGTTGCCTGGCAAATTCGCACCATAATTCGTGGGACATTCAGGTCTCAGTAGTATGAACTAAGACTCCCATCTCAGTGCTGCACTGCTCACTGTTCTCTTTGCTGGAGGTTCTGACTTGAGGAAGAAAAGCCTTGCCTCTACCAAGATGGCTGGCGTCACACAGTAACACAGTAACACAGTGTAGAAGAAGGCAAGGTCAGCCAGTAATGAAGAAAGATCAGCGGCAGAGAGACCACAGCCTATACTATACTGGCGATCATTTCTTCGCCCAACTGCCTGCTTTTTTACAAGCTCGACTTCAAGAGTTTCGGTTTCCTTTATCAGCACCTTAGGTGATTCTGATCGCTATTAGAAATGTAATGCAGGAAAGTGTATATGGGTGATAACATTTTAGAAAGTTTTTCATGGACACTTTGCTGCTATGAAAATGTGAGATCCAGTGCTGTTTGCCTAGGGTTCAGCTTTAAATAAGTGTAGTGTTACCCCCATAGGAGCTGCTAAGATATTATCTAGGTCTTCCCTAACTTCGCCCTGCAGCTAGGCACAAGATGTTTTATAGCCAGGTATACACACACTTTCACCCGTTTTCTCCAAAAATCAGTTTAGGGGTTGTTGTTTCCTTATTGGAGAACGTGGATAGGGATGGGGAATTTATTGGGATACTCCAGGAGTAGAACTAATTACAGTTGAGGACAGAGGTTCCTTAGGTAGCAGCCTTGATCAAAGTCCCAATGTCAGAAAGGGGTTAAATGGACAGAGCTCATCTGGACACCAGCTGGCGTCCCCTTGTTTCAAAGTCATGCTGACTATAAAGCACCAGCGGGGTCGTCAAGCACACAGGTTCCCAAGATCCCTCAGCATCTGTATTCACAAGGCCTAAAGACAGACTGGTAGCCTCCTTCCAATCTTCCAAGTGATACCATCCAGTGATACCAGACAGATCTTTGGCAGACAGCTTCTCCTTAATCAGCTTACTGAAGAACCAGGGTCACGTTCTCTCTCATTTCAGGCCCTCAGACTGCCCACCTAAGGCCACATGGCAGCAGGTGCCTAGGGAGACTTCCCCATTGGTTTGTGCAATCCTCTCCAGGAAAGACACAGGGCTCAATACAGCCAAAGAATAATTACCCTCTCCCAGCATCCTTCAGGGCTTCGCTCCATGGTATTGGCTGGAGTGGCATTAATATTCATACTGTGTTCTGCATGAGTTCCACCCATACAGTACCTACTCCCCAAAGGTGCCGATCCTTAATGAGGAACGGAGGACCAGTCTTTAAAGCGGAACCTTTTCAAGTGGATCTCCGCTTTAAGCAGCAGAACCAACACTACCCTACTTCTCCTAGCACCTGTCTGGGAGGGTGCTACTTAAGCATATAAAGAAGCATGATGCTGACTCTTAAAATATGAAACAAAATTTTATAAGAAGTCTCCATAAATTGGGATTGGCCATTAAAGCCAGAGACATTTGGCAACTGAACTATGTTTCCTGCAAAAAAAAAGAAACTACCGTATTTTTCGCTCCAAAAGACGCACTTTTTTTCCCAAAAAAAAAAGGGGGGAAAATGTCAGTGCGTCTTATGGGACAAATATGGAGCGGCCGGTCCGGTATTTCCGCCACCGCCACCAAGTCAGAATACTGGGCCGGCTGCTCAGCTCTTCTCTCCTGCAGGACCTTACCTGTTCCTCTGTCCAGCGCTGTAGTCTTCCCGCGCTGGCTTCTTCCAGCGCCGGCTTCTGTGACAGCCGGGTGCCCACTGCGCTGTGCTTTGTGAATGGTGACTTCTGGGACACATGACAGGCCCCAGAAGGCGCCGGGCCATTCACAAAGCGCAGCTCTTCTCGCGCATGCGCAGTTGGCACCTGGCTATCACAGAAACCGGCGCGGGAAGATGCCAGCGTGCCCACACTAAAGAAAGGACAACTTCAGGTACCCGCTCCCCCTCCCTCCCCAAAGGCTCGCAGTCTCTTGGTCATCCCCTGTACTGTCTGCAGTTTCTGGTCATCCCCTGTACTGTCTGCAGTCTCTGGTCATCCCCTGTACTGTCTGCAGTCTCTGGTCATCCCCTGTACTGTCTGCAGTCTCTGGTCATCTGTACTATGTCCGCAGTCCCTGGCATTTTCCCTGTACTATGTTCACAGTCTCTGGTCATCTGTACTGTGTCCGCAGTCTCTGGTCATCTGTACTGTGTCCGCAGTCTCTGGTCATCTCCTGTACTATGTTCACAGTCTCTAGTCATCTCCTGTACTATGTCCGCAGTCTCTGGTCATCTGTACTGTGTCCACAGTCTCTGGTCATCTGAACTGTGTCCGCAGTCTCTGGTCATCTCCTGTACCATGTGCGCAGTCTCTGGTTATCTCCTGTACTGTGTCCGCAGTCTCTGGTCATCTCCTGTACCATGTCCGCAGTCTCTGGTCATCTCCTGTACCGTGTCCGCAGTCTCTGGTCATCTCCTGTACCGTGTCCGCAGTCTCTGGTCATCCCCTGTACTGTGTCCGCAGTCTCTGGTCATCTCCTGTACTGTGTCTGCAGTCTCTGGTCATCTCCTGTACTGTGTCCGCAGTCTCTGGTCATCTCCTGTACTGTGTCCGCAGTCTCTGGTCATCTCCTGTACTATGTTCGCAGTCTCTGGTCATCTCCTGTACTATGCCCGCAGTCTCTGGTCATCTCCTGTACTGTGTCCGCAGTCTCTGGTCATCTCCTGTACTGTGTCCGCAGTCTCTGGTCATCTCCTGTACTGTGTCCGCAGTCTCTGGTCATCCCTTGTACTGTGTCCGCAGTCTCTGGTCACCTCCTGTACTGTGTCCGCAGTCTCTGGTCATCTCCTGTACTGTGTCCGCAGTCTCTGGTCATCTCCTGTACTGTGTCCGCAGTCTCTGGTCATCCCTTGTACTGTGTCCGCAGTCTCTGGTCACCTCCTGTACTGTGTCTGCAGTCCATTGGTTCAGAATATTTTTTTTCTTGTTTTTCACCTCTAAAACCAAGTTGCGTCTTATGATCAGGTGTGTCTTATGGAGCGCGAAATACGGTAATTAATTTTCAGCAGTGCTTCCCTTTTCTCATGCAGATCTCCCAAACTCAACAAGGCCAGCATCCTTTTTCTTTTTTTTATTTGAGACGTAATGTGATGTGATTGCAACATCCCTCATTGCAGACACTGTAAATGGAAAATAACTAGGTATGTAGCTGATTTGACTCAGCAGAGAGTTTTATTATGATTGTAGGCACTGTTTACCCAATACATGGATGCTCTGTCACAGCTGGTACATCTCCAGAGTACAGAACCCATTAATCACTGGTGATTGAGCTGTGCTGCCACGCCGCCTGCCAATCTTCAATCATATCTCTCTGGCTGTCCATCCCAACTGGCAGAAGCATTTTATATGTATCAAAGATGCCTCAAAGAAGACGATTTCTGAGCTGTACTGGATTTTACAGTAAAAACCATAATTCGGTGAAAGCAGTATTAAACCCCCAAACAAAAATGTACTATATTGCAGCTCACCAATTCTTAGATGTGGTGGCTGCCTTATTTTTCTTTTTAGGCCTTTTTCCTTTAATTTCACCTACGGAGCACTTCACAAAAGTGCAGCATGTCTGCGTGTTTACATATTTACGTAGCATCCCATGGCATTGCACGCCACAATGCACTGCAGTGCAAAGATTTGATTTGAAGTGAATTTTGTGACACTTCAATAAAGTTCATAAAAAAGAAAAAAGGTAAACAATGCAATGGTTTGTTACAACGCATAGCACTGCCCCTGCACAACATGCATCAGCAAGCACATCTTTTAGCACACAGGCTGGTGTGCACAAGCCCTTATTAAAGATTAATCTTTTTTAAATAACAAACATACATAATGGTTTTGCACAGAGCAGTCCTGATTCGTTTCTTCTCGGGTCCCCTTCTGGTGCTCCTGGCTCCTCCTCCTTGACCAGCTCCCCCAATAGCATGATGCTTGCTATGGGGGCACTGGTGCATGCTCGCTCCTGGGCCCCGCTCATTGTGTCCATAAGAGTCCTGATTCGCTTCTTCTTGGGTCCCCTGCCAGTGTTCCTGACTCCACCCCTTGACCAGTTCCTCCAATAGCAAGACGCTTGCTATGGGAGCACTGGTGTGTGCTCGCCCCTGACCCCCTCTCATTGTGTCCATAAGAGCCCTTATTCGCTTCTTCTTGGGTCCCCTGCCGGTGCTCCTGGCTCCTCCTCCTTGACCAGCTCCCCCAATAGCAAGATGCTTGCTATGGGGACACTGGTTCATGCTTGCTCCTAAACCCCGCACATTGTGTCCATAAGAGCCCTGATTCACTTCTTCTCGGGCCTCCTGCTGGTACTCCTGGCTCCTCCACCTTGACCAGTTCCCCCAATTGTAAAGTGCTTGCTATGGGGCACTGGTGCATGCTCACTCCTGAGTCCTGCTCATTGTGTCCATAAAAACCCTGATTCGCTTCTTCTTAGGTTCCCTGCCTGTGCTCCTGGCTCCTCCTGCTTGACCAGTTCCTCCAATAGCAAGACACTTGCTATGGGAGCACTGGTGCATGCTCGCCCCTGACCCCCACTCATTGTGTCCATAAGAGCCCTAATTCGCTTCTTCTTGGGTCCCCTGCCAGTGCTCCTGGCTCCTCCTTCTTGACCAGCTCCCCCAATAGCAAGATGCTTGCTATGGAGGCACCAGTGCATTCTTGCTCCTGAGCCCCGCACATTATGTCCACAAAAGCACTGATTCACTTTTTCTCGGGTCCCCTGCTGGTCCTCCTGGCTCCTCCACCTTGACTAGTTCCCCCAATTGCAAAGCGCTTGCTATGGGGCACTGGTGCGTACTCAGTCCTGAGCCCCACTCATTGTGTCCATAAGTGCCCTGATTCGCTTCTTCTCAGTTCCCCTGCTGTTGCTCCTGGCTCCTCCTTCTTGACCAGCTCAACCAATAGCAAGACTCTTGCTATGGGGGCACTGGTGCGTGCTTGCTCCTGAGCCCCACTCATTGTGTCCATAAGAGCCCTGATTTGCTTCTTCTTAGGTCCCCTGCCTGTGCTCCTGGCTCCTCCTCCTTGACCAGGTCTCCCAATAGCAAGACGCTTGCTATGGGGGCACTGTTGCATATTTGCTCCTGAGCCCCATTCATTGTGTCCATAAGTCACCTAGAGCAAAGGCTTGGCCCTATCCCCTGTTCTCTCCCACTACTGTGTCTCAGCCAATGAGGAAAGCGAGAGAGACCCGAGACACATCACTATGCATATCACTGGGTCGAGAGGGGTCTCAGGTGTGTATTGGGGGGGGGGGGCTGTGGGGGATCAGCACACCAAAGGTTTTTTTACCTTCATGCATAGAATGCATAGTGACAAAAATCCTTCAGCCTTTACAACCTCTTTAAAATGATATAATCCATGCACCTGGTCGTACCACCAGTCACTGAAGGGTAGGTTCTTATTGATTTTTTAAAAACGTTTTTTTAAAACTGTAATAATGGGAGAATGGTCAAAATAAATAAAGAGGAGCTAACTGTACATTAGGTCTGCTTGAAGTGCGCAATAGCTTTAATCGTTACTATTGCATATGAGCTTTATAAATACCCCCAAATGATTTTGTTATCCCTACAAAACAGTCAGTGTGCAGTCCACACTTGTTTATCTGCTGCTTCTCTGTTAACAGGAAATAGGAACTTTATTCAGAGAAAAGACGTAGAATTTGACCATAGATGCAGCTGCAAACTTATAAACACTACCATCTACTGGTTGAAGAATATATCTCTACTGAATACCGATGCTCATGTTTTTGTTGTACAATATTGCATGAACATTGTATTCCAACACCCCCACTCAACAACTACTTCTTATATTAGTCCCATTTCGAATCTCAGTTTTATAAATCTTTTTCTTTTAAGCCATTTTGTCAAAGCATCTGCAATCATGTTTACCATGATCTCTGAAATCAGCAGTTCTGATCCACTCTTGTTTCTCATGGGATGGAGGTATCTGCATTTCATCTCATGAATCTGGCTCTGGTTTTAATGCTACACGAGTAACATAGGACAGACATTTGGCTGGGATGCCTTTATTGCTTCTGGTGGATTTCCTGGTGGAAGCCTCATGTGGCCTGGTTTCCTCTTTTACAATGTTTGGATTGTCTGCGTTCATTTCTAATTCTGTGTCACTTTGTTGTTTATCTTCATGTGACACTGATGTGGAATTTCCCTCAGTTTGAAGTGTTTGTGTTCATGAAAGTTTGAACGCACTGAGGTTTCATCGACAAGTACACTTCTACTGATGGTTATCTTAGTGTCTTGGTGTAGAATTTTGTATCCCTTTTAAGATTCACTGTACCCCACCAGTACTCCTTTGTTCAAGCATCCCATTTTGTACGTTTTTCTTTTGGTATGTGCACATAGGCTTTGTTTCCCAAAATTTTTAGACGGATGAAATGTGAGGCCTTTCCATTCCACAGTTCATATGGCATTTTCTCAGTTGGTTTTCCTGGTAGTCGATATTGGAGATAGCATGTGGTCATAATTGTCTCCCCCTGGTATGCGACTGGCATAACTGCATCACAAAGCATGGTTCTTCCACTCTCACAAAGAGTACGGTTCATTATTTCTGCAACCCCATTTTATTTTGGGTTGTATGGTACAGTTGTTTGAAATATTATGCCTTGCTGTCTGAGAATCGCCTGTGTGTTATCACCTGTATATTCAGTTCCATTGTTTGTGCACAATACACTTGCCATTTTGCCAAATTTTCTGCTTACCTAAGCCACTGGTCCAGTTTCTCTGGTACTTCACTTCTGATCATCTATAAAAGTGAGAAAATACCTCTTTTTCCCTAGAGTTAATTTTTCCATTGGACCCCAAAGGTCTGAATGAATTCCTGTTACTCTGCTTTGGGAAGGCTTGTCTTGTCATTTTTCATATCACTAGTAGCTCCTGAATTAACACACCATGCTTGAAAAGATGAGATGCAACTTTTAGATTAAAAAACATATTCATTATCTTAAGAAAAATCTGTTTCTTCCTTCACACTTTGGGTCTTTTGTAGTTTAGTTTGTTTTTGCATCCTAGCTTCCCAGATTCTGCAGTCTGATTTTAAGTGACCTTGTTTCTTGCACACAAAGCTTTCACATAGTTCTTGTTACATGTTACTGTTCTTGTTCCTATTTAACGTCTTTAAAGCAAACTCTACGATAGAAGCACCGTCACTATTAATGCTTTCTGTTTTTATGCTTATATTCATCTACAAGCTTGCCCTTAACAAATTCCAATGTCAGCTCATCATCAGCATCAAGTGCTGTGACAAGTGTTTCATAACTTTCTGGTAAACCACTAAGTAATAGTGCTGCAGGATGAAAATCTTTTATTTCTTCTATACGTCTTAGGCCTTCAACCATTTCCAGGATATCCTGGCCTTTCATCAGCTTGGTTTGGTATAGCTTTCTAATCAAATACAGTTTATTGCAGATATTAGCTCCTTCATGCACCTTGTGTAATCCTTCCCACATTTCTTCAGCAGTTTTACATGTGTTCTGTCTTGGCATCGGTTGTACTTGTGGCGAGATTCGTTTAGACCCAGTCTGTAAGAATGTGTGCAGCAAGTTGAATGATCGCCTTAACAGATAGTTTACACAATGAATAACAACTTCAGAGCTGTTTTCCAATGCTTCTTAATGCTTCAAGGTAGCAAAGGTATGAACATAGAGGTGTTTTCATAGGTAAATTTCCATTGATGTTACACAGCTTCCTCACTCTACAGTCTCTTGATAACCACTAAACAAATGGCCTTACAGCAGGAAATGGAAGGTGGAAGCAACCAACTAGTCAGAAACAGCAGGGGTGTGTGGATGATACCAAATAGCATTATAACATAACATGTAATAACAACTGCTAAACAGTAAAGCTGCATGGCAGCACAACATGTATGTATGGTTTGATCATCTTCTTTGCTATGAGAAATTGTGTTCTGAGCTTTCTGGTCTTTTTCAACCCACTCCTCTGAAGGGTGTTCTGGCTTGACTTCATGTATACATTTCCACGTACCTTCTCTTATTAGCAGTATTTTCATCTTGGATTTCCAATACTTGTAGTTCTGGTTTTCAGATTTGCAAATGAAAGTTTTATTGCAGCTGTGTTACTTGTAAGGATTACTCAATTTTGTGCCAGCACCCTCCGTCCAACCATGCCATATACAAAGTTCTTTGGGAATAATGCAATTCAGACACTGAGGTGTAAAACCTAGAATTCAAAGTTTTTATTATTGTACTGGAGTTTAACCACTTGCCCTCCAGAGAATTTACCTCCCTTCCTGGCCTGGCCATTTTTTGTGATACGGCGCTGCATTGTTTTAACTGACAATTGCGCAGACATGCAACACTGCACCCAAATTAAATTTATGTCCTTTTTTCCCCACAAATGGAGGTTTCGTTCGGTGGTATTAATCAGGGCACTGATGATCAGTGTGCCCTGATGATCAGTGTGGCCCCAGAAGTGCCATCAGTGCCAGCTGTCAGTGCTAAACAGTGCCACGTGCCAGTGCCCATCAGTGCCACATCAATGCCACATATCAGTGCCCATCTGAGCTGCTTTTCAGTGTCACCCATCAGTGGCAGTCAGTGCCACCTATCAATGCCAGTCAGTGCCACCTATCAGTGCTGCCAATCATTGCCACCTATCAGTGCCAGTCAGTGCTGCCTATTAGTGCCAGTCAGTGCCGCCTACCAGTGTGCATCAGTGCCGCCTATCAGTGCCCGTCAGTGCCCATCAGTGACACCTACCAGTGCCTCCTCATCAGTGCCCATCAGTGCCACCTATCAGTGTCCATCAGTGCAGCCTATCAGTGTCCATCAGTGCAGCCTCATTAGCGCACATCAGTGAACAAGAAAAATCACTTATTTACAACATTTTATAACAAAAACTAAGAAAAAACTTAAAAAAAAAAAAAAACAGCGGTTTTTGGTTTGTTTAAGAAAAAATAAAAAACCCAGAGGTGATTAAATACCACCAAAATAAAGCTCTATCTGTCACAAAAAAATGATAAAAATTTCATATGAGTACAGTGTTGCATGACCGCGCAATTGTCATTCAAAATGTGACAGCGCTGAAAGCTGGAAATTGGCCTGGGCAGGAAGGGGGTATAAGGCAAGCAGTTAAAGAATATTTCACTACTAAAATACTGCATGACTTAATAATATAACTGATGCGGTATTTTAGTAGCTGAGCGGTATCTGAGTATGCGGTCAGATACTGCTCAGTAAATTGTCCCCGTTTGAAGTTTGCAGTTGAACTTTCGGTTGGTTTGAATGTTCGACCATGAACCGAATAGGGGGGTGTTCGGCCCATCACTATATACTACAAGCAGAGAGAAGAGAAGAGGAGTGGAGAGGAAAAGGGAGAAGAGAAAGAGTGGAGAGAGGAAAGCAAGAGTGGGAAGAAGAAAAGGAGTGGAGAAGAGAAGGGAGGAGTGGGAAGAAGAAAATGGGTGGAGAGGAGAAGGGAGGAGTGGGAAGAGGAAAAGGAGTGGAGAGGAGAAGGAAGGAGTGGGAAGAAGAAAATGGGTGGAGAGGAGAAGAGTGCGAAGAAGAAATGGAGTGAAGAGGAGAAGGAAGGAGTGGGAAGAAGAAAAGGAGTAGAGAAGGAAGGAGTGGGAAGAGGAAAATGGGTGGAGAGGAGAAGGGAGGAGAGGGAAGAAGAAAATGGGTGGAGAGGAGAAGGGAGGAGTGGGAAGAAGAAAACAAGTGGAGAGGAGAAGGGAGGAGTGGGAAGAAGAAAATGGGTGGAGAGGAGAAGGGAGGAGTGGGAAGAAGAAAACAAGTGGAGAGGAGAAGGGAGGAGTGGGAAGAAGAAAACAAGTGGTGAGGAGAAGGGAGGAGTGGGAAGAAGAAAAGGAGTGGAGAGGCGAAGGGAGGAGTGGGAAGTAGAGACTATTGTAATGGGGAGGATGGTCACAATAAAAGAGGGGTTTTAATTGACATTAAGTCTGCTTATTAATTGTTACTATTGTGTAGGAGCTTTACAAATATTGGTAAATGATCTCCATAAAATGGTACGTACACTTTACTATGTTTCCTCTTTGTGAGTTTGTAGAATTAGATTGAACTTGTTTATTTTTTCCTTTTTTCTCTGTGTCTCATTTGTTTTCCTTGTGTTAAATGGAATGAATGCTTGATGTGCCCTTCGGTGATGCATCAAAAAAAAAAAAAAAATCATACACAATGAAATGCTGTATTGTGATTTTCCTTCTCTGGTGCCTGAATGCTAGACACAGATGTTTGGTATGCAGCTTCCATGAAATGGCAGATTGTTGCCCGTAGACTTTCCAGCTCGCTGCCTTTTCCTGGTGGCTTTATTCAAACCCTGAGACCTGTCTGATGAGGCACAGGTGCAAAATAGCAAATAGGAGAGTTATACAATAGTATGTAGGGATGTAAAAATCGGTGCTGGAAGCTGTTGTAGTGTTAATATTTGAAACATAAATGCCTTTATGGAGCTGCCAAGCAGCTGTTCCATTGCCGCTGCTCCTTTCTGGTGTGAACATCTTATGGGTAACATGCAACATCATCAGCACAAAGAACATTTTACTGTAGTTGTAAGAAAATATTTTAAGTAAAAGAGTGTGAAAAAGGGCCATTATTTGATTGAAAAAAGAAAAACAAAATAATGGCAATCACACGCCATGGCCCAAACTTAAAATTGACAATGAATGAGAGGGTAGAGAGAAAAACAATCAATAGCGACAGAAACAAATTAAAGTCATAATTTTTACAGTCACAGTTGTGTGACTTTTCTAAAAGAAGAAGAGAGAGAAAAAAAGTCAAAAGAAAAATAAAGAAGAACAGAGGGAGGGGGGAGAAGGGTAGTAGAGGAGAGGAATAAGGGAGGGGAGCAAAGTAGAGGAGAGAAGAGGAGAAAGGAGGGGAAGAGAAGAGAAGACAAGAGAAGAGGGAAGTGGAGGGGAGGAGGAGAGTGGTGGTGGTGGGGGGAGGGGAAATGGAAAGGAGAAGAGAGGGGGGAAGGAAGCTGAGGAGAAGAGAGGGGGCGAGAGAGGAGGAGAGGGGAAACGAAAGAGAGGGAGGAAGGGGGGGGAGCAGAGGAGAATAGAAGGGGTGGAGAGGAGAGCAGAGGGAGAAGAAATGAGGAGAGGGGAAGAGGAGAAAGGAGAGGAGAGAGAAGAAGAGCGAAGAGAAGAGAAGACACGGAGAGGGGAGGGAAGTGGAAATGGAGGGGAGGGAGAAGATGAGAGGAAGAGGAGAGGAAAAGGAGAAGAAGAGGAGAGGGAGAGGAGATGGAGGGGAATAGGAGAGGAAAGGAGAGGAAAAAGAGGGGGGGGGAGAGTAGAGCTGAGGGAGAAGAAATGAGGAGGAGAGGGGAAAAGGAGAGAGGAAGAGGAGAAAGAAAAAGAGAGAAGACAAGACAAGAAATGGAGAGGGGAGCGAAGTGGAAATGGAGGAGAAGGAGAAGATGAGAGAGGAGGGGATGAGGGAGAAGATGAGAGGAGAGGAGAGGGAAAGGAGAAGGAGGGGAATAGGAGAGGAAAGGAGAGGAGAGGAAAAAGAGAGGGAGGAGGAGAGGAGAGGAAAAAGATTGAAAATGAAGGAACAAAAAAGAAAGCAAGGGAAAGTAAAGGAAACAAATGAGAAAAGAAAGGAAAGAGAATTAAAAGGAAAATATAAGAAGAAAATGTATAAATGGAACTGAATGCATCCATCCACAAATGTAGGAAAACTGTCTATCCATGGACTACTAAAATCTGTTCATCGCTGGAAAACTGTTGATAATCCAGAATCTGACTGACCAGTCTCCAGCTAAAGTAACACTATGTCCTACCTGCTGGCAAGCACCTGAGGCAAGACACATTTGATCTATGTGATTAGAGGATTGCAGATAATAAATTCTAGTTGGGAGAGTTCAGGGACTGTGGAGAGAGAAATCCATCCCTCCTAACATTTCTATGTCGTACATTTTCCTAGATTCGGAAATAGGAAGACATATATACAGAATTACTGTACATTCACTCAGCATATTTTACCCTGCGTCGTGATAAACACAGACAGAGCAAAAGTTCAGCAGAATCCATTTATCATTTTAGTGCAGGTATTACTGCAGCCGGGAAAATAATAGACTTCCAGTGGCAATCATTCAGATATCATATTTCCCTTACTTTTCTTCTGCTGGATAAAGATGATAATGCATTTTATTTCTAATAAATTGCATACTGACAGTAGTCACTGAAGATGGTTTACATTCCGAGCTTTTTCTACATAAACCTTAAGAAGTGCAAAACTTTGAGGCCAGGGCAGGTATAAGATTTTTAAGGGCTACAAATGAATGTGAATCTCGAATGTCTAATGGAATACACAAAATTAAAGATGAACTCCAGACAAAAATTCTTTCATTTAATTATATTCCTCAATAGCCACAAAGGATATAAATCCACTTTGTATGCACCAAATGCCATTTCAAACCCAAACAAAAGTAATAGTGACATCATCACTGTAGAAAAGAGCTGTGGGAGGAACCCAGCCACTCCACTCACTACAAGCTGCCTGCAGAAAAGTACAGGAGGGGGCGGAGACAAGACCAGTCACCCTGTACAAGCAGAGAAAGCAGCAGTGAGCGGTCTTTATTACAGGAAGTTCCTGCACAGAGTTAAAGTCTCACACTGGATTGCTGCACAAATCTGGAAGAAATGCACAAAGCACAGCAAGATTCAAGGTAGACTATGCATGCCTCTCAGATTTAGACAGTATTTGTTTAGTGTAGTGTTCAGCTTTAAATAGACAGCTCACCCAAAACTGGTGGATATCGGAGATTTAAGGTGTACGTAAAGTCAAAACATTTTTTTCTTAGTTTTTAATAGAGTAAAGAATTATTTAGACCCGTCTCCTTTTTTGTTTTTATTTCCTTTTACCTCCTGTCAAAGACACAGTAGGAAGAGGAGATCTCTCCAATGTTAGGGGATATGTCCTTACAGTTGTTACCAGAACAGGTTCCCCACATGAAAGATTTCCCCTCACCTCCTGTTCCTGTGACAACTCAAACATTTTGGATTTCCCATCCAGTCATATCCAGAAAATAATGAGGTGGAATGTCCCAAACAGGTGTATCACTACCCCCTTAGGGGCCACTGGATTTAAATGGGCCCCCTTATGCTCTGCACGGCCAGGCACCATGCATTTCCCACACTTTACGCTCTGGAGTCAGTAAACAGCTCTTGAGCTTGATTTTGTGATTTTATTAAGGGGTTAAACTTGGATGGGGTGTAGGGGTATATGGGATGCCCAGAGAACTGTATAACTTGAGAATAACTCCTTAGCAACTATGTACAAAAATGCAGATAAGCAACAGTCTCTCTTTAGGGAGCACTAAACCCCTTCGGTGTACCTCCTCAGACCCTGGATAATTCCTTCTCTTCACCCACCTGCATTGAGGGTATTCCCTGAGCAAGGGGGCCCAGAAGCTGTTATTTGAACAGTCCCAGATGAAAAGCTGGTTGGGTATTGTGCCTGACTGCCCTCTCCCCTTATCTGGGTCAGGGGGTGTAAGAGTACTCACACTGTCCTCTCCTGTTAGCCTAGTGGGTCAGCTGCTGCCTTCAGGCCTTATGCTGGACCTTCCCTGCTACACAGGCTATCCTCCCAAGGAGACATGGAGGCAGTAGAGATACTCTTCTCCAGCTACCTGCCTGTAGGTAGGTTCCCCTCCCTGGGGCCCCCTCCCAAGCTCCTCACTCCAGCCTTCCTCAATCCATCTTCAACCTGTAGGTAGGTTCCCCTCCCTGGGGCCCCCTCCCGGGCTCCTCACTCCAGTCTTCCTCAATCCATCTTCAACCTGACACTGCTCACTATTCTCCAGGATCTCTGATATTTGAGGGTTGCCTTGGTCACCATGGCCAGCCTCCTGCCAGGGGATTTGCCAAGGTCCCTCAAACATGCGTATCTGGGCCTGGTCCTCCCCTCCTGTCCCCAGCTCCAGAAAGATCTCAGGTTTCTGGAAAGGTGGGAAGGCTCCAGAAGCCCTGACCTGTTAGAGCCTCCCAGCCTGTCCTGATTTGACCTCACTACCTCATTCACAGGCTAACACATCCCCAGGGTGCTACTCAGCATCTGTCTAAAAAAGAAAAAAAAAACCAAACATCCTATCTAGCTAACCTGGAGGGCGGTACACAGGGATACACAGACAACAATAAAAACCTTCCACATTTCATACAAAACTATCAAAAACGTTTTGCCTTTACATAGAGTTTGCTTGACAGTTTATTATTATTTTATACTATGGATAATGTGGCAGGAGGAGCTGGAACACACAAAGATGGGCAGGAATACACAAAATTCACAGGAATGGAGTTTGGAATTATGGTGGGGCTAGCTTGTTGTTGGTATATCTGAGACATATCAGAAACCACAAGCTGATCCAGTCCACTATGTCTTATAGTCAGGGCTTTTTTTTCAGTAGCAGTGTGGGGGAACTCTGTTCTGGCACTGATTTTTTTTTAAAGGCAAGGGGTGCTGGGGTGTGCTGGAGGGCCCATTGATGCTGGCTGCTGAGGGATCTATTGTTGCTGGTTGGGGGAACTACTCTTGAGGGATCTTGAGGGAGGGGTCCATTGTTGCTGGCAGCTGGATGGTCTGTTGATGCTGGTTACTGGGAGAGTTATTGTTACTGGCAGGGATCTGTTGTTGCTGGTGGTGGTGGGGGGGTTGTTGCAGGGGGTCTATTGTTGCTGAGGGGATCTGTTGTTGTTGGAGAGGCTATTGTTTCTGGCTGCAGGGGATCTATAGTACTTCTTGTTATCATTACAAATTCCATACAAATTGCTTAGCAGCACCTGTATTCTCTAAAAGGGGTGGTACTGGGAGGTAAGTTGTGGGTGAAACTAAGGGACAGTGCTTGGAGATGAGTAGGGGAAGGAGACAAGGGGTGTCTCAGAAGGAGGGAATGTCTGCACCTATTCCCTGAGGAAAAAAAGCCCTGCTCAAGGTGATATGAGTGGCAGGGTCTACATACCCTAAATTGCCCCAACCTGGCAACACAACTTTTAACTGGCATTTTCAACAATTCAAAGGCTAAATTCAATGAAATGCTTCACAGGTCGCACAAAAGGTTTGCTTACATCAATGCGTTGACATGCTTTGTGTTCATATGCTGTACAATATATCTCAGATATTCAGTTGTGTTTTTGAATTGCCCCATTTGGACATACACTGTAGATAAACAAATGCAATAAGTAGGAATTCTTCAGAAAACATGACAACCTGGCCCAGCGGTGCACTGTTCCTGGTCGATGGTGTAGCAAACTTGCTCATCAGAGTTGGACGCGGTGTTCCCCTTTTCCTTTTTCTTTTCTTTTTATTTGAGGTATTCCTCGATCATTCACTCCCTACCCCCTCCCTTCCTGAGAGGCAAACGTTATCTCCTGAGTGACAGATGGGGGGGGGGTCAACCCAAGTTAAAGCATCCTCAGTCCGGTGCCAGGCCGTCTGCGGAAGTGCAACCTTTCTCACTTAGAAGCTCTGACCTGAGAAATTTGTGTAGGCTCACCCATCATAAAAACAGATAAGACAGCTCTCCCCGGACTTGAAAGAAAATTGAACATTCCTCAAGTCCGGCTTTTCCCCGATGTTTCATGTCATGGATTATGACAGATGATGGTTCTAATTCAGAGTTCTCCTGACCCCTCCCAACACAGCGTAGTCAGAGCAACCCCCCTTTCAGAGGGATTTTTACAAGGGACAGGCTGCAAGCCTAAAGGTAGAGTTTAAGACACATATCTCCTGAGTTTAACATCGTAACAGAGGAGATCAAAGACCCTTTCTGCTCTGCATTTGGATCTGCTTACAAACCAAGGCATATTGGCAAGTAACTTAACTCTTTAATTTCCTTCCTATTACCTCTTTGCTGTACCTTTATATGCATATATATATATAGTTACATTTTCTTTGTAAATATTTTATTGCACTTGTTTGACTCTTTTAATAATAAATCTTTCTTTCTGAAAGTGTTAAACTGTTTCTAAGCGCTTACTTGCAATTCACAAATTCCTGCCTTTGAAGAGACACTACTGTGTTTGTTTAATCCTCTGCCCAATCGGCCTGCGGTGACCGTATTGGACAGGCGACTTTTCAATCATTATAGTGTATATTTGATAACGGGAGTTTCCCAGTCTCCGACAAAAGTGGTGGTGACAGTAGAGGGTTAGTTGTGTAATTAACCCGACCCAGTAACAAGCGCATTCAGGCTGCAGGCACAGATTGTAGACCATTAGCTGGGCAATCGCTGTGCTGGGTGCAGCTGGGTGTGGCCTTGTTACTCGCGTCACACCACGGGTTTAGATCGGCCAGTCCTTCGGTCATGAGTTTGGTGAGAAGGTCCCGGGTCTGACGCCATGGGCGTGACGTATTACTGTTAGCCACGGTCGTGCGATTGTCGCTTGTTGGTGGCGGCGACCGTGCGATCCGAGACAGATGGGTCCACAACTCAAGCTGGCTGGAGTGCAGGGGTGCTAGACTGCTCTTGTGCTGGGAGAATCAGAGGATCAGATTAGTATATCTACTATCTCCAGTCTTCTAGACAACATTTTTTTGCCTGGAGTTGGGCTTTAAGACATTTAACTTAAACTTCAACAGTTTGATATATGTGGAGTATGGTTCTGGGGAGTGTGTCTCCTTCAGATCTTCCCCGACAAATCTGAACATTTCCTATTAGACACAAAGACCAAAGTAGGATAAAACGTAAAATGATGCTAAAGCTTAATTTTTTTTAAAATTGAAATTAAAAAATAAGTTATACTTACCTGCTCTGTGAAGGCAACAGATTCATTTGATTGAGTTGGCAACCCACCAAAATGGACCAAAAATTAGGTGTACACCTTTTGTTTTTTCTGATACAGCACCCCGCAATGTATGGAGGGGAGTGAATGAGCCCTAAAGTATTTCTGCTTGTTTCTATAGGCCTTGTTGGAGGCATATAGAAGGAGCTAGAGGTTCTGAGCGCGTAGCCTGTTCTGTATTCCCAAGATCTTCCTATCGACCCTCCTCACTTCCGGAGACATCACTTCCGCCGATGCATTCCACGCTGGACGGATGAGAGTGGTCTTATACAGATGAGCTTTATTTATCTTTGTTCTTGTGAGTGTTTTTATACCTATCCATTAAATTTGACAACAATAATCTACGCTTAGTTTTTGGCTCCTCCTTTTTTCTCTCTCTTTATTTCTGCATACAGAGTTGGCCTTGTTCTATAGGACAGTAGCCATTAACCACCAAACACGCCAATATACAGAGACTCTTTATGGACTTTATTGATTTTACCATTTGTGTGCCTATACCACTTATCATGGTTTTCTGCTAGTTCATGTTGAACTATACCACCTTCCTTATCCTTATTCCCTAAATCCTCCCCCCCCTTTCTTTTTTCCCCTCCCCTATTCCTTCTACTGTATTGGGGAGTACCTATGCTCTGAGCACCAGATCTTTTTCTGTTTTTACCTGCTCTGTGCATGCAACAGATTAATTTGATTGAGTTGGCAACCCACCAAAATGGACCAAAAATGAGGTGTGCACCATGTTTTTTTCTGATGCAGCACCCCACAAGGTATGGAGGGGAGTGAATGAGCCCTAAAGAATTTCTGCTTGTTTATTACCATCTATACCAAACAAGCATTTATTTCTTACTATACAGAAGGGAAGCCACAGAATGCTTATAATTAAAGGATGACCAGAGTTCATCTTTAAGAGAAAAATTAATGAAATATGTTTATTTCTGACATTCACACTATAAAAAGACATAAAGTTTGTGTATCTGTGATTGACAGTTGGCAACCCCCAGGTGGTCACCAATAACTCAAACTGAGAATGTTTATTATTAAGTGTTAATGTAAATGAGCAATCCAATATTTATATTACACCCTGACGACCTCCACCCACTCATTACTTAGCTTAGCATGATGAGAATTATTTGTATGAAATATTTCCGTTAATTACCCATGGCAATCTTATTAGCTTGTTATTAAAGAAGTCATCACTATGTTATTATTTTTATCATTTTCTCATTACCTAGTTTAGTGAAGAAGACGACAAACATTTCAGGTGGCTATGTAGCCCAACAACACATGACTCGAATAATGTGCAATAATTGGAAAAGATGTACCTGAATGTACACAAATAAATAACTCAATCTGCACCTACAACTAAAAAACTAATAATTTAGTCTGGCACATGATGGTTTTTATAATGTTTATAACAAGCTCCTAAAGTATGAGGATCTCAGTTAAACCACTGATCGAGAAAGCTCTCAAATTCTCCTCTCTGCAGACATCGGGTACCAGTCCTAGAAGCCTGTCCCCACTCTACACGCATGTAACAAACACAAAAGGTTGTACTCTTCCACCTAGAAGGGCGCGATCATAGAGATAGAGGCTTGGCACAAAACGTAAATGATTGGCAAAGATGTACCCAAATGTACAGAAATAAATAAGTTCATCTTCAGCCACAACTAAACAACTAAGGCCCCATTCACTTTGCAAATGGAAACCAGAATCTTGACACCGTAGGAAATTCCAGAGAGTCTGAACCAAATGACATAGGTGTTCACTGTATTCCACAATCATAACTGGATGATATGGACGATGCAGCCGTCTTCAGACCAGGGAATCTTGTAGCTAAAATAACACATAAAGACAAGGGTACAAACGCCTAGTGCATTCTCCACAGTATTTTATTATAGGAAAAAAATTAATGAATGAATGAATATTCACAAAAGTAAAACAGTTGTAGCATTGTACATGAACCAAGAACCAAGGTCCTGTATTGTAGTGGAGCTCCTCTAGTTTGGATGGATGTTCTGTAAGCAGCTGATGCTTTCAGGGGACAGTGCCCCTTTATTAGAGCAAACCTGGTGTAAGAAAACCTCATTACATGTTAGGAGAAGGCTGGAACATGTTCATACTTATTTATTTATTACAGGTACTTATATAGCGCTGTCAATTTACGCAGCTCTTTTATATTGTACATTCACATCAGTCCCTAACCCTCAAGGGACGTAAAATCAAAGGTCCCTAACTTGCATTCATATACAGTACATAGTAGGGCCAATTTAGACGGGATCCAATTAACCTACCAGCATGTCTTTGGAGTGTGGGAGGAAACCAGAGTACCCAAAGGAAACCCACGCAGGCACAGGGAGAACATGCAAACTCCAGGGCATACTTATGCACATGCTCATAATCCTAAGCAAAAGCTCAAAGCAAAACAGGCATTGTCACACTCACGCAAACGTACTAGCGTGTGCAGAAAACATATGTGCATGGGCATACATATGAGCACTGGCATCTATTTAAGCTGCACTCTGACATGGATGGATTGCTGAGTGGTCTTCAGCTAGTTCCAGCTTTACCTGAGCCTTGACCTGCTATACCTGCCTACCTGTGTACAACTTGGCTTGCCCCAAACCTGTCCTTGACCTTCATTTCTGCCTGCCTACTGTGACCTCAGCTTGTATTCTGACCCTAGTCCTGTCTTGCGTTCCTGTACCTCGCTGCCGACTGTGTACTGATCCCGGCTCGTATCCTGAATCTGCCTCTGCCTGATGTTCCTGTACCTCGCTGCCCGACTGTGTACCGATCCCGGCTCGTATCCTGAATCTGCCTCTGCCTGATGTTCCTGTACCTCGCTGCCCAACTGTGTACCGATCCCGGCTTGTATCCTGAATCGGTCTCTGCCTGATGTTCCTGTACCTCGCTGCCCGACTGTGTACCGATCCTGGCTCGCATCCTGAATCTGCCTGATGTTCCTGTACCTCGCTGCCTGACTGTGTACTGATCCCGGCTCGTATCCTGAATCTGCCTCTGCCTGATGTTCCTGTACCTCGCTGCCCGACTGTGTACCGATCCCGGCTCGTATCCTGAATCTGCCTCTGCCTGATGTTCCTGTACCTCGCTGTCCGGCTGTGTACCGATCCCGGCTCGTATCCTGAATCTGCCTCTGCCTGATGTTCCTGTACCTCGCTGCCCGACTGTGTACCGATCCCGGTTCGTATCCTGAATCTGCCTCTGCCTGAAGTTCCTGTACCTCGCTGCCCGACTGTGTACCGATCCCGGTTCGTATCCTGAATCTGCCTCTGCCTGATGTTCCTGTACCTCGCTGCCCGACTGTGTACCGATCCCGGCTCGTATCCTGAATCTGCCTCTGCCTGACGTTCCTGTACCTCGCTGCCCGACTGTGTACCGATCCCGGCTCGTATCCTGAATCAGCCTCTGCCTGACGTTCCTGTACCTCGCTGCCCGACTGTGTACCGATCCCCGCTCGTATCCTGAATCTGCCTCTGCCTGACGTTCCTGTACCTCGCTGCCCGACTGTACCGATCCCGGCTCGTATCCTGAATCTGCCTCTGCCTGACGTTCCTGTACCTCGCTGCCCGACTGTGTACCGATCCCGGCTCGTATCCTGAATCTGCCTCTGCCTGATGTTCCTGTACCTCGCTGCCTGAATGTGCACCGATCCCGGCTCGTATCCTGAATCTGCCTCTGCCTGATGTTCCTGTACCTCGCTGCCTGACTGTGTACCGATCCCAGCTCGTATCCTGAATCTGCCTCTGCCTGACGTTCCTGTACCTCGCTGCCCGACTGTGTACCGATCCCGGCTCATATCCTGAATCTGCCTCTGCCTGACGTTCCTGTACCTCGCTGCCCGACTGTGTACCGATCCCGGCTCGTATCCTGAATCTGCCTCTGCCTGATGTTCCTGTACCTCGCTGCCCGACTGTGTACCGATCCCGGCTCGTATCCTGAATCTGCCTCTGCCTGACGTTCCTGTACCTCGCTGCCCGGCTGTGTACCGATCCCGGCTCGTATCCTGAATCTGCCTCTGCCTGACGTTCCTGTACCTCGCTGCCCGACTGTGTACTGATCCTGGCTTGTATCCTGAATCTGCCTCTCCCTGATGTTCCTGTACCTCGCTGCCCGACTGTGTACCGATCCCGGTTCGTGTCCTGAATCTGCCTCTGCCTGATGTTCCTGTACCTCACTGCCTGACTGTTGAAGACCTTTAGGGTTGTGTCCTAGCTACATTTCTGTCTGCCAAGCAAGTGTCACTGTATTCCAGTTCCTGCTTCATGCCTGGTGATCTACGGTCATCTGCTTTCTGCAAACCCCAGCTGACACTACCTGCTACACCGGCCCTAGTGCCACTCTGTTTCCTCACATTCCCTGTCATCACTACCAGGGGCGTTGGACAAGAGGTGCAAAAGAAGTCCCATCTCCAGCTCAATCTCCACCAGGTACGTGACACCTGATCTTTGCTCCCCATCCCCTCTTTAATATAGAAAACTTAACTATGGCTCCTAAGGGCCTAATAGTTTGTTCTGGAGAACAATGGGTATTACAATGTTAAACCACTTGCCTACCGGGCACTTTTACCCCCTTCCTGCCCAGGCCAATTTTCAGCTTTCAGTGCTGTCACACTTTGAATGACAATTGCACGGTCATGCAACACTGTGCCCAAACAAAATGTTTCTTTTTTTATAGACATATAGAGCTTTCTTTTGGTGGTATTTAATCACCACTGGGACTTTTTATATTTTGCTAAACAAACCAGAAATACTGATTTTCTTTTTTTTTAGTTTCTGTTATAACATTTTGTAAATAAGTAATTTTTCTCATTCACTGATGTGTGCTAATGAGGCTGCAGTGATGGGCACTGATAGGCGGCACTGATAGGGGGCACTGATGGGCATTGACAGGCATCACTGGTGGGCATTTACAGGCACCACTGATGGGCACTGAAAGGCAGCACTCATATATGGCACTGATAGGTGGCACTGATTGGGACTGTTAGGTGGCACTGATTGGAATTGTTAGACAGCACTGGCGGGCTTTGATAGGCAGCACTGACTGGCACTGATTGTTGGCATTGAAAGGCAGCTCTGATGGGCACTGATATGTGGCAGTGATGTGCACTGGTAGGCCCTGGTGTGTGGCATTGATGTGCACTGACAGATGGCATTGATTGGCACTGACAGGTGGCACTGATGGGGCTACACTGATCATCAGAGCCCTGATGATCAGTGTAGATGTCCCCTTGGAGGAATGCCGAATACCGGCTCTCCTCTCCTCACGCGCTGTCAGTGAGAGGAGAGGACTGCCGATAATCGACATTTCCTGTTTACATGCAATCAGCTGTGATTGGACACAGCTGATCACATGACAGAGCCTGTGTCATCAGCTCTTTACTGTGATCCGTGATCTGCTGTGTCCCAGGGACACAGCACTCCACCGATCACCGCACCACGCACCCCCCGGGGGCACACATGCGCAGTTAGAGTGGGATGACATCATATGACGTCCTCCCAGAATGAGAGAACTGCTGCCCAACCATCATTTCCTTATATGGCGGGCAGGAGGTGGTTAAAACAGAATTCCAAAGTATACCTGTCATAATTTTGGGCAATTCATACTGAGCATATGATTTAAAAAATACATAGACGGTAGTTACCTTCAGCAAAGACTTTATGTGAAAATGGCTTGGGCTTGGTCACAGAGTTAGTGAGGATGTGAGAACCAAGGAAATATATATGCATCATTGACCATAAAAGAAAAGAATCAGGTGTGTATATATGATGATAAAGTGATTAGAAAACAGGAAGAAGACAAGAGAAACTGAATAGTAATGCTTAGATACAAGAGAAGAGAAAGAAAGTGAGAGAGAAAAAAAGGGAAAAAAAAATACAATAAAAAAAAAAATATAGATAGATAGACTATGAATGGGAAAGAAAAAAAAAGGGGGAAAAAATGAGTCTCTAAAATTAAGCTTTATTCTGAAAAAGGTAAACGTAGGTAAACATGAACAGGAGCCAGGCGCTGTGTAGTTTTGTGATAAAAGTAATACACCTTATATGGAGGTGTGCCTTTAATAATTCATATGGTAAAAAATAGATAACCAGCCTGTGGCTTTAAGAAGCCAGGTTCCAAGATGGACAGCCCATCCGCTCAGAGGGAAGTAGTGGAGTAGAATGCCTGTCAGTGCAGGGACCACGTGTATCCGAAGTCCCAGCGTCCCGGATGACGTCACCACGAGACTTGATAAAGCGCATGCGCGCGAAACATGTTGTCCTGGCAACCGGCCTCTTCCTTCTAAACTGCGGCTCCAGCAAGAGTTCCTGCCCCCCATCTCTCCACATCGTGGTGACGTCATCCGGGACGCTGGGACGTCAGATACACGTCAATCTTGGAACCTGGCTTCTTAAAGCCACAGGCTGGTTATCTATTTTTTACCATATGAACTATTAAAGGCACACCTCCATATAAGGTGTATTACATTTATCACAAAACTACACAGCGCCTGGCTCCTGTTCATACTTTCCACAAACCGATGTGTTTTTACCGTGGCAGCAGTGAGTTTTTTCCCCACCAATCACAGTTGACATATACCATTCACTTATTTCCTTTGGGACACATCTGTGCGCTTTTATCCAGACCAAACATAGAAAAACAACTATGTTTGATGTGTATGTCTGAAAAATAAAAACTGTTATAAAAACAAAATTTTCTGAACTCTTTAGTCCTCATCAGGAATACCATGCAGGAAAATGGAGGGGATGGGGTAAGGGCTGAACTATAGGAATTGAAAATTGCAACAACTAAGCAGAATGACAACGTCCAGGGGAAATAAAAACATTATTTATCATCTCGGTATGGTAGCCACGATATTATTCATAAAAGTGGGTAACATCCCACTCAAAGTTTAATCCCTTGGGTATCTGAGTGTCAAGTTTAAAGATCCAAAAGACTTCTCTTTTGCAAACAAGTTAAAAACAATCTTTTTTTTTCTTCATTTTATTTTATTTTATTTTCCCTTTCTTTTTCTTTCTTTCTTTCTTTCTTTCTTTCTTTCTTTCTTTCTTTCTTTCTTTCTTTCTTTCTTTCTTTTCTCTTGTATTTTAGCATTACTATTCAGTTTCTCTTGTCTTCTTCCTGTTTTCTAATCACTCTATCATAACATATACACACCTGTTTCTCTTTTCACGCCCAGTGATGCATATATACTTCCTAGCTTCTCACATCCTCACTACCTCTGTGACCAATCCCCAGTGGGCAGGGTGAAACGCATCAAAGGGGCATGACCAGAATGGTGGCTGAGACATTGGACTCCTGGGGTCAATTGAGTAGGGTCCATCTCTTCACTTGCAAATGGTAGTTGACCACTAAAGGACTGAATCAAGAAGATGATTAAAAATGGTTAAAGAATACTTGTCTAGTTAATGCACTTTGGGGGGAGAGGGGGTTATATAAACCCCCATTCTTCTAATATTTCTGGATCTGAATCAAAACAGCCGCCCCTCAAGAAAGGCCACATGCAGTCACCACTGAGTTTTGCCAAAACGCGCTTTGAAGATTCTGAGGCCAAATGGAAAAAGGTGTTCTGGTCAGATGAGACTAAAATTGAATTTTTTGGCCTCAACACTTAACGACATGTCTGGTGGAAAACCAAGACAGCTCACCATCCAAATAACACCATTCCTCCAGCAAAGCATGGAGGTGGTAACATCCCGTTATGTGTGTGTGTGTGGGGGGGGGGGAGGTGGTCTCTGCAGCAGGATAGAAGGAAAAATGGACAGGGCAAAATATCATCAAATTCTTCAGGAAAATCTTCTGCCCCCCTCCAGAATGTTGTCAATGGGAAGAAGGTTTACCTTCCAACATGACAACGAGCCACAGCACACAGTAAAAATGACCTCATTGTGGTTGGAAGAGAAAAAGGTGAATGTCTTTGAATGGCCTAGTTAGGGCCAAAACTTAAACACCATTGAAAATCTGTCGAATGACTTGAAGACGACAGTCCACAAACTGTCACCATCAAATTTAACTGAACTTGAGCAGTTCTGCAAATGTTGCAAAGTCTAGATGTGCAAAGTTAGTAGAGACCTATCCCAACAGACTAAAGGCTAGAATTAAAGCAAAAGGTGGTTAAACAGAATACTGACACATGGGGGGGGGGGGGTCCTTTTTCCAACTCCGTGATTCTGTTTTTTTATTTATTTATTTATTTTTTCTGACAGTTTGGTGTTATATCTTTCACTTGGCTGTTATAAGCTGTGCTGAGTAAATACAGCTGGGTAAAACAAAAACTGTGTCTGTCTTCATTTCTGGTTGCAAAGCAACAAAATGTGATTATTATTAAAGGGGGGTGATTCTTTTCTATACCCCCAGGGAAAATAATAGAGCTCACAGAATATGGGACAGCACTGAATATCTGGCAAAATCAACTAGTATTTATTAATTGGTGTGTTGTGTTAGAAATTCTGTATATAGTCCTACAGAACAGACAGTGCGTAGTTCACATGTGCTTTTCTGCTGCTTCACTGCAACCAGGAAACAGGAAACGTTCTATTCGGAAAAAAGACATAGAGTTCATCATAGATGCAGTGAAACACTGCCATCTACTGGTTGAAGAATATATCTCTACTAAATACTGATATAGGTGTTGCACAAAATACATGAACACTGTATTCCAACACATTAAACAGAATAAAAGGAAAAACATGAAAGAAGTTCATTGTTAGGCTTTACCCACACACTTTAATGTCTTTGTGTACATATACCACCAGCCCAATTAATTTCCAGGTAGGAATTAGTCAGCTAAAATGACAGATAATTAATTATATTTCTCTTCTTTTCCTTCACAGAGCTTGCATTTTATGTTCAGTGGTTCTTTAAAACCTCTTTTGATAGCGGTAATATGGAAATGAAGGGTGTCTTAGATGAATTAAACTGTCTGGATTTCCTCAAAAGTACTGAGTCAGCTTATTCTCTATAAACATGGTATACACCAGGGATTCGTCTTCTGACACTTTGCCTTGACTTACTGTTTTCATAAATCATTTTCTTACCATCAAACCACAAAGACCTTTCTATCTGGGTCTAGAAAACCAGTCAATGTGCCTTCTTTACACTGACAGCCTTGCTATAATATATTTCTTAAGCCTGCAAAAACATATGCAATGTAGAGTGCAGGCAAAGCATGAAACATTTTTTAGTTTACTGGCTGCTACAGCGTGAGTAGGTTTAAGTGCTTCCTGGAGAGGGTCATATCAAATAATAATTCCCCTCCATAAAATACCCTTACATATAATCAAATAAATGAATTAATCCAGATATTTATATAACACAAACAGATTACATATATTGTACATTCATATCAGTCCCTGCCCTCAAGGAGTTTACAGTCTGAGGTACATATCATACATTTTTTTTTCTTTTCCGGAGCTCAGAGGTGTGGTGCTTGTTGATGCCTTGTGAACAAAAAAAGTGAACTGTTGTTAAAGGAGCAAGTGCCTAGAATTGGCACAAGGAGCACAAATCACTACCCCCACTCCTGTGCTGCTAGAACACTGTCCCTCCTGCTGAGGCCGAACCTATCACCATATTGTGCCCCACTCCATGCCAGCGACCTCCACACAACAGCCTTGCCATTATCCCAAGGAATGAGTGTTCATGCATAAAAGTCGTTTGCTGCACTTTACTGATGGAATTCAAAAAATAAAATAACAGTCGTATCACATGGGCATACATTCCGGAGTCACTTGACAATACATTTAGTGCACGGTCCACAGTAGTCGCACGTGGAAGCATATGCAGCACCTTTAATAGCCATCTTCCTCTAACAGTCTCTGCTCCACTTGGGGTCATTAGTACTCACAGAACTGAGCTCTCTATAGTCACCTCCTCCTTAGGTACACCTCTCCCAGGACCCTCCAGGGAAGCAGCCTCAGAAAGGGATCTCTCGGCTTGGCCTAAAAAGGCCATTTGTAATCCATCCTAGCCCCCACTTCCATAAGGTACAGTAACACTACAGCCCTTCTTGCATACAGGTTCACTCCTCACAGCCTCTTGCCCTGTCCAGGGCCTACAAGTGCAGGTTACTTCCATATAGGTGTGGGGTGCTTAGCTCCCATGCCTCAAGTGTGTCTGTTCTTCTCCCTACCTGACTAATATATGGGAGCAAACTCACCCCTGACAAAGTCAGAGGGATTTACCTATAGGGGTCCTATCACCTGATGACAATATCTGCTGTAACCAGACACTGTTCTGGTACAAGGTCACCTAGTGGCAAAGTAGCTAACTGGGCCTGCCTACACTATGAAAACGCAGCACACAAAAAAATGTGCACGAGAGTGCTTTGGCCAAACTTTGGCCAAACTTTGAAGAGCAAAGCTCCTGACAGGGTCAAGGTAATCTAGGCCACTTAGCCAGAGGTGGACTCCACTTCTTAGGGACCTGCCAAGGTTGATCCAACATGTACTTTGTGAAGACTTTGTGGAACAGAGATTCCCAACTGCAGACAGGAAAAAGACCTGAAAGTCACAGATCCTCTTCCCGACATCAGGGCAAGCCCCAACAAACCTGCATTCTCTGTCTCTGTGGATTAAAAAAACAATCAAACTACACAGACCAAGCAAGTGCTTATGCCAATATTTAGTGAAAAAAATAAATAGAAAGTCCCAAGTGAAATACATATGGTGTGCATTTTGGCCAGTATAAAATTACTCTAGCCAAAAGACCTGCCCAATAAAGCAATAGTGATGTGACCTAGTGTCGGTGAATCTCAGTTGGGTCCCAAACCCATAGTTTTTTTACAGTGCCCATCCCCCTGAGGGACATCACCAGGTGCTCCTTGCACCTCCCACACTAGGGCCAATTTACCTACTGATATGTCTTTGGAGTGTGGGAGGACTACCCAGACAAACACAGAGAGAACATGAAAATTCCATGTGGATAGTGTCCTGACTAGTATTCAAATTTGGGATCCTAGTGCTGCATGGTAGAAGAGCTATCCTTTAAGTCACTGTGTCACGTACCTGATGGGAGACTGAATTGACGAGGTCGGCCTCACTTGTGTCACTAGCCCTGACCCCGCTGAGGTTGGAACAGAGGGAGTCTAGGGACCAGGGGGACAAGAGCACCAGTGGTTGTTGCTTGTGGCTCTTGCAGGTGATGACCTTGGTAGGCAGAGTATCCTCTGATTTGGGCACCATAATAGTAGACAGAGCAGGTTTTGTGGATTGCCCGATGTGCAGCAGAGCAAGGTAGGTAGTCAGGACACAAGACAGGAGCAGAGTCATAGAATAGCCGGGGTCATCAACAGTCAGGCAGCGCGGTAGAGAATCAGAAGGAAAAGCCAAAGTCAGGAGCAGAGCCGAAGTCAGGAACCAGGAGCAGGAGAGTAATCGGAGTCGGGTCAGGAACAAGCCGGGTCAGCAACAAAGGAATCGTACAGGAGCAAGCAGGACAAGGGGGGAGCTGAAGACCAGTCAGCATTGAACTTGAGCAGAGGCCCTCCTTAAATAGCCCATCTGGCGCCAATCTTCGCCATGCGTATGCACCTGCGCGCCTGCGCACAACCGGCAATTCTTCTGTGGGATCTCTTTCGCGCATGCGCGTTCCCGATCGCGATTCTTCTTGCCGGAAATCCCTTACACATTGTGTTTCCCAAAAGTTCACAGTTCTCCTCATGTGGAGAGCACAAAGCTGGCTCTTTACATTGAAGTTCTGGTATTCACGTCATCGAGCCTCCTGTACAAACACAAATGTTCACCTGGTATTTACTTGTGCTCACAAGACTAACTCTACTATAGTGGCCAAAGGTGAAAGAAGCAGGGGTTAACACCTTTTAGCTCTGCAGGGGTGTGTAAAGAATATTCTTGGGACATCCCAAGCCTTGTCAGTGATTGTTGAAAGGAAGATATGGTAGTATGCAGAAACTTCTCCTGGCCAATCAGAGGTTTACAAGCGGGGCTTGGAGGTTAAAAAGACTGCTCACCTGGTATAGCTGTTCAGTGGTGTGTTGGAGAGGACTCATGGAGCAGTTCCTCTTCTCCTGTGGAAAGACCTACTCCCAGAGACATGTAGGCCCCTTCCCCAATGTGAAGTAAATACCACTAAAAAAGTTGCCAACATTTTCAAAATAATTAGGAGGAAAACTATTCTGTTTTAGGAGACAAATGCAGCAGTAGTTTTTGTTACATTTCAACATACCAAGCTGTCCAGCAAAACGTCAGCTAGAAGGTTGAGACAAATTATTTACCACTGATGGGGGTACTAACAATGGTCAGCTTTATTTATGTAGTGCTTCCCCTTAGGAGCCACTGGATAGGATGGATCCTCTGTCCTTTGCCTCAACCTTCTCAAGAACACTCTGACACACCAAGTTCAGTGTACAAATGTACAAACATGCAATATCACAATAAATCACTGAAAGTAATACTTATTACCCAATAGTAGTGCTATATCAAAGAAAACAGACATCAAACCAAGTAGTAAAAGCAATATTAATATGTTGTCACCCTATATGGTTGGTTACTAAGCAAACATAAAATGAATTTACAATTTAAATAACACAACAGCTACCGAGTGCTGGAACTATACTGTCAGAGCACATTTATGGCGGCAATGTTAGCCCTAGCCTGACTGGGTATGCACTGTCCAAAAGAAAAAGATGGATGGTAATGGAGGAGACAGGGGAACAAAGGGGACTTGCAGAATAATTATTATGGGAGGGTCAGTCCTTTGAGATGTTCTTTTGCTAGCTATTGTTGGGTCCTTTAAGAGCATCTGCACAGTTAACAACAGTCCTAGTTAACCTGCATGCAGTATAGGTAAGGTATAGGTACAGAATAGTCTTGGCACAGAAACAAGGTAGATGTGGTTCAGATGTGGTAAAGGTTCGATATAATGCAGTATAGGGTTTTGTATAGGTGCAGTCTAGGTTTGGAATAAGTCAGGTATAGAGGACAGAATGGGTGTGGTATGGATTGGGTACACATGGTGTTGTGCCCTCAGTTTCTCAGTCCCTGATAACATTATTTATCAGCAATGGGCGAAAAGCCTTTTGAAACAGTCTCCAGGATGCTGCAGTGACTTCTCACTGTAGAAGGGGGACCTAATCTGTATATCCACAGAATGCTTCCGGAGATTCAGCGGTGGGAAGTAGAAGGTGAGAGGATGTTCTGGTCTCCCTGTGATAACAGTGCAGATGTGATCGCTACAGTCTATGCTGCACTGCCTCAGGTGTCTCTGCTGTTCTGGTCTCTCAGCAGTCTAGCCAGTATGCATCAGATGTACTCTCATCAGCTCCCTCAGTTCCAAGAGAACAAACCTTCCTGGGAAGTTTAGTAATACTCATCCTTCCACTCCTCTCACCACACGCATTCTGGGATCTGTATTGAAAGGAGCCTATTTTCCCCATTACTATATATGGCTGCAATGTCAAACCACAACTCCCAGCATTCTCACCAATCTACATAGAAGGATATGAGCTTGCTTGGCTTGAGCTCTTTCCCTGCTGGCCGAAGGAGAATGTTGCAGCATAGCATCAGTATCTCAGTAGAGGGAGAGAAGGATAAAAGGCAATGTCTCCTTCTCTATATTGTTGTAGCCCAGCACCTGACTACATTTATTTATGTAAAACTTTATCCCAAAAGGAAAAAAAAAACTGTTGCTGCAACTGCTTATAAATTGTTAGCCGAAGTTTGGTTTCAATTTGTTAGTCAAATCCATGTAAATCTACTATTACATCTAACCAGGGGCGGACTGACAACTCATAGGGCCCCCGGGCAATAGGGGATCATGGGGCCACTGTGTCCTTGCCCAAACTCAAAAAAAGCCTATAAAAAAAGGTACCAGGGGCATCTCATGGGGCCCCCTACTGACCCCAGGCCCTCGGGCAGTGCCCGAGTTTCCAAATAGTCAGTCCGCCCCTGCATCTAACACTACCCTCAGCCCAGGTTGACAAAGCTGCTGTCCAAAGGTGTCTCCACTGGCTCTCTACTCAGAGTGGAGACACCCTAAGACAGGAAGTGTTATTGGCCGGTTCACCAGGTGAAAATAAAAGACAGAAAAGCCTAAAAATAGAAAGATAATGTAGCCACCACATCTGATGATTAGTAATCTGCAATATATTACATTTTGTTTTCTGGGTTTAATATCGCTTTAAGTGTTAGGGGATGCTTTGAAGATACCGTACTTTGAAGCATAGGACCTCTCAGGTGAGTTAGAAGACTACATATGTTTTCAGTGCCAAGAGCATTGCACTGAAAAAAATAACAGCACCAAGATGTCAGTGGAAAAAAAACTAACGTACCGTGAAAGATAATCATTAATTGTCAGCTCCATGCTGCTACTGTGTACCGTTTACTGGGAGACATACAACCTTATTCAGCTGCAGCAGCAATGGAGGGAAACACGATAGCCTGAATTTATCATTGCTTTCAAGCTCATGGAATTCCCCTATGACCACTCTGGAGTTAACTAGATTTGCAGAGAGGCCGCACAGAGGTTTCCCTCTGTTTGAGTATTCCTAGAGTATTATCAGCAGTCGTGTCAAAAGGGCTGTAAGACGAAAACAGCATGTTGATTGTTGCTAAATAATTTAAGATTTGGCATCAAAAGCCTCGGCCAAGATATTGAGATGCTGGAGAGTCGGAGAACGAGGTGGGGACAGACTGACTCTTTACCAATGAACTCATCTACTCTGGAAAATTAATATTGACTTACAGGGAATCCAGGGAGTAATTTTGTTGGTAGATATCATTTTAGTTATTGTAATGTTTACAAAAAAAAGTCAATTTGGTGTAAATGTAGTGGTAGTCATGTTCAATTGGGCTTCTTCTGTAATGCTGAAGACATTTTTGTAGCTTACGAAGCCATTACTTCACATGGAATCCCATGGAATTACATTTCATGGTGATTGACTTAATGTATCCTAAGGTGTGAATTAGGGGCGGACTGACCATTTGGAAACTCGGGCACTGCCCGAGGGCCCGGGGTCTGTAGGGGGCCCCATGAGATGCCCCTGGTACCTCTTTCATAGGCTTTTTTGAGTTTGGGCAAGGACCCATGATCCCCTATTTCCCGGGGGCCCCATGAGTTGTCAGTCCGCCCCTGGTGTGAATATTAATGTTGGAGTATATTCCTGATACTGAGGGACAGCCTCTCAATCTATTTAACAGAGGAAGCCTTGAAATTGTCAGTCAAAATAGACATGACCCTTTACATTGGTGGTCAGTATAGAAGTGACCCCTTGCATTGGAGGAGAGTATAGAAGTGACCTCTTACATTGGTGGTCAGTATAGACGTGACCCCTTGCATTGGTGGTCAATGTAGAAGTGACCCTTACATTGATGACCAGTGAAGAAGTAACCCTTAGAATGGTGACCAATACATAAGTAACCCCTTACATTGGTGGTCAATATAGAAGTGACCCCTTAATTGGAGGGTAATATAGAAGTGACCTCTTGCATTGGTGGTCAGTATAGAAGTGACCCCTTTCAGTGGTGATCAGTATAGAAGTGACCCCTTACATTGATGGTCAATGTAGACATGACCCTTACATTGGTGTCCAGTGTAGAAGTGACCCTTACAATGGTAACCAATGTAGAAGTAACCCCTTGCATTGGTGGTCAATGTAGAAGTGGCCCTTACAATGGTGACCAGTGTAGAAGTAACCCCTTGCATTGGTGGTCAATGTAGAAGTGGCCCTTACAATGGTAACCAGTGTAGAAGTAACCCCTTGCGTTGGTGGTCAATGTAGAAGTGGCCCTTACAATGGTGACCAGTGTAGAAGTAACCCCTTGCTTTGGTGGTCAATGTAGAAGTGACCCTTACAATGGGGACCAGTGCAGAAGTTACAGAGTTACATAGTTAGTCTGGCTGAAAAAAGACAAAAGTACATTCAGTTGAACCGAAAAAAAAAAAGTTATAATCCTACACCCAGAGTTGATCCAGAGGAAGGCAAAAAACACAGCAAAACATGATCCTATTTGCTCCTGCTGGGGAAAAAATTCCTTCCTGATCCCCCAAGAGGCAATCGGATATTCCCTGGATCAACTTTACCTATAAATGGTATCCAGCCCACGCCCCCACCCTGTCCATCGCAACCAGCAACGCCACCATCAGTCCCACCCCGCAAGCCAAAGTCCTAGGTGTCACTCTAGACTCAAACCTGTCCTTCCAACCCCATGTCCAATCGCTGGCAAACTCATGCAGGCTCCACCTCCGCAACATCTCCAAAATACGTCCGATCCTAACCCCAGACACTACTAAACAACTCATACACTCCCTTATTATCTCACGACTCGACTACTGCAACTCCCTTCTCAGCGGCCTACCTCATCACAGACTATCCCCGCTCCAGTCTATCCTGAACTCAGCGGCCAGACTCATCCACCTTACCAACCGCTCCGCTTCTGCCACCCCCCTCTGTCATTCCCTCCACTGGCTTCCGATTGCCCAATACATTAAATTCAAACTACTAACACTGACGTACAAAGCCATTCATAACGCTGCCCCAAACTACCTCACCGACCTGATACCCAAATACCTCCCAACTCGTACTCTTCGCTCCTCACAAGACCTCCTACTTTCTAGCCTCCTGGTCTCCTCCTCCCACGCCCGACTGCAGGACTTCTCCAGGACTTCCCCCATCCTCTGGAACTCACTACCCCAATCCATCAGACTGTCACCTACCCTTCTCACCTTCAGGCGCACCCTGAAAACCCATCTCTTCAGGGAAGCCTACCCCACCCTCACCTAATAGCCGATCTCCTCCACTCCTCCTACCACTCCATCCCCCACAGCCACTTCCTCCTGTACCACTATCCCCTCCCTCCTAGATTGTAAGCTCAAAAGAGCAGGTCCCTCGAACCCCTCGTATACTGTTTTGTTACTGTATTGTCTCATGTACTGTCCCCCACTACTCTGTACAGCGCTGAGCAAACTTTTTGGCACTATATAAATACTGTATAATAATAATAATAATATTCTGTATCCAAGAAAGAATCTAGGCCTTTCTTAACGCAATCCACTGAGCTGGCCAGAACCAACTCTTGAGGGAGTCTATTCCACATTTTCACAGCACTTACTGTGAAGAACCCTTTCCGTATTTGGAGATTACATTTCTTTTCCTCCAGACATAGGCCCCCTTGTCCTCTGTGATGAACTCAAAATGAATAGCTCTACACCGAGTTCACTATGTGAACCACTGATGTATTTATACTGTACATGTTGATCATATCACCCCTTAATCTCCCCCTAATCAGTACTAGATACTGTATATCATGATTTGGAGAAATGAAACTCTTCACAGACAAATTTTATGTAACTTTCATGTTTACACATACTTGGTGTACCAAAGCTCCAAACCCAGATGAACAATCTCCATGATGAATGAACAAATATGGTGGCGTCCATATGATTTCATAGGCGATCCAAGCAAAAGAGGGAGCAGGTAACTGTCAAAACTCAATACCCGCTCTGTAGAAAAAGAAAATTCAATATTGGTGGTGGGAGGAGGGGGGGGCTGAGGGGGAGGGGAACTTCCCTTTTTAGGTGCCTCTTATATCTGCCTAGAGTTTCACTTTAAAGTGTTGCTAAACCCCGGACCCTGCGTTCACTATATCTGGTCTCCCACAGTACACAAAAGATGGATATGCAATTATTTTGGTAAAAAATAAACTGCTAAATACCTTTTCTCTTCAGAAGTATATTGCAGTGAATTCTATCTGTGTCGGGCCGAGCACTAGTTAATCTTGTAGGAGGAGTTTTCATTCTCCTCTGACTGTCCTGTGAGGCTGCATGACCACTGGCCCTCTGTCTGGACAGTGCTGATTGCCCCTGTGCTGATGCACCCTCAAAAAAAAAAAAACTCTCTAGTAATATACATCAAACAGAGCATGTGCAGACGTGCCACTGCTGCTCTGTACTATTAGCAAATGGATTGGGGACAGCAAAAGAAGGGGAGGATCAGAGTAGTCAGCATCAAACAACCTTTTTTAATTGGATTAATTATACAGTGAGTATAACAAGCATGCTTTACTGCATATACAGACTGGTTTTACTGTTGTGGGTTTAGTAACACTTTAATTACCCTGAACTGTGAGTTGCTCCTCCCTACAAGCTGACAGATGTAAATTTGATTTCTTTTTTCTTAGCTGGAAGTCTCCATTAATGGAATACAAATTCCCTCTGACCAGCATGATCCGCTAGAAGAAGATATTCCACAAAACTCCTACACTGTGTACAGTACTAGGAACTATTCACGGATAATCTTTTCCCATCAATTCCCTGCAAAGTTCAGCAGTACAAAGTCAATCTAAGGACGTTTCCTTCCACTCCAGATCTTTAATTGGTAAAAGTAGAGTCATTTATTTTATGAAACATCTGGACCCCATAAAAACAGTACCTTGTCTTCATGCTTCCATCTTCTCCCAGTAGACATTGCTAGCAACTGATTATCCACATGCTCTATGAATATGCATGTATGAATGGGGATAAAAGCCTGTATATCTTGAGAGGCCATCTGGAAACTGAGAATTGTGTTAAAGTCATCTGCACACAGCGAAGTATTAACATTATGCCAAGACAGACACGACTCCGGACCAAACGTGCTGGACTGAGTCACATGGACCCGGACTTAGGGCACTTGTGCTGCTTTGGAGGCATTCTGACTAGTTTACAGGGTTCTGCTGGATAGAGGCATAGATAGAGGCATAGCCTGCACCCTATGACGCGTCAGGGTAAAGGGCTACAGCACCTTGACGTCCCCACCACCATTGGCGGTCATCTTGCTACACATGGTCAGTTCTTTACCTTGTATGTATTTTAACTTTATTGGAATAAAATTACCCCATTGAATGCAGTATCACGCTATGTGGCATTGATCTTTGGTTGCCTGCGAGTTTCATCACTCGCAGAGACCAGTTTAGAGGTGTCTTGAAACCGTGATACCATTGGAGGGGTCCTCAAAGATGCAAGTGTGGGAACCTGACTACGCCTGGAAGTAACTAACCTGATTGACCTGATGAGACGAGTATGTTCTCAAATGCGTTTTGATAAACGCACTTCTGGTGAGTGTGCAATTTATTCATTCATCTTTATAATTTTCTCTATACCATTATATGGTAAGAATTTATTTGGTAAGAATTACAGTCCTCGAATCTTGAACTGATAGAATTCAGAGTTTATAACCTGCAATTCAAAGACTTTAACCACCCACAGGTGGTAACATACCACTGTCTGATATTTATTCATAATATCTTGTATTTATAAGATCATCTTTTATACACAGCGCTGCACTATTCCTTTTACACTATTGGAAACCAGTGGGTCTGCAGGGACTGGCACTTGTAAGTCCACGTAGACAGTGATGATAGTAGCAAGCCACAGTAAAGTGATTGGTCTCATGCACACTTGAGCTCAAAACACTGCATTTACAGGCGTTTAAAAAAATTTTTTTGTTTCTAAATGCCCCTCCATGTTAGCTTATGTGTCCATGCGCACAAGAGCTTAGAGGCAGAGACATTTAGAGGCAGAAAAAAAAAGAAACCACCCCAGTCTGGATTTGGAGAGGAGCTTTGAGCATAAAAAGTGCCTAAACGCGCATAAGCGTACGTTAAGGCTAGATGTGTTCATGCGCATTTGTACATTAATACATTCTAATGGCCAGAATAAATTAACATTTGGGCCAATAGAATGCATTAATGCCAGGAGCCTGGAGACACATGCAAAAATGTGGCTTTTTTTCTGCTGCTAAATACCTATAGGAGAAAAGGCATCATAGAGAATACAGTGTGCATGTGGCCTTAATGTTAGCTAAGTACTATTGTGCGCAACATCATTTGTTGCATCATAAGCCTGGAAGAACTTTTCAGACATAAGTAAGGCTGCCTTCTAAAGGAACAGTCTCACTGCACTGAAATGAATAGAGAATAACATACACTATATTGCCAAAAGTATTGGGACACGCACATAAACTTTAATGGCCCCCAGTCTTAGTCCGTAGGGTTCAATATTGAGTTGGCCCCTCCCTTTGCAGCTATAACAGCTTCAACTCTTCTGGGAAGGCCGTCCACAAGGTTTAGAAGTGTGTCTATGGGAAGGTTTGACCATTCTTCCAGAAGCACATTTATGAGGTCAGCCACTGATGTCGGACGAGAAGGCCTGGCTCGCAATCTCTGCTATGATTCATCCCAAAGGTGTTCTATCGGGTTGAGGTCAGGACTCTGTGCAGGCCAGTCAAGTTCCTCCACCCCAAACTCGCTCATCCATGGCTTTTTAGACCTTCCTTTGTGCACTGGTGCCCAGTCATGTTGGAACAGGAAGGGACCATCACTAAACTGTTCCCACAAAGTTGAAAGCATGAAATTGTCCAAATGAAAATAACGCTTTAAAAGTTCCCTTCACTGGAACTAAGGGGCCAAGCCCAACCCCTGAAAAACAACCCAACACCATAATCCCCTTCACCAAACTCTACACTTGGCACAATGCAGTCAAGCAAGTACCGTTCTCCTGGCAACCTCCAAACCCAGACATGTCCATCAGATTGCCAGACAGAAGCGTGATTGGTCACTCCAGAGAACATGTCTCCACTGCCCTAGAGTCCAGTGGTGGCATGCTTTACACCACGGCATCCGACGCTTTGCATTGTACTTGGTGATGTAAGGCTTGGATGCAGTTGCTCGGCTATGGAAACCCATTCCATGAAGCTCTCTATGTGCTGCTGTTGTGCTAATCTGAAGGCCACACAAAGTTTGGAGGTCTTTAGCTATTGACTCTGCAGACAGTTGGTGACTTCTGCGCACTGTGCGCTTCAGCATGTGCTGACCCCGCTCTGTCATGTGACGTGGCCTACCACTTGGTGGTTGAGTTGCTGTTGTTCTTAGTTGCTTCCTCTTTCTTATAATATCACTAATAATTGATCGTGGAATATTTAGTAACAAGGAAATGTCACGGATGGACTTATTGCCCAGATGGCCACCTATCACGGTACCACGCTTGAATTCTCTGAGCTCCTGAGAGCGACCCATTCTTTCAGAAATGTTTGTAGAAGCAGTCTGCATGCCTAGGTGCTTGACTTTATGCCATGGAGGTGATAGGAACATCTCAATCCAATGATTTGGAGGGGTGTCCCAAAACGTTTTGCAATATAGTGTATAAAATGGAAAACAAATGCAGACATCTAAGAATTGGTAGCCTGAAATATAATAAAAATACTGCTTGAAGTTCTCAGGTTTGTATATATCCAGCTATGGGATCCTAGTCTCTAAAAATAACACACAGGTCTAACCATGTCAGAACAAATGCAAAAATGTGAAATGTAATAAATCAAAAATACTTAAAAATAAACATCAACAACATAAAAAAATTTCTGTACAAATGTCATTGGGTTCTTCTGGAATGTTTTTTTCGCTGACAGTTATTGCATTGCTTTACTTTGATTATATTAATTAATGGATGTCTCTAAGCATTATAAAATTACACAGCAATAACAATTTTACAGCAATGATCACCGTATGTGTAATAGTCTTTGTAATATAAGTGGGTTAATTGTAAAATTTGACCTGTGGCGAAATTGCTTTAAAAAAAGACAGGAAACTTAAAAGCAGCTATTAGGTCACGTTGTATGAAAAATTGTAGATAAACTGTGTCCCTGTGACTCCGGAGTAAAATAAAGACTTTAATTGGAAATTCTCTTCACTTATGATATATATAGAGAGAAAGAAGGAGAATAAAAAAAAGCTGCCTTCATTTATTATAGATTTATTATGCTTGGAGATGTCTCCAGGGACCTTTTGTCAAGATGACAGAATTTTCCCGTTTGATCTCCTCTCTTTTTCTTTCAGACTCAAGTTGTGAGCTTAGCGGCAATTCTTTAAACTTTTTATGAGGTCTTTTGTGGAGCTTAAAAAAAGGATATAGGATTAACTAAAAAATAGTTTAATCCTAAAATTAGCAAAGTGCAGATATTAATTGCCGTCTTTGAGCCAAAGGATGTTTCTGCTTAAACCCAACTCCATCCGGAGGTTTTAATTTGTGTCTATTAGAGTTGGGAAGGGTTAGAACTTCTGTGACAAGTCTGTATTGTTGTCTATGTCCCCATTGGGGGGATTTCCTCTCACTCTTCTGCTCCAGGTACATGGTGGAACAGGGACAAAAAGTAATGGAAAATTTCTCCAATTTCAGTAGAGTAGGATGAGGTTGGAACCTCTTTCATGATTTTTTCTTTTCCTGGTGACCTCTTTTCTTTTCTTTTCATTTCTTGTCCAGGCAAATTATATTTTAGCTGGTTGTAAAGGAAGGGAATTCTTGATGATGACCCCCCATTGTAAGGGGAATTCTTATCAATGACACCCAATGCAAGGACATTTCTCTCAATGACTAACCAGCAATGTAAAGAGCATTGTTTTCATTGACCACCAATGTGAGGAGCATTTTTCTCACTGACCACCAATGCAAGGGGCATTCCTCCCAAAGATCCCCAACGTAAGGAGCATACTTCTCACTAAACACCAATGTAAGGGCATTCTTCATAATCATCACTAATGCAAAGGGCATTCTTTTCACTGATCCCCAATGTAAGGTTATTCTTCCCACGGACCCCCATTGAAACAGACATTCTTCTCGCTGACCCCCAATGTATGGTACATTCTTTCCACTGATCACAAATGTATGAGGCATTATTTTCACTGACCACCAATATAAGAAGCATTTTTCTCACTGACCACCAATGTAAGAGATGCTCTTCAACCTAACCTCCATTGTAAGGGGCATTCTTCCCAAAGACCCTCAATGTAAGCACCACTCTTCTCATTGAACACCAATGCATTTTTCTCAATGACTTCCCAATGTAAGGGGCATTCGTCCCATTGATGTCCCATTGTAACGGACATTATTTTTGCTTACCACCAATATAAGGGGCATTCTTCTCACTGACCCCAATGTGATGACATTTTTTCCTACTAAACCCTCATTCTAAGAAACATTTATCTCACTGACCACCAAAGTAAGGGACATTCTTCCCAATGATCCTCATTGTAAGGGAACATTTTTCTAAATGAGTGTTAAGGTAATGGGCATTCTTATCACTGACCACCAATGTAAGGGGCATTCGTCCAACTGACCTCCATAGTAAGGGGCATTTTTCTCACTAATTTCCCACCAATGTAAGTGGCATTCTTCCAACCGAACTCCCATTGTAACGGACATTCTTTTTACTAACCACCAATATAAAGGGCATTCTTCTCACTGACTCCAACGTGATGGCATTTGTTCCTACTAAACCCTCATTGTAAAGGACATTTTTGTTTTCTCACTGACCACCAATGTAATGTGATGGTCATTGGGAAGAATGCCCCATTCTTCCCAATGACCATCATTGTAAGGGAAAATGTTTCTAAATGAGCCCTAAAGTAATGGGCATTATTTTCACTGACCACCAATGTAAGGAGCATTCTTCAGACTGAACATGAATGTAGGAGACATTCTACCACTGACTCACCATTGTAAGGGCCCTTTTTTCTCTGACCCCTAATGTAAGGAACATTTTTCTCGATCACTACCAATGTAAAAGGACATTCTTCCAACTGAATACCAATGTGAGAGACATTTTTTCCACTGATCTACAATGTAAGAGTACACTTCTCCGACTGTCCACCAATGTGGAGGCATTTTCTCACAGACTACCAAAGTAAGGGGCAGTTTTCTCACTGACTACCAATGCAATAGAGCATTATTTTTTCTGGCCACCTTAATAATGCAGACCTTCACCTATTGACCACCAATGTAGGAAGGCCCTTCTCCACTAAATGCTAATGTAAGAGGGCACTGCAATGTTTTACTGTCTGCATTTCTTTTCTGGGTATTAATATTATTTGTTTAAATTAATTCTGATTAATGCCATAAATAATTTTCGCGAGTAGAGCAGGCAATGGTAAAAAAAAAATCTGTTGTGGGTTATATACTCTAAGCTACATTCCCCTTTCTCTTCTTTATTATTACAATATAACCTAATTTAAATATGATTATACAGTATGCCTACAACTTACTGAACATGCTAATGCTAATCATTTTCAGGCTTTAGTCTTTAGTCTTCTTCTGTGGTGAAAGGGTTGCAAAAGGAATCTGTAAACCATAAAAAGGAAATATACAAAAAAATGAAATGTATTTATGTAATAGGTGGAGTTACAAAGGAGTGTCACCCATAGCATTTTCTCTACCTGTGACAGTATATTACATAATGAATGATATAGGCATAAGCAAAGTGATTTCAAAGTGAAATTATTGATTTATCTCGCAATCCTTAGTTTTACTCATTCAGTTGCCTAGGTGAAATTTGCTTGTAAAAAAATTCACTTTTTTTTATTTAACAGGTGGTTTTTGGGAAAGATGTATTTATTACAGTTTAGTTTATCCTATTTAGTGTTCATTTTATTATTTTTGCCCTTTTTTATGTATTTAATTGCTATTTGTGTTTTTTTTTTATTATTTTACATTTATTTTGCTTTCTGCTTTTTTATTTCAGTGAAAAAAATTAAATATTGAGGCTCATAAGGGAACAATTTTTGCTGAAGGACGGGTCTGGAATACTTTAACTGAGCAATTTTAAGCCCAATGCACCCCAACCTAACCAAAATCACCCTAATCTCTCCTTCCCCATTGACTCCAATACATTTCACCAAAATAGCAACATTTTGCCAAAATTTCCTGAATCTGGCAACATTTTTAGCAAATGAGAACTTTCAGTTTCTTTCATTCCCAGTAAGGTAATATTTGTTAATGTCTACTATTAGCTACACCAGTACTTCATAGTCAAATTGTTTTTATCTGAACAAATCATGAGCTTGATAAACTAAAAAAAAGTTAAAATAGGAACAATTATCTCTAATGCGTTCTGCTTATTTACTTCTTTGGACAAGAAAACGTTATATTAAAAATTAATATGCTAAAATGTAATTAGGTTATTCCTAATTAAAATACTTTATTGAAATAACTAAATGTTATCATTATTAAAATGTAAGTAAAGGCAAAACTTTTTTTTTAACACATTAGTATTTGTTTCAGTTAAAAAGTATACAGAAAAAAAAATGATTGTCAAACAGATATTTTTTAGTGGATGGCAATTTTTAAAATCTAATCTTTCATAACTCTTATAACACAAAGTTGCTTTTACTTGTATACTAACAGATAAAAGCTGAAGTGGCATAGTACAATATACAGTATACATAAGTAAAAATAAGTTAAAAATAAAAGACAAAAGAGGTGGTCAGCCTAACCTGACCATCACACCTAGGTGACCTTGCTGGACATCCCTTTTCAAAACCATGAGCTTTAGTAGTCCACCCTTTGTGAATATATTATCCTCCATTCTTATGGAAAGTCTTTCCACAAAATGGAAGTATGGAGATATGGAAGTTTTTGGATTATGCCTATTGGAAATTGTGTCTTTTCAGGCAGAATAGCATTTGTGAGATCAGGGCTTGAAGATCTCCTTCTCAATCGGCATTCCAACTTATCCCAAAGGAGCTTATTGGGGTTGAGCTTAGGTCTTTGTACAGGTCAGTTGAGTTCTTCCACACCAAACTCATCAACCATGTCTTTATGGAACTGGATTTGTACACCGGGGCACAGTCGTGCTGGAACAGAAAAGTACATTGTCCAAACTGTTACTGTAAGGGTTGAAGCACACAGTTGTCTGAAATGTTCTTGAATGATGAACCGTAAAAAGGACCCTTCAGTGAGAACACCCAAACTAAATAATTGGGGGGGGTAATCAATATACTTTTGATCACATAGCATTGGTGTGATGGTCAGGTGTCCACAAACTTTGGACTATATATTCAATATAAATTCTGGAAAGCCTGTGTACAATCTAAATAAAAATGCCTCTAATGTAGTGTATGTAGCAAAGAAAAAATATAAAATGAGACTTTGTGTATACCTCCAAAAGTATAATACAAACAAAGAATGTATAAATATAAAATGTTGCTTTATTTAACAAACAAATCCATTAAAAAGAGTTAAAACCGCATAACCATTTTAATCATCCAGAATAGCCATATATATAGTCTTGTGATCGATTTGTAAATCTTCGACGCATTTCACAGGAAGACCTGCTTCATCATAACTTCCGATCTCAATAAAAGCTCCTGAAACAACAGGTCAAACAACAGAAAATGACCTTCTCCAAACTGTTACTGTAAGGGTGGAAGCATGCAGTTGTCTGAAATGTTCTTGTATGATGTACCATAACAGGACCCTTCACTGAGAACACCCAAACTCAATAATTGTGGGGGGGGGGGATCCTTATACTTTTGATCACATAGCATTGGTGTGATGGTCAGGTGTCCACAAACTTTGGACTATATATTGAACATAAATTCTAGAAAGCCTGTGTACAATCTAAATAAAAATGCCTCTAATGTAGTGTGTGTAGCAAAGAAAAAATATAAAATGAGACTTTGTGTATACCACCAAAAGTATAATACAAACAAAGAATGTATAAATATAAAATGTTGCTTTATTTAACAAACAAATCTATTAAAAAGAGTTAAAACCGCATAGACATCTTAACCATCCAGAATAGCCATATATATAGTCTTGTGATCGATTTGTAAATCTTCGACGCATTTCACAGGAAGACCTGCTTCATCATAACCTCCGATCTCAATAAAAGCTCCTGAAACAACAAGGCAAACAACAGAAAATGACCTTCTCCAAACTGTTACTGTAAGGGTGGAAGCACGCAGTTGTCTGAAATGTTCTTGTATGATGTACCATAAAAAGGACCCTTCACTGAGAACACCCAAACTCAATAATTGGGCGGGGGGGATCCTTATACTTTTGATCACATAGCATTGGTGTGATGGTCAGGTGTCCACAAACTTGGACTATATATTGAATATAAATTCTGGAAAGCCTGTGTGCAGTTTAAATAAAAATTTGATACTAAGGCCTAATGTATACAGACATGTGAATTTATATGCTGAATTTTGTTCTGACAGAATCTGGCAGGAAATAATGCCTCTAATGTAGTGTATGCAGCAAAGAAAAAATACAAAATATTGAGACTTTGTCTATACCTCCAAAAGTATAATACAAACAAAGAATGTATAAATATAAAATGTTGCTTTATTTAACAAACAAATCCATTAAAAAGAGTTAAAACCGCATAACCATTTTAATCATCCAGAATAGCCGTATACATAGTCTTGAGATCGATTTGTAAATGTTCGACGCATTTCGCAGGAAGACCAGCTTCATCATAACCTCCAATCTCAATAAAAGCTACAGAAACAACATGTACACATAAATTGTAATTAGAACAAGTGATCATTTTGTAGTATGTTTTTAATAACTTTTACAATAATAATAATAATGACAATTTCACACTGAACAATATCCACTCTGGATCGTAAGGAAGGATGGGGGAGGGGAATCTGAATCTGAACTATACTTATACCAAAGAAGAGAAACAATCAGCTCATATTTGCACTTGTGGAGATGTGCAGTTGGTTATGCACATAGGGTGTTGAGCACAAATGGATTCTACTGGCTAGAATATAAATTTATTCTGGCCACTGGAATACATTCACGCTCATATGCATGTGTTTACATACATTTACACGCACAAGCCCGGAAATTATTCTCCTAGGTTTTTCTCTGAATGCAGCTTTGTTGCATTTTTTTTTATACCTGTAAATGATGCTCTTAAAATACTAATCTAAACATCTGATGTGCATGACCACATTGACTGGCATAAAACCGGATTTAGAGGAATAAAACAAAAACACCATATTCCTCCAACAGAGGCATTTTTCCTGTGTGCAGGAGGCCTAAAATATAATATGAAAGTAAGTTGAAGCGTACAAGACATCAGAGCGTCATTAAAAAAAATTCTTTATCCAAATTACCGTATTTTTTGCTCCATAAGACGCACTTTTTTCCCCCCAAAAAAGGGGGGAAATGTCAGCGGCCGGTCCGAATATTGGGCCGGCCGCTTAGCTCTTCTCTCCTGCAGGACCTTACCTGTTCCTCGCTCCGGCGCTGTACAGTCTTCCCGCGGCGGCTTCTGTGACAGCCAGGTGCCCACTGCGCTGGAGCGAGGAGCGCCGCGCTTTGTGAATGGTCCAGTGTCTTCTGGGACACAAGACAGGTCCCAGAAGGCTCCGGGTCATTCACAAAGCGCAGCGCTTCTCGCGCATGCGCAGTGGGCACCCGGCTGTCATAGAAGCCACCGTGGGAAGAAGGAAGGACAACTCCGTGGAAGTGGGAGCGGGTACCTGTCAAATTCAGGTACCTGCTCCCCCTCCCTCCCCAAAGGTCCGCAGTCTCTGGTAATCTCCTTTACTGTCTGCAGTCTCTGGTCATCCCCTGTACTGTCTGCAGTCTCTGGTCATCCCCTGTACTATGTCCGCAGTCTCTGGTCATCTCCTGTCCTATGTCCGCAGTCTCTGGTCATCTCCTGTCCTGTGTCCACAGTCTCTGGTCATCTCCTGTACTGTGTCCGCAGTCTCTGGTCATCTCCTGTACTGTGTCCGCAGTCTCTGGTCATCCCCTGTACTGTGTCCGCAGTCTCTGGTCATATCCTGTATTATGAGGAAGAACAACAAAAAGAAGCGCACCAACCTTGCGCATTACCTCAGTAACCAAAATTTATTAAATAAAAGAATGGTACTCACAAACAGCGAATAAAAACAGGCATGTAAGTCCTCAAAGGGACTTTAAAGGCAAGATGCAAATGCGAATCCCATCATGGAGGAAGCCACTCAGTGCAGCTGACGCGTTTCGAAGGACAAGCCTTCTTCCTCAGAGAAGGCTTCTATCATGGGGCCATTGCAGTACAGTGTATGGTCATTTTATATGGCTGAACGTGCTATACAACCCACACTGTGTCACACGGAGACCAACAACATAATGGATTTATGTTGTTGGTCTCCGTGTGACACAGTGTGGGTTGTATAGCACGTTCAGCCATATAAAATGACCATACACTGTACTGCAATGGCCCCATGATAGAAGCCTTCTCTGAGGAAGAAGGCTTGTCCTTCGAAACGCGTCAGATGCACTGAGTGGCTTCCTCCATGATGGGATTCGCATTTGCATCTTGCCTTTAAAGTCCCTTTGAGGACTTACATGCCTGTTTTTATTCGCTGTTTGTGAGTACCATTCTTTTATTTAATACATTTTGGTTACTGAGGTAATGCGCAAGGTTGGTGCGCTTCTTTTTGTTGTTCTTCCTCACAGTTTCGTTTGGGCTTCCCTAGCCTTGGTGTGGAGCTGCACGACCTTGTCTATTTCGGTGGTTCCTTCCTTTTTTGGAGTTTGATTCCATCTACTCACCACCGGTCTGGGTCCTGGAGCGCAGGAGATATCGCATTTTGTTCAATATCCTGTATTATGTCTGTACTCTCTGGTCATCTCCTGTACTATGTCCGCAGTCTCTGGTCATCCCCTGTACTGTGTCCGCAGTCTCTGGTCATCCCCTGTACTGTGTCCGCAGTCTCTGGTCATCTCCTGTACTGTGTCTGCAGTCCATTGGTTCAGAATATTTTTTTTCTTGTTTTTCTCCTCTAAAACCTAGATGCGTCTTATGGTCAGGTTCGTCTTATGGAGCGAAGAATACAGGTAGATATCCAGCACATGTTTGGGGTTTTTAATGTAGCACCCTACTTGATTGGTGCTAGGATTAGTTAGATTTAGTGCTGGCTCATTGTGTTCATTGGAGCTTTGTGTGTTTTTGGTTAGGTAAATTTAGCTTGCCTCACTATAACCAGTGTGGCTGTAATTAGTGTGCTTGGCAAATCGAGCTTTGCTCACTGTATCCAGTGCATCTGATCAAGTAAGGCTCCATTCTCACTTGTGCGACTTCAAAATCATGCAATTTTCATTGTGACTTCACAGTGCGAATTTGGATGAGTGCGACTTTGCTGCAACTTTGGCTTTGACCAAGTATGATTGTTTGTGCTGTAGAAAGTTGCATATAAGTCACACACAAGTTGCATGTACAACATTCAGGTGCGACTTTCATGCAACTTTGGATGGTTTACATTGAAGTCTATGGCCCTCAAGTTGCATGAAAGTTGGACCAGAGTAGTGCAGGAACTACTTTGAAGTCGCTGTAACTAAAAGTCATACAGATATGAATGGTACTCATTGGGAAACATGGAGTGTGACTTTGGACCCCAAAGCCACATGGCAAGTCACACAAGTGTGAATGGGCTCTAAGTCTGTTTAGTGTTCTCAGCTACTGCTAGTCTGATAGCTCCCTCTGCTTCCAAAGAGTGGTAGAATTCTCTGGAACATAGGTGTGGAGCTATGCAAATGGCAGTATGAATGGCCAATCCCAGGGAGCAGGGCCCTTAAGACTTGTGGGTAACTGCATAAATACTCTGAGAGACTGGGCTTCTGGGTCTCGCTTTCTACTGAGGATCAGACCAGCCTGGAGGGCTACTGCTCTTCAGGGCAATGATGCCATGTGCTCACCTGGATACTGAAGCTACATGGAGCTGATTGAGGAGTTGTCTGCTGAAAATCTAGTCTGGTATCACAGGAAAAAGGTGATGCATGGATACAGACTGCTGTGAGAGATCTTAGCGACTTTTAGGCTGCTACCACCCCTCTTATGCTAGAGCAGTGGTCTCCAAACTGCGGCCCGTTGGCCGGATGTGGCCCTTTGCTGTCCTTTATCTGGCCCTCAGGGTACTTTTCCTCCCACTGACACTCCCACCAACAATAGGGCAAAACTACTGCTACTGACATCAACAATGAGGCACTATTTCTCCAACTGACACCAACTATGGGGCACTATTCCTCCCACTGACACCAATGATGAGGCATTATTCCTCCCATTGACACCAACGATGGGGCACTATTCTTCCCACTGATACCAATGATGGGGCACTATTCCTCCCATTGATACCAATGATGGGGCACTATTCCTTTCATTGATACCAATGATGAGGCACTATTTCCCCTAAATGACACCAACAATAGTATACTATTCCTCAAACTGACACCAATGATGGGGCACTATTCCTCCCACTGACACTACTGGGCACCATTCCTCCTGCTGACCCCAGCAACTGGGCACTATTCCTCCCACTTACACCAATGAAGGGGCTCTATTCCTCCCCCTAATGCCAAAGATGTGTTGTTTACTCCCACTGGTGCTGGGACAATATCTACTCCCAATGGCCACAGTCCAGCCCCCCAAAAGTCCAATGAACAGTAAACTTGCCCTATGTTTAGAAAGTTTGGAGACCCTTGTGCTAAAGAATCAACTGAATGTTCTTTAAAGGGGACATTGGCTGGTGTCTCCCCGTACTATCTGTCAGTGGGAGGGGGAGGGCGTCAGGCGTGGCTGCACCTATGGGAACATGTTACATGTTCCACCCTAAAAACGGGTGGAACATGTAACATGTTCGCAAAGATGAATTTACCCTTTAAATAAGAAGATGAACCTCAGGAATGGTCTTCGACAAGGCAACACTTATGTCATCATTGACATCCAATCTATTTTGACTTTTTGTTTGATAGGAAAAATTACTAAAACCCCTGACTCACGATGGTATGTAGTAGCAAAGGGAATCAGAACAATCGTAGCTCACTGTACCCAGTGAGGGTAGGCTTGTGGCAATGCACACTAGAATTCTCCAAAATGTATATATTTTTATCTGACCCTCATGGACCCTCTGAAACCTATCCATGGACCACTAAGGGTCCATGGACCCCAGGTTAAGAACCCCTGCATTAGAGCAACCCCCAATTTTTAACAAATCTTTATATGTTTATTTGCATTTTTGCAGCTGTCATGGGTCTTCTTCAGCTGCGATTATTGGATCCTGAATGCTGCATAACGAGGCATTTTGCATTTCTGGGTAGGTGGCGTGCGCAAGGCTCGCACACACCCTACTCATGCCGCCATTTCGCAGCCGCAGCTGTCAATCACTGGGTCCCACCCAGTGATTACTCGCCAGCGCCTGGTGATTTCTGAGGATCTCTGATGGGGAGAGAACTGTTAGTAAACAAAACAGCACAGCCATACAAAGCAGTGTGCTTACAGTAAAGCACAAACACAGAACATGATGAAAAATGGCACACAGCACATAGTTAACCCTTTGATCGCCCCACATGTTAACCCCTTTCTTCCCAGTATCATTAATACAGTGTCAGTGCTTTTTATTAGCAATGATCACTGTATTGATGTCACTGGGAATGTCAGTGACACCAAGTCAGTTCCCCCCAGTGTCAGAATGCCCACCGCAGTCCCACAGTCCCGCAATAAGTTGCTGATCGCCGCCATTACTAGTATAAAAAAAATTTAACTTCCAGTATATATATACCGCCATTTGCTGATCACCACCATTACTAGGTAAAAAAGAAAAAAACAGTATATATATACCGCCATTTGCTGATCACCACCATTACTAGGTAAAAAAGAAAAAAAACAGTATATACAGTCAGGTCCATAAATATTGGGACATCGACACAATTCTAACATTTTTGCCTCTATACACCACCACAATGGATTTGAAATGAAACGAACAAGATGTGCTTTAACTGCAGACTGTCAGCTTTAATTTGAGGGTGTTTACATCCAAATCAGGTGAACGGTGTAGGAATTACAACAGTTTGCATATGTACCTCCCACTTGTTAAGGGACCAAAAGTAATGGGACAGAATAATAATCATAAATCAAACTTTCACTTTTTAATACTTGGTTGCAAATCCTTTGCAGTCGATTACAGCCTGAAGTCTGGAACGCATAGACATCACCAGACGCTGGGTTTCATCCCTGGTGATGCTCTGCCAGGCCTCTACTGCAACTGTCTTCAGTTCCTGCTTGTTTTCGGGCATTTTCCCTTCAGTTTTGTCTTCAGCAAGTGAAATGCAGGCTCAATCGGATTCAGGTCAGGTGATTGACTTGGCCATTGCATAACATTCCACTTCTTTCCCTTAAAAAACTCTTTGGTTGCTTTTGCAGTATGCTTTGGGTCATTGTCCATCTGCACTGTGAAGCGGCGTCCAATGAGTTGTGAAGCATTTGGCTGAATATGAGCAGATAATATTCCCGAAACACTTCAGAATTCATCCTGCTGCTTTTGTCAGCAGTCACATCATCAATAAATACAAGAGAACCAGTTCCATTAGCAGCCATACATGCCCACGCCATGACACTACCACCACCATGCTTCACTGATGAGGTGGTATGCTTAGGATCATGAGCAGTTCCTTTCCTTCTCCATACTCTTCTCTTCCCATCACTCTGGTACAAGTTGATCTTGGTCTCATCTGTCCATAGGATGTTGTTCCAGAACTGTGAAGGCTTTTTTACATGTCGTTTGGCAAACTCTAATCTAGCCTTCCTGTTTTTGAGGCTCACCAATGGTTTACATCTTGTGGTGAACCCTCTGTATTCACTCTGGTGAAGTCTTCTCTTGATTGGTGACTTTGACACACATACACCTACCTCCTGGAGAGTGTTCTTGATCTGGCCAACTGTTGTGAAGGGTGTTTTCTTCACCAGGGAAAGAATTCTTCGGTCATCCACCACAGTTGTTTTCCGTGGTCTTCCGGGACTTTTGGTGCTGCTGAGCTCTCTGGTGCGTACCTTCTGTTTTGGCCACGCCTAATGTTTTTGCTATCTCTCTGATGGGTTTGTTTTGTTTTTTCAGCCTAATGATGGCTTGCTTCACTGATAGTGACAGCTCTTTGAATCTCATCTTGAGAGTTGACAGCAACAGATTCCAAATGCAAATAGCACACTTGAAATGAACTCTGGACCTTTTATCTGCTCATTGTAATTGGGATAATGAGGGAATAACACACACCTGGCCATGGAACAGCTGAGAAGCCAATTGTCCCATTACTTTTGGTCCCTTAACAAGTGGGAGGCACATATGCAAACTGTCGTAATTCCTACACCGTTCACCTGATTTGGATGTAAATACCCTCAAATTAAAGCTGACAGTCTGCAGTTAAAGCCCATCTTGTTCCTTTCCTTTAAAATCCATTGTGGTGGTGTATAGAGCCAAAAATGTTAGAATTGTGTTGATGTCCCAATATTTATGGACCTGACTGTATATACCACCATTTGTAGATGCTATAACTTTCACATAAACCAAATAATTTACACGTATTGGGATTTTTGTTTAGCAAAGACATGTAGCAGAATACATTTTGGCCTAAACTTTTGACGAAATTTGATTTTTTTTTCCTCAAAATTGTCAGACTTTTTTTTTTTATAGCGCAAAAAATAAAAAATGCACAGGAGATCAAATACCACCGAAAGAAAGCTCAATTCGTGGGAAAAAAGGACGTAAATTTCATTTGGGTGCAGCCTTGCATGACCGCGTAATTGTCAGTTAAAGTAACGCAGCGACGTAACATAAAAAATGGCCTGGTCAGGAAGGGGGGGGGGGGGTGGTGTAAATCCTCTGAAGGGCAATTGGGCCAGGAAGGGTTTTTTTTTTCTAATTTCATGAGAAGTTGGAGTTGGAGTTGAACTGGAAGTAAGCTGAACATTTAAAAAAATTTATATATGAAGTACAGTAATACGATTTGAACAGCAATTATATTTTAACAATAACGCAAAGCGCCTACCAACTGGATATACCCTGCAATTTGACTTTAATAACTATTATTTTCAACAATGTATCTGTCTAAGGGAATGAAATACATGGTGGTGGGAGGGTTGGATAATGAGCAGTGTTAACCTATTGAAAGTAGCTTTTCATTATTAATTAGTTATATTTAATAGCAGGGCGCTGCTAGGGGATGACCCCCAGCTGTGGATATATACATAACTCGGTCATCAATAATAGAACATTAAACAGTGTTACTCTGACAGCTTCCTGACAGCAAGGATCACACACTGCTTCTCACATAATACCCATTTGTGCTGCCTTTGAAGATTTCCTAGCCTGCGAAAAATGAATTATTTACAAATGACATCCGTTTTTATATGGAAAATAAATCCCATGGTCTGCAATCAATAAAGGGGGAAACCAACGCACGACCTTTACAATGTAACAGACCTGACTCTGATATAAAAATCATTAAAGGGTCGGCGAGCCTAAGTGCTAATTATCCCATAGACATAGTTATAAAAAGTGAAGGATTTATCTGCTCAGTTTTCTGTTTCACCCCATAGCGAGGACACCACTTGTATGTAGGTTGTGTTGCATTGCAGATAGGAAAGCTCATAGCAAAGGTCCCTTACCCTTTTGACTGTATAGTTTAGATTTATTTATTTATTTATTTATTTATTTATTATTATTATACAGGATTTATATATTATTATTATTGTACAGGATTTATATATTATTATTATACAGGATTTATATATTATTATTATTATTATTATTATTATACTGGATTTATAATATTATTATTATTATTATTATACAGGATTTATATGGCGCCAACAGTTTGCTCAGCTCTTTACAATATAACAGGAGACAATACAGCAACAATACAGTTCAATACATTGGGCATTTATTTAACCACTTGCGCTCCAGAGGATTAAACACCCCCCCCCTTCCTGACCAGGCCATTTTTTGGCGTTACGGCGCTGCGTTACTTTAACTGACAAAAATGCTGCACCCAAATGAGATTTATGTCCTTTTTTCCCCACAAATGCAACTTTCTTATGGTATTTGATCGCCTCTGCGTTTTTATTTTTTGCACCATAAACAAAAAAAGACAATTTTGAGAAAAAAAATTTTTTTTTGACTTTTTTCTATTAAACATGTCCAATAGAAAAAATAAAAAAATCACATTTCGTCATAAATTTAGGCCAAAATGTATGCTGCTACATATCTTTGCTAAAATAAATCCCAATACGTGTAAATTAATTGGGTTATGTGAAACAAATGGCAGTATATATACTGGATTTTTTTATTCTTACTGGTAATGGCGGCGATCAGTGACTTATAGCAGGACTTATAGCGCGATAAATAAAAAAAGTCTGACAATTTCGAGAAAAAACAATATTCTTGACTTTTTTCTATTAAACATGTCCAATAAAAAAAAATTAAAAAATCCAATTTCGTCATAAATTTAGGCCAACATGTATTCTGCTCCATGTCTTTGCTAAAAAAAAAAAATCCCAATACGTGTAAATTAATTGGTTTACGTGACAGTTATAGCATTTACAAATGGCGGTATATATACTGGATTTTTTTTTCTTACTAGCAATGGTGGCGATCAGCGACTTATAGCGGGACTGTGGCGTGCAATCTGACACTGGGGCGGAACTGACTTGGTTTCACTGACATCCCCAGTGACACCAATAGAGTGATCAGTGCTAATTAAAAAGCACTGACACTGTACTAATGACACAGGGCAGGAAGGGGTTAACATCTGGGGCGATCAAAAGGTTAACTGTGTGCTGTGTGTTTCACATTATGTGCTGTGTGTGTGCTTCACTGTAAGCAAACTGCTTTGTATGGCTCTGCTATGCAGAGCCATACAAAGCAGTGTTCAGGAGCTGACAAGGGAGAGAACTGTATTGTTTATATACAGGTCTCTCCCCAGTCGGAGATACTCGGCAATCACCGGGTGCCGGCAAGTAATCAACAGCCGGGACCTGGTGATTGATAGCTGAGGCCGCGAATAGCGGTGCGGGTAGGGCTACCCTACCCGGAAATGCAAAAATCACGTATATATACGTGATTTTGTGCACCCCTGCTGCCCTATAGCAGTACTTCTGCTATAGGGCGGAGGGGAAGTAGTTAAAGCTTAACTCCAGTGAAACGATAGCCCTGTAAAAATGTAAAAAAGCAGGGTTGCTGCAATACTTACTTTCATTCTAGTGCCCCTCTCCCCTTCCCTTCCCTTCCCTTCCCTTCCTGCGAAAATAAACTCCCCTTTGCCACTAGATGAGGCTCCTCCTCTGGGTTGAATGACAGCCAACATCATTCAACCCACTTCCTTTGAGACTGTGGTGTCATGGACACACCCCTAGGAGTACGTCATCACACCACTATGGGCTCAAAGTCTTGCAGCACAAAATGTGGCTTAGATATCATTATGTGAGCGACACCGCTAATGGAAGACACAAAGAAGGATTGTGATGTCATTGGACTGGCAAGATGAGCTTTGTAAATAAAGCGAGCATACCCTAGATTTAAAAAAAGGAGTGGAAGGGGAACACAGAGGGAATTCCTAGTGTTCAGTGTTTTTATTAAGCTGAAGTTCAGCTTTAAAGCATAACTCAAGCCAAGTGTATATTGTTTATAGAGTGGGGATGACATCAAATTTCTCCCATGTTTTAATTTGTGCCTGTGACTCCCCTGGGGAGGTTTTTCTTCACCACTTCTTCCTGTAACAAATGGGTGGTGTGGGTGTCACTGGAACAAGAAGGTTCAGGCAATAATAAAAGTAACTATCAATCATCCGTGGTAGTGACCCTTGTAGATTGTCAACTCAGGGTTCTCCAGGGTGCGGAGTCTAAGCCCCAGCCTGCTTATTCACCTGAGCCCCTGATGGTGGGGATGGACTTGCAGCAAGCAGGAAGCAGGTCGCGGCCCCCAGGTACGCCCAGCTGAGGATGTGGAGACCACTCGTGTGAGCAGAGGACAACAGCAGGAGACAAAAGGCAATCCAGGAGAGAAGCCGAGGTCAAGATGGGTAACAAACAAGCACAGACAGTGAACAAAGCCAGGCTCAGTACACGGGTTGACAAGCACAAGAGTCACAAGTACCAATTAACGAGAGCTAAGAGAACTGTGAAGTTGCTCAGGCAATGTGGGCTAGACTGAGCGTGTTTTATATAGGCAAGCAAAGTAGGGGGTGGGCCAGGAAGTGATGAAAGGGAAGGAAATAAAACCCACAGAATAGCAGACAACACCCATAGGTGAGCACAGCCAAACCACACATATGAAAGGAAACAGGGCAGGAAAAGCACTGCAGCACAATGGTTGGCTCTGTTTTACGATACTCCTCAGTTTGTCCTGCAATGGGTGGATCTGTTTTACAATGGTCCCCTGTTTGTCCTGCAATGGTTGGCTCTGTTTTACGATTTTCCCCAGCTGGTCCTGTAATGGGTGGATTTGTTTTATGATGCTCCCTGGTTTGTCCTGAATTGAGTGGATCTGTTTTACGATGTACCCTGGTTTGTCCTGCAAAAGGTGGATCTGTTGTATGATGCTTCCTGGTTTGTCCCATGGTGGGTGCTCTGTTTTACGATGCTCCCCGATTTGTCCTACAAAGGGTGGATCTGTTTTACGATGGTCCCTGGTTTGTCCTGCATTGGGTGCATCTGTTTTATGATGCTACCTGGTTTGTCCTGCATGGGGTGGATCTGGTTTACGATGATCCCCAGTTTGTCCTGCAATGGGTGCATCTGATTTATGATGCTCTCCGATTTGTCCTGCATGGGGTGGATCTGGTATACGATGATCCCTTGTTTTTCCTGCAATGTGTGCATCTGGTTTATGCTCCCCTGTTTGTCCTGTAATGCATGGATCTGTTTTACGATGCTTCCTCATTTGGCCTGCATCAGGTAAATCTGTTTTATGTTGCTCCCTAGTTTGTTCTGCAATGGGTGGATCTAGTTTCGATACTCCCTGGTTTGTCCTACAAAGGGTGGATCTGTTTTACGATGGTCCCTGGTTCGTCCTGCAATGGGTGCATCTGTTTTTTGATGCTCCCTTATTTATCCTGCATGGGGTGGATCTGGTATACAATTGTCTCTGGTTTGAACTACTATGGGTGCATCTGTTATACGATGCTCCCTGGTTTATCCTGCAATGGATGGAACTGTTTTACGATGCTCCCTGGTTTGGCCTGCATCAGTTGGATCTGTTTTACAATGCTCCCTGGTTTGTCCCTTAACGAGTAGATGTGTTTTGAAATGCTCCCCAGTTTAACTTGCAATGGGGGCAAACCTGTTTTACGATGCTCCCTAGTTTGTCTTGCAATGGGTGGATCCATTTTGCAATGCTCCCCAGTTTGTCCTGCAATGGGTGGATCTGTTTTACAGTGCACCCCGGTTTGTCCTAACTGCAAAATGTAGTTCTGTGAGCTGGGAAATGACTCATGACACATCAAAGGCCCCACTTCCAGGCTGGACATTGACAAAAGGATATGAATCTTATAATGACATCACAGCAACAGCAAAAAATATTTATCTTGGAAATGCTGTGAGAGATTTATTATTTTTTCCAAACAACGTACTCAGTGAGGTGCTGGGAACTTTCAAACTTGCACATAAAGACATATGAAGAAAAACTTCAAGCAAGCTCAATAGCTCTGATGGGGCAAGTTGCTGGAGTACACCCCAACCAAGGAGACACCATTGACGCTGAGAACCACTCACTCCCGTGTTCATCCTAAAGGGATCTCCTGGGAGAGTTTGGTTTTCAATCAAGATGAAGAGCTGTCACTGTCATCTGAACCTTGCATGCCTTGTCCCATCTCCCTCTGTAGCGGGCATTTCCAGCACCCACTTAAGTTTTAATAAAAAGAACCAGACACATATACTTCCATCCACTGGATGCTTAAACACCTCAGGGCTTGATGAACTACAAGGCATTTGGCTCAATTACAAAGATATATAGAACACTATGTTATGCAAAAGTATGAATGGGTGTTCCCTATGTCCCTGAAAAATTGTTCCTCCAGCTGGAGGAAGAAAGGCCCAAGCTGTAAAGCAAATGGTATGGGAAACGTTTTGTGCCCTGGAACATCTTTGTTCTAAATCTGTTTTGCACTACTGCTCAAAACAGCACTGTTTTTTTTCTTTGCTAAAGTACACTGTACCATGTTGTTGCACTTTTGTTGTATTGCTCTGTTGAATTTGTGTAAGTTTTGGGGGTTTTTATGCATCTGGGACAGCTTGCGTTTTGGGGAGAAGGTGTGTAGGCAAGTTGCCTATTTTAGCCTAGTTAGTTGCTGCCCCAGTCAGGAGGGATAGAGTTAATTAAGTTTCTCAGGTTTTTCTTGGTGGGCTTTTTGGGTCCAACCCACTGGTCCTGTGTCTTTATAAAAGGGATAGGGGTCCAGATCCCGGTTTGTTGTTGTCCTGCTGCAGTTATCATTCCCACTGCTGATGCCATTGCCGGAGTTTGTCCTGCCAGTCTGCTGTGCCATGCCTAGTATAGAATTCCTAAAGATCACCTGGTGTTGGAAGCCTGCCACTATGTAGGGGTATTGCTGGATACTCCCAAGATGGACTCCCATCCTGTGCAGGTATACTGGAGCAACCACAAGCCCGAGTTAGGGATTAGGAACATTAGAGAAAAACTGTTGCCTTTTTTGACTGTCATGTCAAGTTATTTAAGTAAAGCTTTTACAAACTGTCTTTGGCAGGTCTGTGGTTACTAAGAGGTGCAATGCAAGTAACCGGCACACATAGTCAGTTAAAACTGGGTCTGAAAACACAATTGGTTACCAAGGGTAACAAAGGTTTCACTAGCAGATTGTAGCGTTAACTTGTGGCAGGTGGGATAACCTCTTGCAGGAGGGAGTTGGTGTTGGCACTCTCTCTGTGAGTGGTCCATCTCCCATAGCAACAGGAGCAGATCAGCACCACAGAGGTTCTCAACCTGTGCATAGGTATAGAAGAGGAAGAGTTAAATGAGTGCATGCATGGAGTCCACACTAGGTGCACGGCGGGATACCATTCCATTACTGGGAGCGAGGTAGAGGAGATACACTCGACAGGTGGGGAGGGCATCAGCTTTGCATGTCCCTCCTAAATGTAACAACTGACAGTAGTGGTGTACATTAGCATGAAGAGAGTTAACTAAGTCCAGTCATCTGCACAAGTAAAGGTACCCCATGTGTAAGGCAGTGACCCTGTTTAAAGTGCCTAGCATAGCCCAGAAGAACCCACCCCGGGATAAGCCTCCTATGTGACCCACACTTGGCACTTAACGAGGAGGAGAACACGATGGAAGAGGTACCAGATACCTACTCCACAGGCCAATCAGCATTCTTTTTATCACAAATGTATCGGAACTCATGATACTGTGGAGGCAGTCTGTCATATGACAGGGCAGCTACCACAACGGCCTGTGAATCCTTGATCGGTGAAAGACTTATTTGGTAAGATTATTTACAATGCTCTCTGCAATGGTCAAACATAAACATTGTCTCCCAATTGATGGAGGGATTATGGATAGAGAACCAAAGAATGCCCAGGATCCTAGGGAACCTGACTGATGTTTGACTGAAAGCTCATGGGTTACAGATCCTGACGAAAAAGATAAGCCATCCACAGTTTCCATATCAATAGGGGCAAGTTTATTTCTCATTTGAATGTTATTGGGGAAATTCAATGTCCATGAAGTGGACCCAGAGTCCAGCATAGCTGAGCAAGGTGATTTCACCGCTTTCAATTATAATCTTAATTGGGATGATAAAGAACGATCTTTATTTACTTCCTGAATCAAAGAGGAGACATACTAAGAAATGGAGTTTATTTGTTTGTACGCTGTAATATCAGTTGCCACAATTGTTCTTTTAAATTTGTTGGGACAATTAACTGCATAATGTCCAGATTCTCCATAGAAAAGACAAAAGTTCTATGCATGCCGTCTTTCTCTTGAGTAGAAATAGTTCTTTTAATAGTATCCACCTGCATAGGTTGGAATCCGGAAGAACTCTTGGACCCGTATGAGCAAATTGACTAGTATAAAAACATATGTTTCCATTACTTCCTAGTCTTTCCTTTCTCCTTTCTGTAAGTCTCTGATCAATTCAAATACATAATTTAATAAAAGCCTTGAGATTGTCAGGAGTTTCTACTCTAGCAAGCTCATCTTTTACTTGTTCAAAGAGTCCTTGACAGAATTGACTCTTCTGCACTGCTGAATTCCACGTGGTATCTGAAATCCAACGTCGGAATTCAGTTGTATACTCCGAAAACTTTTTCTGGTAGTTAACACCAAACGCTTGCAACTCAGTAAATTTTGCTGAATGAGAAGAGCCACAGCAGCTGCTTCAACGGTCCTCATCTTATGGACCAGATTATTCTGTCATGATCTGGAGTCAGGCTTGGAGGCCAGTGGCTGTAGCAGTTGAGAGATTCACGAGTAGTCAGCTTGATGAATACACAAACAGATCTGCTAGCAGCTTGAGTAGGCTCACCCAAGGTGTGCGATCTAAGCACCAGCTGATCTTCACCAGAGCTCCTGATGGTGGAGATGGGTTTCATTGCATGCCAGTGCCAGATCGTGGTCCTTAAGATTGCCCCAGCAGAGAAAGAGCAAGTGGGAGGCAGGTAGCGGAGGAAGAGGATAAGGAACAAGCAGAAGCATAGTCGATGGACAAGCCAAGGGTCAGTACAGAGTAGTAGCTGGAGGGATCAGACGGATGTGTAGTTGAGGAACCAGCTAAAGGTCGGTAACAAGTGGTAGCAAAGATATGGATGGCAGCAGGAGTGACAAGAGCAGGATCATGGCTGGAGATAGCACAATAATCTGGCAAACAGGAAGTGCAAAGGTATGGCTTAAATATGAAGTTCATGGGAAGAGCAAAGAGTTGAAGGTTCACAAGAAACAAGGTACAAGGGAACGTTATCTGAAAGATTGTCCAGGGAGCTGCCCAGCATCCCAGGTGGCTCAGCAAGAAGAGACATCACCAGGCACAGCAGAAGTCACAGGGTCAGACCTGGGTCCTGACACCATGCATTGGTTCCATTTTGGGGCCTCATCCCCTTTACCATTGTTCACCAGACCTGACCACAACCGAGCACAGTGCATGTAATAAATGTGCGTATATGCTTGCTACATTGTTTGCTATACTCTCCATATACAGTACATACAACGGAATACTACTCTTAGAAGGATTTATCTCACGGCTTTTTATCCCACATTTTCTCCATGTCTCTGCTCCCCTGGAGCACCATTGACTCAAATAAAAAATATAATAAAACTGATAAAGATTTGTCTAAATATTTGTGTGTATGAATATAAACTACAAATTATATTACTTTTTAGAGGTTTGATTGAACTTTGAGAATAAAAGTTTATCATGGAAACTCATGGACATCCTGGATTTCAGCTTTAAAGTGTATCCAATGCAAACTGTTCTTAGCTTTGAATTTGAACTTCTGTTTGTTTATTGCTGTCTGTATCCACACAAGTGTGAGTCACCTCTCTGTTTTTCCTGGTGAATGGTGTCACTGGGACACACAACAAAAGGAAAATCCCAATCTTTTCAGTTGTCACAGAAACAGGAGGTGAGTGGGTAATCTTTCAATGGGGACGCCTGTTCTGGTGACAACTGGAATTTCTCAACTCACATTCTGTTGTGCCCTACATACCTTCAAACTGTCCTGGATTCACCAAGACAGTCCTGTTTTTTAGTGCTGTGCCGGCTGTGTCCCAGGATTGGGACTGTTGTGCCCCACATTTATGTAATTTTTATTTTCATGAGCTGCATCGGTTATTATTGTTCACTAGTATGCTGATATCCAATGAAGATTTTGGGCCACTATAACTTGTTTATTATGTGATATGCTTTCTTCCTCTGTCCTCCCTTGCTGTTTACTTCTAGTCAGTTCAGTCCTAGCTGGACACTTCCCATTTCTTCCATGTTCACTCTGTCAGTGTTAGTACTTCAAAGAGATAGGGCTTAGGAAAGTCATTGGGGTTGATTTACTGAAATTGGAGAGTGTAAAATCTGGTGCAGTTCTGCATAGAAACCAATCAGCTTCCAGGTTTTTTGTTAAAGGTTAGAAGCTGATTGGCTACCATCCACAACTAACACCCATAACTGCACCAGATTTTGCACTCTCTCATTTTGGTAAAGCAACCCCATTGTCTTCTTACACTTCAGAAGACTGGAAAACCATCTTCTGTACTGCAATTGCCTGAAGCACAATTGCATTGCATTCAGCTTCTGTGTCTCACTGAAGAGTTAAGCCGCCTGTGGATGGTGCCAGGTCAGCAGGTGACCGTACTGCCTGAGTATAAGAAGGTACAGTATGTCAATGCATAAAGCGGCATCTGAAACAGGACAGGGACTGTGGGAAAAGCTACAGTGTCCCTGTCCTAGCACCTAGCCCTGTCATCTGTAGTCATGTGGCTTCTCTTTTTCACATCATGGCTCAACACAGCAACCAGCGCTCAGTGCAGCCAGCCAACCACATGTGGCAACGGCAGAGCCTGGGAATGTGAGGTGAACAGTGATGGGAGAATGTAGCACTGCCCACCCACATGGAAAAAAATATATTTGAAATATATTTTAAAACTATTCTTCCCAAATATATTGACATATATTTGAAATGCTACAATTTTTGCCATATTCAATATATTTTGAAATATATTTCAATAAATATATATATATATATATATATATATATATATATACTGCATGTTGAAATGCGTTTTTATTACAAAATATCTGAAAAATATTTTTAAAAATACATTTCAAATATACTGTCTATATATCTATCTATTCAGTTGTATCTGACCCTTGGCGATTGCATGGACTGACGCTTGTGACTTTTTCCATTAATTCTCTTACCAATTATTTTACAGGGTAGGTTACCAGGTCTTTCCCCAACTCCTACCATGCAGGAGATCCTGAATGGCCAGGGATAAAACTAGGACAATTTAGACAGGAGCCAATTAACCTACCAGCATGTCTTTGGAGTTTGGGAGGAAACTGGAGTACCTGGAGGAAACCCATGCAAGTACAGGGAGATCATGCAAACTCCATGCAGGAGGTGACATAGTTGGGAATTAAACTCATGACCCATTTACTGCATGGCAGATGTGCTAACCACTAAGTCACTGTGCCGCCCCAAATATTGTGTATGTCTTTAAAAATACAAATCTACACATTTTTGGAATGCATTTACAAATATATGTAAAAATATATGTTAAAATTACTTTTTCTTATATATAAAAAAAAATCTGAAGAATATATTTAAAAAAATATATATTTTTAAAAATATTTTTTATATATTTTGTAATATAAAAAAAACGCATTTCAAAGTGCAGTGTGTATATATATATATATATATATATATATATATATATATATATATATATATATAATTGTTTTTTTTTTATTATTATTTATGTATTGAAATATATTGAATATGGTCAAAAGTGTAGCATTTCAAATATATGGCAATATATTTGGGAAGAATATTTTTAAAATATATTTCAAATATATTTTTCTTCCATGTGGGTATGGCTGTCTAAAGGGGGTGACTGGGCAAATGGGGAAGTGAAGAATAAGCAAAGTGAGGATTTCCTCTCTGTTCATGTGAATTTATCATCACATTTACTGCAAGAACAAATGACAGGATTGGCAGGTAAAAGATCATTCTTTGACATTTTCCTACACATGAATCCAATGACACATCATCGCTGTACCATAGCAGTGCTTATATTTATGCATTTGCATGCAACTGAACCCTTCTTCCACAGCCATGAGCATCACAGACCGTGCAAATTCAATCTAAACACATAATAAACTTTGCGATGCTTTATTTTCTGCCATCATTTCTGCATATGTATGGACAGTTTCTCTTGCTGCTATCATGTTGCAGCTTTTTTTGCGATAAATGCACGCTGAGAACAGCCAAGTCATTGGCAGAGCATGCATTGCTTATTTTATTAAACTTCAGCTTTAACCCTTTTTACTGCCACCAGCATGTGCCATCCATCAGGGGCATCAGTGGGTGTTATACACACTCGTGTAAATGTAACAGGTTGACTCTCAACATCCAGATGTAATTGTTCTGACAGCTGTGGAGCCACCGGATTACTTACATGCAGGGGCAGACTGACAATTTGGAAACTCAGGCACTGCCCTAGGGCCCAGGGTCAGTAGGGGGCCCCATGAGATGCCCCTGGTACCTTTTTCATAGGCTTTTTTGAGTTTGAGCAAGGGCAAAGGGGTCCCATGATCCCCTATTGCCCGGGGGCCCCATGAGTTGTCAGTCCTCCCCTGCTTACATGGACACTCTGAATGGCCGCCTTTGCACGCTACCCCGTGCCATGTTTCCCGGGCTCCACTATCCCACCTACGGGCATAGGACCTAAATGGTGGGTGTCACTGGGTAGAGGAGGAAGACAGTGTACAATCTCCCACTGATTTCCCCTAGCTATGCAGCAATGAGGATTTTTTCACTTCTGGTTTGCTGTCATTTTTCCTGGCTGGTGTGACTGGGGAAGGAGCTAATGAAACAATATCTGTGCTTCGTTAATTTCACTGGAGTGCAAGGGGGAGAACAGGCTTTTAAAAGACCCCTGTCACCAGGGGTGGACTGACAACTCATGGGGCCCCTGGTCAATAGGGGATCATGGGGCCCCTGTGTCCTTGCCCACACTTAAAAAAAGCCTATGAAAAAGGTACCAGGGGCATCTCATGGGGCCCCCTACTGACCCCGGACCCTTGGGCAGTGCCCGAGTTTCCAAATGGTCAGTCCGCCCCTGCCGGTCACTGTAAGTGTGCTATCACATATGGGGCTACTAGTGTTGGGCTCGATGTTCGAGTCAAATGTAACTTCGACTCGAACATCAGCCGCTTGTGTGTTCACTGAACACACAAACAGTAAGGGCTGTTTGCCCACCAAGCGCCCTACAATGCACTGCGCACTTACAGTACTTTGTGAGAGCTATGATTGGCCAAAACAATGCACCTGACCACAGGTTAGGTGCAATGCTTTGGCCAGTCACAGCACAATACATTCACCGTGACTTTGGCCAATCAGGGCTTCTGGCTTACATGCCTTGCTGGAAACTGCCAAAGACAGAGAATACTCTCCATGGAAAAAAATAAAAATAAAACATTAAAAAAATAAAAAGAAAACAAAAAATACATTTAAAAAAAAGAAACGTGGGTCCCCTGCAATCCATACCAGGCCCTTTAGGTCTTGCAGGAAGGTTAGGAGGGGCCCGACAGAAAAAAAATGCATGGAGTTCCCCCTAAAAGCCCTGCCAGGCCCTTTAGGCCTGGTAGGACTTTTAAGGGGAACCTCACCCTGAAAAAAATCGAGGAAAAATCATGGGGTCCCCCTAAATTCCTACCAGACCCTTGCTCTGAGCACAGGCCTCTCATGGCAGGAAAGGGGGGGGGGCGATCAAGCGCCCTCCATGCGGCTTACCAGGCCACATGCCCTCGTAGCAGAAATACTGCTACAGGGCTGCATGGGTGCTCAAAATCCCGTATATATACTTGATTTTGCATTTCCAGGTAGGGGGTGCGCGCCCTACCTGCGCCGGTGTTCGCTACCACGGCTGTCAATCACCAGGTCCTGGCCGGTAAAAACCCGCGGGTGCCCCGTGATTACTGACGATCACCGACGCGTTGAGTCACAGTACCATGTGACTTCCTCAGGGCTCCCTGACGGGTACTGTGACGCAACGCGTCGGCCTGACGTAGTGACGCACTTCCGGTGTTGCGGCCATCTTGGTACACCTGTTGTACACCCATACATATTCACCTCATCCGAAAGCATGGGGTTGGAGTTGTGATTGCTACCATTTAATGTGAGTGCGCTTTTTTATTGTTACTGTCCCTATATTAGTAATAAATATACTACACTAAGGGAGCATGTGTTTTCTGTTCCAAATGAGATATTGGCACTGCACTTGATCTCACCTGGAGAGGAGCCATTAGTGGAGTGCTGACCCCTGGAGGGAGATTTGTGTGCCGTGAAAGCGGCTTTTTGGAGTGACAGCAGACTTGGAGGATCTGTGAGAGGGATCCCAATAAGCACTTTGACCCGCAAGGGTCGAAGTTATAAGGTGAGAGGCTTATCCAGCCGGTGGTCAGATCATCTTCTGTCAACTACCATATCCACTTTTCACACAAATACCAGGACGAGTGTTATCGATATTCTTTCATCTGAGTGTTGTCATCTGCATATATTGGACTTTATGAGCACTGAATCGACATTTGTGTGTACGGTTGCACTGTATTATGTTCACGTATAAGCACATTTGATCTCATTTATTGTTTTTTTCACTGAATGGGGTATTTATAGATATATGTGTGTGTTTTTTGTACACGTTTTTCATTTTTGTATTTTTTATGCACATATTTTGGAGGGTTGTATTTAATACGTATTATTAATATCTGTAATCAGTATCAATCACCATCACTGTTGGAGTGTTTTATGTTTGAGTTCACATTTATTAGTGTCTATAAAGGGGATTTTTTTTGCATGATATCACCATATTATTAGTTAATTTGTGTGATTTTTCACTTATTGACACACTATTTGATATTTATATGTATATGGATATACGCATGTATTTTTAGTGTTTAGTGTGAGTAGCGCTACATTTTTCCATTATATATCTATCTATCTAGTTGTGCTCAAAAGTTTGCACCCCCTGGCAGAAATTGTGAAATTTTGGTCTACCTGACCTTGGCTTGGTATCAAGAGATCCCCGAACTTTCCACTTCTTAACCACTTGCCTACCAGGCACTTATACCCCCTTATTTACCAGGCCAATTTTCAGCTTTCAGCGCTGCCGCACTTTGATTGACAATTGCGCGGTCATGCAACATTGTACCCATATGAAATTTTGATCATTTTTTTCTCACAAATAGAGCTTTCTTTTGGTGGTATTTAATCGCCACTGGGCACTTTACTTTTTGCGCTATAAATACAAAAAGTGCAAAAAATTTGAAAAAAAAAAAAGTTTCTTTGTTTCTATTATAAAATTTTTCAAACAGGTAATTTTTCTCCTTCACTGATGTGCGTTGATGAGGCAGCACTAAAGGGCACTGATAGGCAGTACTAATGAGGTGGCACGGATAGGCGGCACTGATAGACAGCACTAATGAGGTGTCACGGATAGGCGGCACTAATATGCAGCACTGATAGGCGGCACTGATAGGTGACACTGATGATGGGTACTGATAGACGGCACTGACTGGCATCACTGCTGGGCACTGACTGGTGGCACTGACTGGCACAGCCCCTGGGCACTGACTGGTGGCACTGACTGGCAGCACTGGTGGGTGGCACTGGTGGGTGGGCACAGGTGGGTGGGCACAGGTGGGCACAGGTGGGTGGCACTGCTGGGCACAGGTGTGTGACACTGCAGAGTGGCACAGGTGGGTGCACTGCTGGTGACAGGTGGGTGATCTGCTGGGCACAGGTGGGCGGAGCTAGTGGGCGCACAGCTGGGCACAGATGGGCGGAGCTTGCGGGTGGCACTGCTGGGCACCGATCATCAGGGCACTGATCATCAGTACCCTGATGATCGGTGCCGATCCCCGCTCAGACAACTGCCGTTTCTCGGCAGTACTTTCCTCACGATCTGACAGCGTGAGGAAAGTGCAGCCGAGAACCGGCACTTGCATTTTCCTCTGATCAGCGTGTCATTGGACACCGCTGATCACGTGGTAAAAGGCCGCTGTGATTGGCCTTTTACCACATCACGTGATCAGCTGTGTCCGTAGGACACAGCGATCATGGAGATCGCCGGGTGCGTGCCCCCTGGGGCGCGCAGGAGAGCGTGTTCTGGGAGGATGTCATATGACGTCCACCCAGAACTGGCCGGCCGCAGTGCAGCCGTCATTCAGCTATCTGCGGTCGGCAGGTAGTTAATAGGTGATTTAACAGTACTCATTGGCATATTCAAGGCTTTGGACATCTTTTTATGTCCTTTTACATCTTTATAAAGTTCCATTACCTTGTTATGCAGGACTTTTGACAGTTCTTTTCTGATCTCCATGGCTCCATATCTAGCCTAGTCAGTGCTTCCACGTAAGAGCTAACTAACTCATTGACTATTTATACACTGACACTAATTGCAGTTTAAAAAGCCACAGATTAACCTCTAATTGGCATTTTAACCCGTGTGTGTCACCTTGTGTGTCTGTACCAAGGCCAAACATTCCAGGGTATGGAAACTTTTGATCCGGGCCATTTGGGTGATTTGTTATCATTATGATTTAAAAAGGAGCCAAACAACTATTTGATAATTAATGGCTTCACATGATCATCATCCTTCAATAAAAGAGCATTTTGTGGCATGATCAGTCATATTTTCAATATCAATGCCAAAATGTCACAATTTCTGCCAGGGTTTGCAAACTTTTGAGCACAACTGTATATATATACATATACAGTTGCAAGAAAAAGTATGTGAACCCCTTGGGAGTACGTGGAGTTTTGCATGAATTGGGCATAAAATGTGCTCTGAACGTCATCTAAGTCACAACAATAGAAGAACACAGTCTGCTGAACATAATACTACACAAACATTAGATGTTGCCATGGTTTAATTGCACATAACATGTAAACATTCACACTGCAGGGAGGAAAAAGTATGTGAACCTTTGGACTTAATAACTGGTTGACCCTCCTTTGGCAGCAATAACCTCAACCAAACGTTTCCTGTAGTTGCAGATCAGACCTGCACAACGATCTGGAGTCATTTTGGACCACTCCTCTTCACAAAACTGTTTCAGTGTAGCAATATTCTTGGGATGTCCGGTGTGAATCGTTCTCTTAAGGTCATGCCACAGCATTTCAATCGGGTTGAGGTCAGGACTCTGACTGGGCCACTCCAGAAGGCGTATTCTGTGCTGTTGCAGCCATTGTTTTGTTGAATTACTTGTATGCTTTGGGTCATTGTCCTGTTGCATCACTCATCCTCTGTGGAGCTTCAGTTGGCGGACAGATGGTCGTACGTTTTCCTGCAAAATGTCTTGATAAACTCTGGAATTCATTTTCCCATCAATGACAACAATCCATCCAGGCCCTGAGGCAGCAAAGCAGCCCCAAACCATGATGCTCCCTCCGCCATGTTTTACAGTGGGGATGAGGTTTTGACGTTGGTGTGCTGTGCCTTTTTTTCTCCACACATAGTGTTGTGTGTTCTTCCCAAACAACTCAATCTTGGTTTCATCTGTCCACAGTATATTTTGCCAGTAGTGCTGTGGAACATCCAGGTGCTCTTTTGCAAACTTCAAATGTGCTGCAATATTCTTTTTGGACAGCAATGGCTTCCTCCGTGGTGTCCTCCCATGTACTCCATTCTTGTTTAATGTTTTCCTTATTGTAGATGTGTCAACAAAAATGTTAGCATGTGCCAGAGATTTCTGTAGGTCTTTAGCTGACACTCTGGGATTCTTCTTTACCTCATGCAGCATTCTGCGCTGTGCTCTTGCAGTCATTTTTACAGGACGACCATGACTAGGGGGAGTAGCAACAGTGCTAAACTTTCTCCATTTGTAGACAGTCTGTCTTACCGTGGACACATGAACATCAAGGCTTTTGGAGATACTTTTGTAACCCTTTCCAGCTTCATGCAAGTCAACAATTCTTGATCGTAGGTCTTCTGAGAGCTCTTTTCTGTGAGGCATGGTTCACATCAGACAGTGCTTCTTGAAACCAGTAAAACCAAAACAGGTGTGTGTTTTTTAAGGGCAGGACAGCTGTCAGCAACACATCCAATATCATCACACTGATTGGAGTCAAGGTTGGCTCACTCCTGGCTCCAATTAGCTCTTGGAGAAGTCATTAAGCTAGGGCCTCACATACTTTTTCCTCCCTGCACTGTGAATGTTTACATGTTATGTGCAATTAAACCATGGCAACATCTAATGTTTGTGTAGTATTATGTTCAGCAGACTGTGTTCTTCTATTGTTGTGACTTAGATGACGTTCAGAGCACATTTTATGCCCAATTCATGCAAAACTCCACGTAATCCCATGGGGTTCACATACTTTTTCTTGCAGCTGTATATATTGATGCTTTAATTGTTTATAATTTTTGGCCTGTCCTTAATCCCTGAATATACATCCCAAACGTACATTTTAAACTTCTTTCCACCTATATTTTGGGAGGACTTTTGGTAAATTTGTTTAACCTCCTTAGCGGTATTCCCGAGTGTAGCTCGGGGTAAAATTTCAATACCAAAAGCGGTAACCCTGAGCTACACTCGGGCTTACCATGCGGCGCTGCATAGGGATTCCCTGCAGAGCTTACCTTGTCCTTCGCTCCCGCGATGTGTCCCCTGCAGCGTCCACGGCCATCTCCTCCGGCCGATGTCGGCATCCGGCTTCCGCGTTCCGGTCCCTGTGACGTCGGGACGTACGGGCGCTGGAACCGGCGGGAAGTTTGAAATTTTTTAAAAATGTCATTTTTGCTGTCATTGCTGTTTCAATGCATTTCACGTATATTTTGTCCCTACTGCTTTATCCTGTGCCCTGCCTGCATTTTGACTGTTCTTTCTGCCTGGAAAGTTAGAAAAGTCCATGGCGTCCAAAAAGCGTCCCTTTACGTCAAAAACGGTTTTAGAACAGCGATAGTAAATCAGAACCACTTGCAGAATTGAGTGATAATGATTCGTGGGGGAAATTCCTCATCAGACACTGAAAACGATTTTGCGACTTTGCTCAGCGATTTGCCTCTGTATTTCAAATTTCAGTGTTTTTGGTTTGATTATATTTTGGAATAAATGTATTATTATTATATTATTATTTTTATGATTATTTATTAAATTATAATTTATGATTTCGTGTTTCAAGTTTTATCCTACCCGGGATGTTTTCTAGACTCTTGCTTGGACAGATTTCAGTGAGTTATTCCTAAAAATTACAGCCTACAATAAAAAACGACATATTTCCATGCAAAAAAATGGTACCGCTTTCAGCACCAAAAATCAGAAAGAATCATACCGCCGAAGAGGTTAATGGGATGGTACCTCTTGGAGCTTGTTATGATTTGTTTGATTCCACCACAAATAAATATTTGCATAAATATAGAAAATATATAAATATAATATATAATTTTAACATGTGAGCAAAAAAAAAAAAAAAGATGCAGCTAAAGGGATTTTCAATAAATGCATATCTGGATTAAGCGGTGATTTTTTTTTACATCCATCCGGAGTTTTGCTTTAATAGCATTAACGCTGATACTTGGCATTGGCTATGGAAATAGACTTCCGATTTTGATGCCCTGCCTCTGAATACAAGCCATATAAGTGCTAATTTCTTCCACCCAGCAGGGCTTACCAGGGCACGGCCTGAGCCTCAGAGTGTCGCCGAAGCTACTTATCCATGCATTGGCACCGCCATAAAAGAAAGGGAGAGGAATTTAATCAATTCATACTTTCATTCAGCCAGCACAAGACTCTTAACTGAAAATCTCGCCTAAGTGGTACCATACTGGAGCTGAGAACTATAAATCACAGCGGGGATATATTTAATAAAGTATGTAGCTAGCGCGGTATGTTAATCTTAGCCTATTAGCTGGCCACTGGTCTGTACAAGCTGTCTCTAAATCAAATCTGATTTCCTAGGATTACACTAATACTTGTGTTTATTACAGCGGCATTCCTCCGGCGTGCTGTTGGTGGGTTTCATTACTGCGGTAACATATTTAAAGGGCCTTCATGTGATGGCAAACTCTTGTCACAAGGCTTAATGGAATCACATTTCTCCAATGTTTCCTATATTTAGGAGTTTAAACAAGGTTACGATAATCTATAACATGGCTGGAAATCCCTTAGAAAGGCTTTATTGAAACTAAGGGAGGGGGGGGGTTGTAATCCTCTTAGGATAGCAAACACTGTACGTCTGTTTATTTAGTCTTGCGACGGGGTAAAAAAAGGAAAAAAGAAAATCATGATGGTGAATCTAAATATAGTTTACTTTCTTGGAAGTCATGAAGCTTAGCGAGACCCTGTCATCAAGCTGCAGGTGAAGGCATAGGAAAATACATTTGTTTAACCCTTTATCTACCAGGGTTGTTTTTGCACTCTTTTTTTTTTTTTGCACACGTTTCAAAAATAATTTTAGGCCTGCAGATTACCCAAAACTGTCAAAACATGAAATATTTTCTGGAAGCGGACACCCTAGAGCAGGTTTTCTCAACCAGGGTTCAATGGGACTTAGGCTGGCCATAGATTATACAATTATCTGGAGATTTTTGGTTTAGATTTACCAAAAACCATATAATAGGAGGACAAACCTAAACAACACTTTCAGTTGTATCCAATTAGGCGGGCCCTTGCACTACACATTTGAAGGTAAATCTAAAGGAAATTGGGCAGAAAATTGGAAGATAATTGTATAATGTATGGCCAGCCTTAAGGGTTCCTCCTGAAGTTGCTAGTGGCTTCTTCCTTGAGCAATGAGCAATTATTTCCTCTCAGATAAATTTCCACTGACACCATGGATCTTTTTAACCACTTCCAGTCCGGACACTTTTACCCCCCTTCCTGACCAGGACAATTTTCAGCTCTCAGCGCTATCACACTTTGAATGACAATTCCGCGGTCATGCAACACTGTACCCATATGAATATTTTAGCATTTTTTTGAGACAGATAAAGCTTTATTTTGGTGGTAGTTATTCACCACTGGGATTTTTTTTTTTTTGCTATATAAATGGAAAAGTCCAAAAATTTGGAAAAAAAGTGTTTTTCTTATAAAATTTTGCAAATAGTATTTCATCAAATATCTTGGCCAAAATGTATTCCGTTATATTTTTAGGAAAAAAACAAAACAAATTAGTTTATAACTAAAAATTATAATTTTTAAACCTTTTTTTTACATTTTTTTATATTATTTTTTGTTTATTATTTTTTTTTACATACTGTCACCCTAGCAGTACAGTGTCACCATGGAGACACTGTACTACTTGTGGGAGGTGATGAAGATTTTTTTTTTTTACACTGATTGCTTTTACACCCATAAAGGATGTTAAAGCAATCATTTATCCTTCTCTGTAGCTGCATTCTTGCAGCCATTGAGAACTACTGAGTGAGCTGTGATTGGTCACAGCTTATCACATGGTACAAGGCTGTTGTGAATAGCCTTGTACCATGTGACCTCTGTGATCATTCAGTTTTCACACGTAGTAAGTAATGATGTCACAAGTGACATCTTGCTTACTACTCTGCATGAAATCACTGATTGACCAATCAGTGATCACATGACTGGGACCTCGTACAGAGGTCCTGTCCGAAGATCGGTGTTCCACTGTGTCCGGAGGACACAGTGGGCACCGGATCGTGGTGCTGCGCTCTCCCAGGGAGCACGCACAAGCAGGGTGCGGGGAGGACGTTTATAAACAGCCACCTGACCCTGCACTGCCACCATCCGGCCGTTTATATACAACGGCCGGAGGGGAGGTGGTTAACTATCTGTAAAGGGGCAATTCTTCGCAGTGACCACAAGTGTAAGAAGCATTCTTCCCACTGATCATCACACTAATGTATCATGAGTTGTACATATATGTAGCACTACCCTCTTAGGAGTTGCTATAGATCTGGGTCCCCCTATAGTGCTGCACAGCCAGACAACATGCACTTCCCATTCAGACCCGCTTCCAGGAGACAGTAACCAGTCCTTGAGCTTGTTTTTTTGGATTTTTTAGGGCATTTACAACTTGGATGGGGTAAGGGGTGCATGGGATGCTCAAGGGAACAGCAACTGAGGACAATCTTCCTGGAACGATGTACAAGTCTCATTAACAGTAAAAATTCCCTTGTAGAGAGCTAGCCAGCATCTCCTGTTATACTAGCCCCGGCCCCAGATACTCCTTTATCCAGCTATTCAGGGGGAATTCCCAGGAAGGGGATACAGTGCCTGTCACTTTAAGAGAAGACAGTCTCAGGCAGTAGCTAATCCAGTTTCCCACCAGAGTGCTCCTTTTCATTACTGGCCCTGGGGGTGCTGGTCTACTGACTCAGTCCTCCTCCTATGAGCTGATGGGTCGGGGGCAGCTCTCAGGCCTTCTGCTGGGCTGCTCCTTCCCTGTTACATAGGTTGTCCTCACTCTGGGAGCTGATGAGGTCCTGAGCCTTCCTCCTTTCCAGCCCCTCTGCCTGTAGGTGAGCCTCTTCCCATATGGGCCCCTTCCAGGCTCCTGCTCTCCAGCTTCTCACTTCATCTTCCACCCAAACTCTCCCTGCTCCTGAGCAGGCTCCATCAATCTTAAAGTCTTTCCTGGCCTCATGACAAGCCTCCTATTGGGGATTGGCCAGGATCCCTTGAGAGTGTAGACCAGCCACTCCTCACTCCCTTTCACTGCTGTTGGAATCTTCTCCAAAATTCCAGAGCAGGGGGAAGTTCCAGAGAGCTGATCTGCAGACCATCTCAGCCCTGATCGAAATTTGACCCCCTGACTATTGGACCTCGGCTGCTACTCATCCCTTCTAACTATCAATTAGAAACCTAGCTCCCCCTAACTATCTAGCAGGGTGCTACATATAGTAATTTTTAGCTGGGGTTGCTTGAGAATGAAAAGTTATTTCAAAGGTTCCTCTGTGTTGAAAAGGTTGAGAAAGGCTACCCTAGAGAATAAAATAGTGGTACTTTTTTATTCCACATGATATTAGTACAAATGTTTATGAAACACAAAATTCCAGTAAAAAAAGTTAATTTTAGGGCACACAAACACAATAAATTACCCAAGTAAACTGATAAGAGGTATGGAGGAGCTCAGCTATGAGGAAAGATTAGAGGAACTGAATGTATTCTCTCTTGAGAAGAGGAGATTAAGGGGGGATATGATCAACATGTATAATACATAAGGGGGATATGATCTCCATGTATAATACATAAGGGGGGATATGATCTCCATGTATAATACATAAGGGGGGATATGATCTCCATGTATAATACATAAGGGGGGATATGATCTCCATGTATAATACATAAGGGGGGATATGATCTCCATGTATAATACATAAGGGGGGATATGATCTCCATGTATAATACATAAGGGGGGATATGATCTCCATGTATAATACATAAGGGGAGATATGATCACCATGCATAATACATAAGGGGGATATGATCACCATGCATAATACATAAGGGGGGATATGATCTCCATGTATAATACATAAGGGGGGATATGATCTCCATGTATAATGCATAAAGGGGGATATGAACTCCATGTATAATGCATAAGGGGGGATATGATCTCCATGTATAATACATAAGGGGGGATATGATCTCCATGTATAATACATAAGGGGGGATATGATCTCCATGTATAATACATAAGGGGGGATATGATCTCCATGTATAATACATAAGGGGGGATATGATCTCCATGTATAATACATAAGGGGGGGATATGATCTCCATGTATAATACATAAGGGGGGGATATGATCTCCATGTATAATACATAAGGGGGGATATGATCTCCATGTATAATACATAAGGGGGATATGATCACCATGTATAATACTAGAGATGAGCGAATCGAAGTAGGCGAAGTGGAATTCGTTTCGAATATTAGGAAAATTTCGATTCGCGTCGAATCCGAAAATAAGCAGACTTCGGATGCGCGAATCGAAATTTTTCCTAAAATGGCGGCGACATGTGCGGCGACGGAGCGGGGATGTCTGGGAAGGCGCGCTGACCCATAATGCATTCATTCATGACATGTGATCGCATTAGCCAATCAGCAGCCAGCCAGCCAGCACAGTGTAATGGTCGAGCTATAAATGGCGGCCATTTTAGAATTCTCCATTTGCCTCCAGTCATTCAACAGAGGCAGACCTGGCTGTATTCAGGGAGAGAGTTAGGGACAGAGAAACGTTACTTAGGGACACAGAAACGTTAGTTAGGGACACAGAAACGTTACTTAGGGCCACAGAAACGTTACTTAGGGCCACAGAATCGTTACTTAGGGCCACAGAAACGTTACTTAGGGCCACAGAAACGTTACTTAGGGCCACAGAATCGTTAGTTAGGGCCACAGAAACGTTACTCAGGGACACAGAATTGTTACTCAGGGACAGACAGAATTGTTACTGAGGGATACAGAATTGTTACTGAGGGCCACAGAAACGTTACTTAGGGCCACAGAATTGTTACTTAGGGACAGACACAGAATTGTTACTGAGGGACACAGATTTTTTACTGAGGGCCACAGAATCGTTACTTAGGGCCACAGAATTGTTACTTAGGGACAGACACAGAATTGTTACTGAGGGACACAGATTTGTTACTGAGGGCCACAGAATCGTTACTTAGGGCCACAGAAACGTTACTTAGGGCCACAGAAACATTACTTAGGGCCACAGAATTGTTACTTAGGGCCACAGAATCGTTACTTAGGGCCACAGAATCGTTACTTAGGGCCACAGAATCGTTACTTAGGGCCACAGAAACGTTACTTAGGGCCACAGAATTGTTACTTAGGGACAGACACAGAATTGTTACTGAGGGACACAGATTTGTTACTGAGGGCCACAGAAACGTTACTTAGGGCCACAGAAACGTTACTTAGGGCCACAGAATCGTTACTGAGGGCCACAGAAACGTTACTTAGGGCCACAGAATTGTTACTTAGGGCCACAGAATTGTTACTTAGGGCCACAGAATCGTTACTTAGGGCCACAGAAACGTTACTTAGGGCCACAGAAACGTTACTTAGGGCCACAGAAACGTTACTTAGGGCCACAGAAACGTTACTTAGGGCCACAGAATTGTTACTTAGGGACAGACACAGAATTATTACTCAGGGACAAACACAGATTTGTTACTGAGGGCCACAGAAACGTTACTTAGGGCCACAGAAACGTTACTTAGGGCCACAGAATCGTTACTTAGGGCCACAGAAACGTGACTTAGGGCCACAGAATTGTTACTTAGGGAGAGACACAGAATTGTTATTGAGGGACACAGAATTGTTACTGACGGCCACAGAACCGTTAATTAGGGCCACAGAAACATTACTTAGGGCCACAGAATTGTTACTTAGGGACAGACACAGAATTGTTACTGAGGGACACAGAAACGTTACTTAGGGCCACAGACACGTTACTTAGGGCCACAGAATCGTTACTTAGGGAAACAGAAACGTTACTTAGGGCCACAAAAAAGTTACTTAGGGCAACAGAATTGTTACTTAGGGCCACAGAAACGTTACTTAGGGCTACAGAAACGTTACTTAGGGCCACAGAATCGTTACTTAGGGCCACAGAAACGTTACTTAGGGCCACAGAAACTTTACTTAGGGCCACAGAATTGTTACTTAGGGACAGACACAGAATTGTTACTGAGGGACACAGAATTGTTACTGAGGGCCACAGAACCGTTATTTAGGGCCACAGAAACGTTACTTAGGGCCACAGAATTGTTACTCAGGGACAAACACAGAATTGTTACTGAGGGATACAGAATTGTTACTGAGGGACACAGAACCGTTACTTAGGGCCACAGAAACGTTACTTAGGGCCACAGAAACGTTACTTAGGGACACAGAATTGTTACTCAGGGACAGACACAGAATTGTTACTCAGGGACAGACACAGAATTGTTACTGAGGGACACAGAATTGTTACTGAGGGACACAGAATTGTTACTCAGGGACACAGAATTGTTACTGAGGGACACAGAATTGTTACTGAGGGACACAGAATTGTTACTCAGGGACAGACACAGAATTGTTACTCAGGGACAGACACAGAATTGTTACTGAGGGACAGACACAGAATTGTTACTGAGGGACACAGAATTGTTACTGAGGGCCACAGAAACGTTAATCAGGGACACAGAATTGTTACTCAGGGACAGACACAGAATTGTTACTCAGGGACAGACACAGAATTGTTACTGAGGGACACAGAATTGTTACTGAGGGACACAGAATTGTTACTGAGGGACACAGAATTGTTACTTAGGGCCACAGAAACGTTACTCAGGGACACAGAATTGTTAATCAGGGACAGACACAGAATTCTTACTCAGGGACAGACACAGAATTCTTACTCAGGGACAGACACAGAATTCTTACTCAGGGACACAGAATTGTTACTGAGGGCCACAGAACCGTTATTTAGGGCCACAGAAACGTTACTTAGGGCCACAGAATTGTTACTCAGGGACAAACACAGAATTGTTACTGAGGGATACAGAATTGTTACTGAGGGACACAGAACCGTTACTTAGGGCCACAGAAACGTTACTTAGGGCCACAGAAACGTTACTTAGGGCCACAGAAACGTTACTTAGGGACACAGAATTGTTACTCAGGGACAGACACAGAATTGTTACTCAGGGACAGACACAGAATTGTTACTGAGGGACACAGAATTGTTACTGAGGGACACAGAATTGTTACTCAGGGACACAGAATTGTTACTGAGGGACACAGAATTGTTACTGAGGGACACAGAATTGTTACTCAGGGACAGACACAGAATTGTTACTCAGGGACAGACACAGAATTGTTACTGAGGGACAGACACAGAATTGTTACTGAGGGACACAGAATTGTTACTGAGGGCCACAGAAACGTTAATCAGGGACACAGAATTGTTACTCAGGGACAGACACAGAATTGTTACTCAGGGACAGACACAGAATTGTTACTGAGGGACACAGAATTGTTACTGAGGGACACAGAATTGTTACTGAGGGACACAGAATTGTTACTTAGGGCCACAGAAACGTTACTCAGGGACACAGAATTGTTAATCAGGGACAGACACAGAATTCTTACTCAGGGACAGACACAGAATTCTTACTCAGGGACAGACACAGAATTCTTACTCAGGGACACAGGATTGTTACTGAGGGACACAGAATTGTTACTAAGGGACACAGAATTGTTACTCAGGGACACAGAATTGTTACTCAGGGACAGACACAGAATTGTTACTGAGGGACACAGAATTGTTACTGAGGGACACAGAATTGTTACTGAGGGACACAGAATTGTTACTGAGGGCCACAGAACTGTTACTTAGGGCCACAGAAACGTTACTCAGGGACACAGAATTGTTACTCAGGGACAGACACAGAATTGTTACTCAGGGACACAGAATCGTTTAATTAAAGAGTATGTCAGACAACATGCAGAGGAGTGGCAGAGGAGGCAATGTTTTAGGAGCGAGCAGACGTGGCAGCAGAGGAAGGGGTCGAGGCAGCACTATTCGCAGCCAGAGGCCAGTGCTCCCGGTGTCATCCAGTACAGTGAGGAAGAGCTAACAGAGGGCGGTCAGGAACGGGCGGAGACATCCGCCTCTTCAGCAGCCAGGCGAAGAAGTAGTGGCGAGGAGAGTGGCTCGGTAGTCGGTCTAGAGACAGGTCTGTCTCCTGACCCACACGCAGCCGAGGGGGCTAGTAGTGAGGCGGAGACCCTAATTGATGATGATGAGGCTGATCGCACTTGGCAGCCTCGTCGTCATCAGGCTATTGCTTCCGCATCATCAGGAGAAGAGGGTGGCAGCTTGGCAGCGAGCAAAACAGTCGGTGGGTTGTCTCCATCGCCACACTCTGCCATGTGCCACTTTCAGGTCTCCTCACACACTGCTGGTGTGTTCCATTTTTTGTCATAGGGTGCTGGCAGATTACGGGCCTCCCATAGCTGCTGCCAGGCCCCTAATCTTCCATGGGCCCCTATACCGCCTCCTCATGCTGCTGCGAAGTCCAGAGTCTCTCATGGGTCCCTGTACGGCCTCCCATTGCTGCTGTCTCCATCGCCACACTCTGCCATGTGCCACTTTCAGGTCTCCTCACACACTGCTGGTGTGTTCCATTTTTTGACATAGGGTGCTGGCAGATTACGGGCCTCCTATAGCTGCTGCCAGGCCCCTAATCTGCCATGGGCCCCTATACCGCCTCCACATGCTGCTGCCAGGTCCAGAGTGTCTCATGGGTCCCTGTACGGCCTCCCATTGCTGCTGTCTCCATCGCCACACTCTGCCTTGTGCCACTTTCAGGTCTCCTCACACTGCTGGTGTGTTCCATTTTTTGTCATAGGGTGCTGGCAGATTACGGGCCTCCCATAGCTGCTGCCAGGCCCCTAATCTGCCATGGGCCCCTATACCGCCTCCTCATGCTGCTGCCAAGTCCAGAGTCTCTCATGGGTCCCTGTACGGCCACCCATTGCTGCTGTCTCCATCGCCACACTCTGCCATGTGCCACTTTCAGGTCTCCTCACACACTGCTGGTGTGTGAGGATTTTTTGACATAGGGTGCTGGCAGATTACGGGCCTCCCATAGCTGCTGCCAGGCCCCTAATCTGCCATGGGCCCCTATACCGCCTCCTCATGCTGCTGCCAGGTCCAGAGTGTCTCATGGGTCCCTGTACGGCCTCCCATTGCTGCTGTCTCCATCGCCACACTCTGCCATGTGCCACTTTCAGGTCTCCTCACACTGCTGGTGTGTTCCATTTTTTGTCATAGGGTGCTGGCAGATTACGGGCCTCCCATAGCTGTTGCCAGGCCCCTAATCTGCCATGGGCCCCTATACCGCCTCCTCATGCTGCTGCCAAGTCCAGAGTCTCTCATGGGTCCCTGTACGGCCTCCCATTGCTGCTGTCTCCATCGCCACACTCTGCCATGTGCCACTTTCAGGTCTCCTCACACACTGCTGGTGTGTGAGGATTTTTTGACATAGGGTGCTGGCAGATTACGGGCCTCCCATAGCTGCTGCCAGGCCCCTAATCTGCCATGGGCCCCTATACCGCCTCCTCATGCTGCTGCCAGGTCCAGAGTGTCTCATGGGTCCCTGTACGGCCTCCCATTGCTGCTGTCTCCATCGCCACACTCTGCCATGTGCCACTTTCAGGTCTCCTCACACTGCTGGTGTGTTCCATTTTTTGTCATAGGGTGCTGGCAGATTACGGGCCTCCCATAGCTGCTGCCAGGCCCCTAATCTGCCATGGGCCCCTATACCGCCTCCTCATGCTGCTGCCAGGTCCACAGTGTCTCATGCCATGTGCCACTTTCAGGTCTCCTCACACTGCTGGTGTGTTCCATTTTTTGTCATAGGGTGCTGGCAGATTACGGGCCTCCTATAGCTGCTGCCAGGCCCCTAATCTTCCATGGGCCCCTATACCGCCTCCTCATGCTGCTGCCAGGTCCAGAGTCTCTCATGGGTCCCTGTACGGCCTCCCATTGCTGCTGTCTCCATCGCCACACTCTGCCATGTGCCACTTTCAGGTTTCCTCACACTGCTGGTGTGTTCCATTTTTTGTCATAGGGTGCTGGCAGATTACGGGCCTCCCATAGCTGCTGCCAGGCCCCTAATCTGCCATGGGCCCCTGTACCGCCTCCTCATGCTGCTGCCAGGTCCACAGTGTCTCATGCCATGTGCCACTTTCAGGTCTCCTCACACTGCTGGTGTGTTCCATTTTTTTTCATAGGGTGCTGGCAGATTACGAGCCTCCCATAGCTGCTGCCAGGCCCCTAATCTGCCATGGGCCCCTGTACCGCCTCCTCATGCTGCTGCCAGGTCCACAGTGTCTCATGCCATGTGCCACTTTCAGGTCTCCTCACACTGCTGGTGTGTTCCATTTTTTGTCATAGGGTGCTGGCAGATTACGGGCCTCCCATAGCTGCTGCCAGGCCCCTAATCTGCCATGGGCCCCTATACCGCCTCCTCATGCTGCTGCCAGGTCCACAGTGTCTCATGCCATGTGCCACTTTCAGGTCTCCTCACACTGCTGGTGTGTTCCATTTTTTGTCATAGGGTGCTGGCAGATTACGGGCCTCCCATAGCTGCTGCCAGGCCCCTAATCTGCCATGGGCCCCTATACCGCCTCCTCATGCTGCTGCCAGGTCCACAGTGTCTCATGCCATGTGCCACTTTCAGGTCTCCTCACACTGCTGGTGTGTTCCATTTTTTGTCATAGGGTGCTGGCAGATTACGGGCCTCCTATAGCTGCTGCCAGGCCCCTAATCTTCCATGGGCCCCTATACCGTCTCCTCATGCTGCTGCCAGGTCCAGAGTCTCTCGTGGGTCCCTGTACGGCCTCCCATTGCTGCTGTCTCCATCGCCACACTCTGCCATGTGCCACTTTCAGGTTTCCTCACACTGCTGGTGTGTTCCATTTTTTGTCATAGGGTGTTGGCAGATTACGGGCCTCCCATAGCTGCTGCCAGGCCCCTAATCTGCCATGGGCCCCTGTACCGCCTCCTCATGCTGCTGCCAGGTCCACAGTGTCTCATGCCATGTGCCACTTTCAGGTCTCCTCACACTGCTGGTGTGTTCCATTTTTTTTCATAGGGTGCTGGCAGATTACGAGCCTCCCATAGCTGCTGCCAGGCCCCTAATCTGCCATGGGCCCCTGTACCGCCTCCTCATGCTGCTGCCAGGTCCACAGTGTCTCATGCCATGTGCCACTTTCAGGTCTCCTCACACTGCTGGTGTGTTCCATTTTTTGTCATAGGGTGCTGGCAGATTACGGGCCTCCCATAGCTGCTGCCAGGCCCCTAATCTGCCATGGGCCCCTATACCGCCTCCTCATGCTGCTGCCAGGTCCACAGTGTCTCATGCCATGTGCCACTTTCAGGTCTCCTCACACTGCTGGTGTGTTCCATTTTTTGTCATAGGGTGCTGGCAGATTACGGGCCTCCCATAGCTGCTGCCAGGCCCCTAATCTGCCATGGGCCCCTATACTGCCTCCTCATGCTGCTGCCAGGTCCACAGTGTCTCATGCCATGTGCCACTTTCAGGTCTCCTCACACTGCTGGTGTGTTCCATTTTTTGTCATAGGATGCTGGCAGATTACGGGCCTCCCATAGCTGCTGCCAGGCCCCTAATCTGCCATGGGCCCCTATACCGCCTCCTCATGCTGCTGCCAGGTCCACAGTGTCTCATGCCATGTGCCACTTTCAGGTCTCCTCACACTGCTGGTGTGTTCCATTTTTTGTCATAGGGTGCTGGCAGATTACGGGCCTCCCATAGCTGCTGCCAGGCCCCTAATCTGCCATGGGCCCCTATACCGCCTCCTCATGCTGCTGCCAGGTCCACAGTGTCTCATGCCATGTGCCACTTTCAGGTCTCCTCACACTGCTGGTGTGTTCCATTTTTTGTCATAGGGTGCTGGCAGATTACGGGCCTCCCATAGCTGCTGCCAGGCCCCTAATCTGCCATGGGCCCCTGTACCGCCTCCTCATGCTGCTGCCAGGTCCACAGTGTCTCATGCCATGTGCCACTTTCAGGTCTCCTCACACTGCTGGTGTGTTCCATTTTTTGTCATAGGGTGCTGGCAGATTACGGTCCTCCTATAGCTGCTGCCAGGCCCCTAATCTGCCATGGGCCCCTATACCGCCTCCTCATGCTGCTGCCAGGTCCAGAGTCTCTCATGGGTCCCTGTACGGCCTCCCATTGCTGCTGTCTCCATCGCCACACTCTGCCATGTGCCACTTTCAGGTCTCCTCACACTGCTGGTGTGTTCCATTTTTTGTCATAGGGTGCTGTCAGATTACGGGCCTCCCATAGCTGCTGCCAGGCCCCTAATCTGCCATGGGCCCCTGTACCGCCTCCTCATGCTGCTGCCAGGTCCACAGTGTCTCATGCCATGTGCCACTTTCAGGTCTCCTCACACTGCTGGTGTGTTCCATTTTTTGTCATAGGGTGCTGGCAGATTACGGGCCTCCTATAGCTGCTGCCAGGCCCCTAATCTGCCATGGGCCCCTATACCGCCTCCTCATGCTGCTGCCAGGTCCAGAGTCTCTCATGGGTCCCTGTAAGGCCTCCCATTGCTGCTGTCTCCATCGCCACACTCTGCCATGTGCCACTTTCAGGTCTCCTCACACACTGCTGGTGTGTTCAATTTTTTGTCATAGGGTGCTGGCAGATTACGGGCCTCCCATAGCTGCTGCCAGGCCCCTAATCTGCCATGGGCCCCTATACCGCCTCTTCATGCTGCTGCCAGGTCCAGAGTCTCTCATGGGTCCCTGTACGGCGTCCCATTGCTGCTGTCTCCATCGCCACACTCTGCCATGTGCCACTTTCAGGTCTCCTCACACTGCTGGTGTGTTCAATTTTTTGTCATAGGGTGCTGGCAGATTACGGGCCTCCCATAGCTGCTGCCAGGACCATAATCTGCCATGGGCCCCTATACCGCCTCCTCATGCTGCTGCCAGGTCCAGAGTCTCTCATGGGTCCCTGTACGGCCTCCCATTGCTGCTGTCTCCATCGCCACACTCTGCCATGTGCCACTTTCAGGTCTCCTCACACTGCTGGTGTGTTCCATTTTTTGTCATAGGGTGCTGGCAGATTACGGGCCTCCCATAGCTGCTGCCAGGCCCCTAATCTGCCATGGGCACCTATACCGCCTCCTCATGCTGCTGCCAGGTCCACAGTGTCTCATGCCATGTGCCACTTTCAGGTCTCCTCACACTGCTGGTGTGTTCCATTTTTTGTCATAGGGTGCTGGCAGATTACGAGCCTCCTATAGCTGCTGCCAGGCCCCTAATCTGCCATGGGCCCCTATACCGCCTCCTCATGCTGCTGCCAAGTCCAGAGTCTCTCATGGGTCCCTTTACGGCGTCCCATTGCTGCTGTCTCCATCGCCACACTCTGCCATGTGCCACTTTCAGGTCTCCTCACACACTGCTGGTGTGTTCCATTTTTTGTCATAGGGTGCTGGCAGATTACGGGCCCCCCATAGCTGCTGCCAGGCCCCTAATCTGCCATGGGCCCCTGTACCGCCTCCTCATGCTGCTGCCAGGTCCAGAGTCTCTCATGGGTCCCTGTACGGCCTCCCATTGCTGCTGTCTCCATCGCCACACTCTGCTATGTGCCACTTTCAGATCTCCTCACACTGCTGGTGTGTTACATTTTTTGTCATAGGGTGCTGGCAGATTACAGGCCTCCCATTGCTGCTGCCAGGCCCGTAATCTGCCATGGGCCCCCGTACCGACTCCTCATGCTGTGACGTTGCAACAATGTGGAATTCAACCCTACATATGTTAGACCGCCTTTACGAACAGCGAAAGGCCATCACAGATTTCCTGATGTTAAAAGCGGATAAAGGTACTCCCTGTGTAACTTAGATGTCAGCCATTGGCAGCTCATGCGTGACACCTGCGCTTGCTCAGGCCCTTTGAGGAGGCCACGCTATTCGTGAGTCGCCAGGACTATGGGATGAACGACGTCATTCCTCTGTTGCACGTCCTGGAACAAATGCTGTTAACAATGGCTGGTCAGGGTGCGGTAGACGTGGCGCACAGATCTCAACGCCACATGACCCCTGTGGGGGCAGGACAGGAAGAAGAGGAGGAGGTAGAGGAGGACATTGGTGCTCAGGAATTATTGAGTGAAATGGGTGGTTTTTCCACTCAGCGGACAGGAGTGGAGGAGCAGGAGCATCTGGTAGAGGAGGAGGAGGAGGAGACAGAGGACCCAGACGCACCGTGGCAGTATGCTGTGGAGATGGAGGCAGGGAGTCCCTCGCAGTCCTTGGCACAAATGGCCCATAGCATGCTCGCTTGCTTGCATAGCGACAGCCGAATAATAACCATCAGACAGAGGGATGACTTTTGGCTGTCCACCTTGTTGGACCCTCGCTACCGTTCAAAAATGGTGGCCTTTTTCGCACCTGCTGAGAGGGAGGCCAAAATAACGTACTATAAAAACCACCTATGTAGTCAGCTGGTCTCTGCCTTTGTGCGCCAACGTCCATCCTCAGACACTGTGGGCCCTGTGCGCTCGCGTTCCGCTGCCATGGCAGCAGGGGAGGGGTGGGGTGGTAGGAGCAGTGGCAGCTCCACCAGCAGCGGCTGCCTCAGTCTGCAGTCGATGATGAGTAGCTTTCTTCACCAGCGCAGTGAGGAAACTACTAACCAGCCGCAGCAGCAGCAGCATCAGGTGGACCTGGAGCAGGACCTCAAACAACAGGCTTAGGCCTACTTGGACAGCACCCTGCCAACCGAGGTAGACAATCCCCTTGACTACTGGGCAACGAAACTTGACCTTTGGCCCCAACTAGCTGAATTTGCCCTTGAAAGGCTGTCATGCCCGGCCAGTAGCGTGGCATCGGAGCGCGTGTTTAGTGCGGCAGGAGGTATTGTAACTCCGCGGAGGACACGACTGTCCACCCAAAGTGTGGAGAGACTCACGTTTGTGAAAATGAATCAGGCGTGGATTAGTCTGGATTTCAAACCACCAGTTCCTGACACGACTAAATCCGCCATGAATCATGCCCCAAACATGTGCCACTTTCAGGTCTCCTCACACTGCTGGTGTGTTCCATTTTTTGTCATAGGGTGCTGGCAGATTACGGGCCTCCCATAGCTGCTGCCAGGCCCCTAATCTGCCATGGGCCCCTATACCGCCTCCTCATGCTGCTGCCAGGTCCAGAGTCTCTCATGGGTCCCTGTACGGCCTCCCATTGCTGCTGTCTCCATCGCCACACTCTGCCATGTGCCACTTTCAGGTCTCCTCACACTGCTGGTGTGTTCCATTTTTTGTCATAGGGTGCTGGCAGATTACGGGCCTCCCATAGCTGCTGCCAGGCCCCTAATCTGCCATGGGCCCCCGTACCGACTCCTCATGCTGCTGCCAGGCCCGTAATCTGTCATGGGCCCCTGTTGTCGCTTGTTGGCATATTCCGCTCGTTCAGATGCTCCTTCTCCTGCTACTCCTCTTCACGGATTCCGTCAGCAGTCTTTCTTGGAATACGTTTCCAAGAGACAACAGTTTGCGAGCACACACCCGACGGTGCAGAAGCTGAACGTCCTCCTGTCCAAGTTGCTGCTGCCAGGCTCGTAATCTGTCATGCGCCCCTGTACCACCTCCTCATGCTGCTGCCAGGCCCGTAATCTGCCATGGGCCCCCGTACCGACTCCTCATGCTGCTGCCAGGCCCGTAATCTGTCATGGGCCCCTGTACCGCCTCCTCATGCTGCTGCCAGGTCCAGAGTCTCTCATGGGTCCCTGTACGGCCTCCCATTGCTGCTGTCTCCATCGCCACACTCTGCCATGTGCCACTTTCAGGTCTCCTCACACTGCTGGTGGTTTCCATTTTTGTCATAGGGTGCTGTATGGCCTCCCATTGCTGCTGCCTCCACCGCCACACTGTGGCTCCACACTCTGGTTTTGGCCCCGTGACTGCCCAAATGAGTGAAGTGTGCGGTGATTCTAAGATCGACGGCACTCATCTGCATGTCATACTGACTGTCAGTATTATTTCTCTTCCCCAGCAGACTCCAAGGGCATTTAAATTAAAGGTACAGTGTTCTGCACTAATATAAAGGCTCTCTGAAGCCTAGAAACACCCTTTTATAAGTTAAATTCGCAGCGAATATATTCGACTCGAATCAAAATTTTTCCACGAATTCGCCGAATCAGTCGAATCGAATTTTTGAATACTTCGCTCGTCTCTATATAATACATAAGGGGGGATATGATCTCCATGTATAATACATAAGGGAGGATATGATCACCATGTATAATACATAAGGGGGGATATGATCTCCATGTATAATACATAGGGGGGGATATGATCTCCATGTATAATACCTAAGGGGGGATATGATCACCATGTATAATACATAAGGGGGGATATGATCTCCATGTATAATACATAAGGGGGGATATGATCTCCATGTATAATACATAAGGGGGGATATGATCTCCATGTATAATACATAAGGGGGGATATGATCTCCATGTATAATACATAAGGGGGGATATGATCTCCATGTATAATACATAAGGGGGATATGATATCCATGTATAATACATAAGGGGGGATATGATCTCCATGTATAATACATAAGGGGGATATGATAACCATGTATAATACATAGGGGGGATATGATCTCCATGTTTAATACATAAGGGGGGATATGATCACCATGTATAATACATAAGGGGGGATATGATCTCCATGTATAATACATAAGGGGGGATATGATCTCCATGTATAATACATAAGGGGGGATATGATCTCCATGTATAATACATAAAGGGGGATATGATCTCCATGTATAATACATAAGGGGGGATATGATCTCCATGTATAATACATAAGGGAGGGACATGATCTCCATGTATAATACATAAGGGAGGGACATGATCTCCATGTATAATACATAAGGGAGGGATATGATCACCATGTATAATACATAAGGGGGGATATGATCTCCATGTATAATACATAAGGGGGATATGATCACCATGTATAATACATAAGGAGGGATATGATCACCATGTATAATACATAAGGGGGGATATGATCTCCATGTATAATACATAAGGGGGATATGATCTCCATGTATAATACATAAGGGGGTTATGATCTCCATGTATAATACATAAGGGGGGATATGATCTCCATGTATAATACATAAGGGGGGATATGATCACCATGTATAATACATAAGGGGGATATGATCTCCATGTATAATACATAATGGGGGATATGATCACCATGTATAATACATAAGGGGGATATGATCTCCATGTATAATACATAATGGGGGATATGATCACCATGTATAATACATAAGGGGGGTATGATCTCCATGTATAATACATAAGGGGGGTATGATCACCATGTATAATACATAAGGGGGATATGATCTCCATGTATAATACATAAGGGGGATATGATCTCCATGTATAATACATAAGGGGGGCATGATCACCATGTATAATACATAAGGGGGGATATGATCTCCATGTATAATACATAAGGGGGGATATGATCTCCATGTATAAATACATCAGTGGTTCATACAGTGAACTCGGTGTAGAGCTATTCACCCTGAGGTCATCACAGAGGACAAGGGGGCACTCTTTATGTCTGGAGGAAAAGAAATGTCATCTCCAAACACAGAAGGTTTCTTCACAGTGAGAGCTGTGAGAATGCGGAATAGACTTCCTCAAGAGTGGATTGCTTTAAAAAAGTCCTGGATTCTTTTTTAGATACACAGAATATAACTGGTTACTAACATTTCATTGGTAAAGTTGATCAGGGAATATCTGATTGCCTCTCGGGGAATCAGTGTAGCTGGCCAGCTAAGACCAGTCCTAGGTTGTTAATATGGTTCACATACAGTCATGGCCGAAATTGTTGGCACCCTTGATATTTTTCCTGAAAATCAAGTATTTCACACAAAAAAGGTATTGCATTAACACATGTTTTGCTATACACATGTTTATTCCCTTTGTATGTATTGGAACAAATATAAAACAGAGGCAGAAAAGCAAATATGACATAATGTCACACAAAACCCCAAAAATGGGCTGGACAAAAGTATTGGCACCCTTAACTTAATATTTGGTTGCACACCCTTTGGAAAACATAACTGAAATCAGTCGCTTCCTATAACCATCAATAAGCTTCTGACACCTCTCACCCGGAATTTTGGACCACTCTTCCTTTGCAAACAGCTCCAGGTCTCTCTTATTGGAAGGACACCTTTTCCCAACAGCAATTTTAAGATCTCTCCACAGGTGTTCAATGAGATTTAGATCTGGGCTCATTGCTGGCCACTTCAGAACTCTCCAGCGCTTCTTTGCCATCCATTTCTGAGTGCTTTTTGACGTATGTTTGGGGTCATTGTCCTGCTGGAAGACCCAGGATCTTGGACGCAAACCCAGCTTTCTGACACTGGGCCCTACAGTGCGACCCAAAATCCTTTGGTAATCCTCAGATTTCATGATGCCTTGCACACAGTCAAGGCACCCAGTGCCAGAGGCAGCAAAACAACCCCAAAACATCATTGAACCTCCACCATATTTTACCGTAGGTACTGTGTTTTGTTCTTTGTAGGCCTCATTCCGTTTTCGGTAAACAGTAGAATGATGTGCTTTACCGAAAAGCTCTATCTTGGTCTCATCTGTCCACAAGACGTTTTCCCAGAAGGCTTTTGGCTTACTCAAGTACATTTTGGCAAACTGTAGTCTTGCTTTTTTATGTCTCTGTGTCAGCAGTGGGGTCCTCCTGGGTCTCATGCCATAGCGTTTCATTTCATTTAAATGTCGACGGATAGTTCGCGCTGACACTGATGCTCCCTGAGCCTGCAGGACAGCTTGAATGTCTTTGGAACATGTTTGGGGCTGCTTATCCACCATCCGGACTATTCTGCGTTGCAATCTTTCATCAATTTTCCTCATCCGTCCACGACCAGGGAGATTAGCTACAGTGCCATGGGTTGCAAACTTCTTGATAATGTTGCGCACTGTGGACAAAGGCAAATCTAGTTCTCTGGAGATGGACTTGTAACCTTGAGATTGTTGATATTTTGCCACAATTTTGGTTCTCAGGTCCTCAGACAGTTCTCGTCTCCTCTTTCTGTTGTCCATGCTTAGTGTGGCACAGACAGACACACAATGCAAAGGTTAAGTGAACGTCTCTCCTTTTTATCTGCTTTCAGGTGTGATTTCTATATTGCCCACACCTGTTACTTGCCCCAGGTGAGTTTACAGGAGCATCACATGCTTGTAACATTCTTATTTATCCGCAGTTGTGAAAGGGTGCCAATACTTTTGTCCAGCCCATTTTTGGAGGTTTGTGTGACATTATGTCGAATTTGCTTTCTTTCCTCCCTTTTTTTGTTTTGTCCCAATACACACAAAGGGAATAAACATGTGTATAGCAAAACATGTGTTAATGCAATACGTTTCGTGAGAAATACATGATTTCCTGGAGAAATATCAAGGGTGCCAACAATTTCGGCCATGACTGTATATGTGTATACCAAACCTGCCAATAACCTCAGTACAGTATATATGTGCATATGTTAAAGCCAAAAGCAGAATCATTGCTGTGATTTATGTCTTTGATTGTTATATGACATTTATATATTAATTGTGTTAGCAGAGGCAGAAAAGGAAAATATGCCTTTAAGAGTTAGTATAAGGTGAGCCAATCACAGACAGCCTCACACTGTACAGAGCCTTAACCAATCCCAGCCAGTTTCACATTTGTGCCTGTGTAAAACTCCCTGCTTGGATTTTCTACAGACACATGCTCACCAGACAGAAGAGGAAACAGACAAAGTTCCAATCAGAAAAGCTTTATGGAAGCAGAGAAGGCCAAATAGGTATTTAATGCACTTGTGTGTTCCTCTGTTGTTTAGCAGTGCAGGTAGATATGTGTGTAAAACTGTTGTGTGTGTTTTACTTGTAGTTCCACTGAACTTACAAACTTATCGAATTTACGAACTTATCGAACTTACGAATTAAGTCACTGTAGAGTAATCTAACAAATTTATAAATCCAAGTGAATTTATCAATCTATCGAAATATACAGAACAAATTTATCGAATCTATTGAACCTATCGAGATAAGCTATCGAATTAAACCACTGTAATATGAAAGAAATAAGCTACTGTATGATAAACAAAACAAGCCATTGTAAGCAGTTATATGAAGAAGATTGAAGTTATTAAAGAAGTTAACTAAAGTATTCGGTGTGCTCTTTAAACCTACTGCATCCATAGAGCGGCATTGGAGGAATTACAGAGTAAAGTCAGTCTAAGCAAACAAAGAACAGCAATTGCATAATTTTTCTAATGCAACAGCGCACTAGGCACCAAAGGGTGCTGCGCCTGCCACAATCAGGAAGAAATTTTTTTCCCTGCAGGAGCAAATTGCATCATACCTTGCTGGGGGTTTTTTTGCCTTCCTCTGGATCAACTTTTTTTTTTTAATGGTTGAACTGGATGAACTTTTGTCTTTTTCAGCCAGACTAACTATGTAACTATGTAAGTAAATAGGTACCCAACATGTCAAGCCTTAAAATTGTGTGCACTTCTGTACTGTTTGGATCATACATCTTGTTCAGTTTGACATGCCTGTGTTATTATGTCCATTGTGAGTATGATACCTATTTTGTTTCTTCAATTAAATTATTTTAAACGACAATGCACTAGGTTGGTGCGCCCTTTTTCTGTTTCTCCATTTGTATCCAGTGTATTTGGACCACACCGGTCTTTTGAGGGCAGCAAGCAGTGCATATTCCAGAAAGTTCCAGAACATTCCTATTGGGTCTACTGAGTCCTTTCCTAGCGCAGGAGAAAAGTGTTTGTTGTGTTGGATTTGCCTTACTGAGTGCAGTAGTTTGTAAAGGCAAATGTTTTATTAAAACAGAGCAACTCACAAAAAGAGGTCTCTAGGCTCGCATGTCACATAAGGGCTTCTGCTATAGCATTCCAGACCGCTGGGGGCATGGTGATCTGAGACCCGTCTGGTCATGCTGGTGGTTCCAGGGCTCCAAGAACCTAAAGGATCCGGGGCCAATCGCGGTATTGTCACCGGAAGCAGAAGCGGTGCAGAGGCAGTCTGATTGGCGCACGTTTGGAGCATGCGTCCTCCTTCGTCAGGCCGTGATTACACTGTTTTGCAGTGATTGCCAAATGATTTGGAATTGCAAGTAGAATAGCAGCAAATGCACCCATGATTGCAAATTGCCAAGTGGGAAGGGGGCCTAAAGAAGTGACATGAGACCAGAATTTCTGCTACAAAAAGAAAGTCTTGTCTTTAAAAAAACTGCTATAAAATTAATTTGGGTTCAGTGCTGCATGACAGAGTCATTGTCAGCCAAACTATAAGAGCACTAAAAATGGAACAATGGCCTGGTAATGAAGGGGCAATGCAGGCTGGTTCTCCATTGGTTAAAACGCCTCTAAGGGAATGACATAAGAACTGAATTTCTAAACTCACGGCAAATCTTTAAAGCACGAACAAATAAAATCTGTTTATATTAATAACTAGTTGTCACTGTCTTTTGTCTGCTGGTGTCACTTGCCGATTCCAAGCACAGCGGCATTAAGGGGCTGTCCTGTTTGTTCCCTTCACAAGCTGTGTTTTGAAATCCGTACGCTGACAGTTTTTTCTTCCATTTCCATTATCATTCTGACAATTACATTTTGCAGCTATTGTGGAGTCCTGAGAGTACCTGACAAATAGAAGGCTGAGACTACGAGAGGGAAATTTTGAAGAACTTTTACAAATTGAATAGAAATAAAAAAAAAATATATATAGAAGAAAAAAAAAGGCTCTCTCCATCACAAAGGATCATTCCCAAGTCTCCGGCATTCAAATGTAATCTCTCCTTCAAATTTGTTTCACAATCCACTTTAAAGTTGCGGTTCTGGGAAATATAATACTTCTGGTGGTGAGGAAACCGTTTCTCCCACTTGATATTACCTATCCTATTTGACATGATTATGGCATTTTCTTGTCATTTTCTCCGTCGCTCTGCAATGCGCTTGTTCAGATGGATACCGAAAACATTACACCGCATATTTTATATTTATATACCATCTAGGCATAAGTGATTTTCAAGAGCAACTTTAGATAACTATAATAGGCAGGAAGCTGTCATTTCTGTGCTAATATCTTTTTTTGTTCAATGTACTGAGGCTCCATTCACACATCGCGTGGCAATCGCTGCAAAGCATGCAACAAGCATTTGGGAGCCATTATTACAGAGTCTTTACTTGCACAGCAAACACTGCAAACCTCGCCTTTAACCACTTCCAGTCCGGGCCAATTCTGACATTCCTCTCCTACATGTAAATAACAACATTTTTTTGCTAAAAACTACTTAGCACCCCCAAACATTATATATTTTTTAAGCAGAAGCCCTAGAGCAGGGGTTTCCAAACTTTTAAAACAAAGGGCCAGTTTACTGTCTTTCAGACTGTGAGGGGGCCAGATTGTGGCCAGTGGGGGTAGAAAATGTCCCTGACCCAGCATCAATGAGAATAAACATTACCTTAGGGTTGGTGGTCAGTAGAAGGAGGAGTAATGCCCCATCATTGGTATTAGTGGCATAAATAGTGCCCCATCATTGGTATCAGTTGAAGACCGAGTGCCCCATTGTTGGAGCCAGTGGGAGCAATATTGCCCCATTGTTGGTTTCAGTGGGAGGAATAGTGGCCCCATTATTAGTATCAGTTGAAGACCTAGTGCCCCATTGTTGGAGCCAGTGAGAGGAATATTGCGCCATTGCTGGTTTCACTGGGAGGAATAGTGCCCCATCATTGGTGTCAGTGGAAGGAATAGTGCCCCATCATTGGTGTCAGTGGAAGGAATAGTGCCCCATCATTGGTATCAGTGGGAGGAATAGTGCCCCATCATTGGTATCAGTGGGAGGAATATTGTCCCAATATTAGTATCAGTTGAAGACCTAGTGCCCCATTGTTGGAGCCAGTGAGAGGAATATTGCCCCATTGTTGGTTTCAGTGGGAGGAATAGTGCCCCATCATTGGTGTCAGTGGAAGGAATAGTGCCCCATCATTGGTATCAGTGGGAGGAATAGTGCCCCATTGTTGGAGCCAGTGGAAGAAATAGTGCCCCATCATTGGTGTCAGTGGGAGGAATAGCACCCCATCATTGGTATCAGTGGGAGGAATAGTGCCCCATCATTGATATCAGTGGAGGAATAGTGCCCCATCATTGGTATCAGTGGGAGGAATAGTGCCCCATCATTGGTATCAGTGGGAGGAATAGTGTCCCATCATTAGTATCAGGTGAAAACCTAGTGCCACATTGTTGGAGCCAGTGGGAGTAATATTGCCCCATTGTTGGTTTCAGTGGGAGGAATACTGTTGCATCATTAATGCTAGAAAATCTACAATGTCTGGGGAAATTTTGTGAAGTGTTCTTGCCTCCACCAGTAGTCTACAACTGGAGTGGGCGGGGTAACTGGGTGGAGTGGCTTGTCACTCTGCTGCCTGCTCACACACCTGGGTTCCTATGGCAACTCACTCTACAGCAAGGGCAGAGAAGAGCGGTTAAAAACAAACTGCTCCAACTTTCTCACTTCACTGGCGTTTGCCATCTTCAAACGGTTGTAGTTTAAAAATTATAAATCCTACACTGAAGAGCTTTATATTGTGAGAATCATAAGACCCAGACCTACATTTTGATGCATAGTATGTCTCTGAAATTTTACAAATGAAGGCACAGTCGCAGTTTAGAAATTGCCCTTCAAATTTGAGGTGGCTAGAGTGGAGTTTCAATGAATGTCAATGGGAGGTGTGAGTTGAAAACAAATGGTCATATTGTGAAAACTATCAGGACTATAGCTTAGCCGTGGACATTTTTAGTGGCAGCAGGGATAGCTGAACATTTTGATATAAGATTTGTGTAGGTGGGCTTGAAAATGAGGGAGTGATGGCAGTTTAGAAATCATTTCCTGATTTTTCAGCTCACACTCTAGCTTTTGTCAGCTCCCACTCTAGTTTTGAACATTCCACCATTCATTCCTATGAGACCAATTGCACCACAAAAACGCCGATATTTTGTGAAGCATTCGGTGAAACGTTCCACAAAGTAATAGCACACCAATCGGGAACAATCCGCACGTTTCCGTATATTACTGTCTATATAGTGTAAAAACTGTGGGAGGAGTTAGGGTGGTAACTTTGGCTATAATAATAAGAATATATATGTGAGATAACAGTAAGTGGTCTTGCCATGCAAGAACACTTAATTAGTGGAAGGAATAGTGCCCCATCATTAATATTAGTGAGAGGAATAGTGCCTCATTATTCATATCGGTGGCAGGAATTATGCCCCACTGATGATGGAGGAATAGACCCCAAGGACCGGATAAAGGCAAGCAAAGGTCCTCATCTGGCCCTTAGGCCACATCTGGCCCTCGGGCCACAGTTTGGAGACCACTGCCCTAGAGAATAAAATGGTGGGTGCTGCATATTTTTAAAAAAATACACTTTAATAAATTTTAAGGCGCAAAAATACAATATAATACCAAATTTGTGGTAAAATATAAAAGATGATGTTATGCGGAGTAAATAGATGCCAAACATATCACGCTTGAAAATTGTGTACGCCCATGGAACCGAAATGGAATGAAACTATAGAACATAAAAATCTCTGTGGGCTGCACTCTAAAAGCTTTTTACAGCATACCAGTTTAGAGTTACACAGAATGTCTGGTGCTAGAATTGTTGCTTTCGCTCTGATGTTTGCGACAATACCTCACATGTGTAATGCGAGTGTCGTTTACAAAAGGGGGTAGGACCAACACAAATGTTCGCCTTTGTGCATGAGCATGGGGGATGGGGGTGCTTTAAAAAAATGTGTATTATTTTTATTTGAAATTTTTTTCTGTACATTGTAACTTAAATTTTTTTTGGATCATTTTTATTGTTATCACAAGAGATGGACAACATGCCTTGTGACAGCACGGGTCATGACAGATCCTCTTTTTAGGGACATCTGGGGTCTATTAGAGCCCATATCTTTCCTCTGGCCTCCAAAGCATCAGATCAAACCAAGAACAGTTTGACCTGACGCTTGCATAAGCCGGTAATGGCTTATTTACATGAGACAAACCAGATGTACCAAAAACCTTGCCGATTCTAGTTTCTACAGTGAGAGGAATGACATCCTTTCCTCTCACTGTGTCTCAGGAACAGGATGCCACCATTGCATCCTTACCGAGCTCTCCCAAGTGATAGATAAAGGTGGTGGCAGCGGCATTGGAAGTGGACCCCCTTCCACCGCCTTTAAAAGTAATCCATCAGCTCTTTAGCTGCTTGGATTACTTTTACCAGCTTCAGATTTTCAGGCTGAAAAAAAATGATAATTTGGACATCGCTGCAGCAGATATCAGCCTTCTATCCAAGGACATATGGGTACATCCTGTAGATGGGAAGTGGTTAAAAATCGAATGAAGCTTGTCACCTGAAAAGGAGTATGTGCTTCTTTTCAAGCAACAAATGTGCATAGTGCAGCCCCTGAAGTGAATTGGCTGCACTATGTGTGACACACAAAATTGCATGCAAAATGCTCAACCAAGATCACAAGTGGGAGCGCTTGTTCCCACTACGCAAAAGTGTGAATGCAGCCTGAAGCCAGATTTAGCAGTCATTTTACAGTGCCTTTGGGTACCATCGTTTCTTGTGCCTATAGATCTGGTCAGGAAGTGACATGGGTAAAGACTGCCACACATGGCTCAAATTTCTAAATTCAAGCCGTGGGTGCCCCTGTTGGTACCACCTGGCTTAGCAAAAGTCAATTGTTTGATCGACTTTTATTGGAGAAGCCAGGTGGAGAATTGTTGGCCAAACACTGCCTACATCCAATCAGATGCAAGCACTGATTGGGTATTCTGACAGGGGTTGGAGTTGGCTGTCAGAAAACAATACCCGGTAAGTAGGGAGGTGCAGTTAGCCTTCCCACCTGCAGGTGCCCTAAAGCTATTATTGCATGGGAAGGGGAGCCTAGTAAGGGAATTGGTTCCTAAAAATCTCCGTTTGGTGCCTTGAAAGAGGAAAGTGGTCTGTTTGGATGGACAGCAAATTCTTAAAGTGGTTCTTCAGTCAATGTTAGAAAAATTAAAAGTCAGAAGCTACAAAAACTGTAGTAGCTGACTTTTAATAATAGGACACTGTCACGAATCCAACCCACACGCTCACACCCATAGCGACTAGCTAACCGAGGCGTGCACATCTGGCCATGACTTGGGATAAGAGGGAATGAAGGGGACTTACTTTGAATATACTGTATATATAAGACCAGCCGTGATATACTTTCACAGTCCGCACTACCTCTGGCCACCACTAGAGGGAGACTCCACTCCAATCCAGCTGGCTGACCACACACAGGCAGATACGAATCTTATATACAATCTGGTGCACTGTTAGGGTTGGGGAGCAGCCTAGCAATTGGCACACCCTTCTAGGATTCTTCCAGCTATCCTACCAGCTAGAACCCCGGTGTTAATCACTCTTCCACTGTCCACACACCCCCACACCAGGCACACAACAAATGGTAGCTTGCCACCACCCAACAGTTTATCTGCAGACTGGTTTGCTGGGCCACCACACACACACAGATATCCTAATTTACAATCTGCATGCAATCTGCCAACACGCAGTGCAATTGCATACAGATAGGCAATGAACTTGACCGAGCGTATAAAGACACTGCAATACAACAATCTCTCCGGAGATATGAGCCCGAGCTTAAGTACCCAGAAGACATATTAATTTTATGATTTAATATCCCAAAAGTGGGCAGTGCATAAAATATGTACAAAGAGAAAACAATTACAGAAAATGCAAAAAGACACACAATTGGCTATTGACTATAAAAGAAAAGGGAATAAAAACAGAAATAAAACTTTACCAAGATTTATCCTGCGACTGGAGCAAGTCAGAGAAGGTCCGTGATTCGCCAGTCAATAGAACCGGCTCCGTACGAATCACACCGTCCATATCTCAGGGTCCTCAATTTATTGAAATATGGACGTAGACTGGACATTAGCCCTTGGCCAATCAACCCTGGGGGGTGTTCCTGTACCAGCCCATAGGATGTTCTGGGTACTGAAGTGCCCAAAGTCGATTGGACCAGGAACGGTTTGAATCACCAAGTTAGGGAAAGAATTTCCGACACCAGCGCATCAGTCCGATTGCGACAGTACCAATCACTGTTCAGCTGTCGCAATCAGGCGCCATATAACTGTTTTCTGCATTTCTCTGGGATTCTACAGAGGCTACAAATACATGCAGATGTAGCGTACAGTGTGTCCAATCAGAAGGAAGTATTTTCATCTCTCTGCAACTAATTTTATAGCTTTCATGAGAGATGAAATATTTTCCTTTGATCTGGGTATCTAATTCATGGCTTGGCAGACATGTCAGAGCCACTCCTGGTCTCCTGCTGGGTCACAAAGCCGAAATGGCTGGAGCTTCTCTTTTAAACTTCCAGAAGGTGACAAAGTCTGACTACATAGGTGGCAAAGTCTTATTGGCATCTAGGTGTCACCTCCAGTCTAGAAGCTGCTCTGTCCTCAGATGCTAATTGGTGAACATATGTCTCTGACTGAATTCTGAACACATGTTTAATAACATGGAATGAAACTAAATCTACAATGACATATTTCTACAGATCACATCTCAACTACCCGAACCTTACATTTATGTTACAGATACTCACCCATCCCAGGATCCAGCACTATCCTCACCTAGGCTATTTGTTCACCCGGCTTCAGTCCCATGTGCCAGCATACTAACTGGGGGCAGCCAACTGTTTTTGCTTGTGGCATCACAGCTGGCTGCTCACTGCGTATGTTGCATGCTGCGCTATCTGAATGGTACCACAACTTTCTGGGATCTGCCATTGGCTCCCAGTGCTGTCAATCACAGCCAGTGAGGAGTGTGCGCTGGAGGGTCTGAACCATGCCCTATGTGTCTATAGAGCAAGCCCAGAAGTGAGCATGCATGGGCGCCCCCAAAGCAAGTGACTTGCTATTGGGGCACTCAGTGGGGGGAGGAGCCAGGAGCACTGGTGAAGAAGTGGAGGATTGGGGCTGTTCTGTGCAAAACCATTGCACAGAGCAGGCAACCATGACATGTTTATTATTTTTTTAATACATTTTTTACCTTTAGTATTACTTTAACTGGAAAGTTTTAATGGGATTTATGCTCAATCTGCTTTTTGTTAAATGTCTTCAGCTGGCTTTGTTATTTTATTTCAAGGATGTTCCAATCTGGTCTGTGACTTTTCAGTTGTCACCTTCCCTACCATGGACATAAGATTTAAATCTGACTGTTTTCACCACTGACCTGTGAGTTTTATAGAAATAGTAAAATGGAGAAATGATGGTGACATAGTATTCAGTATGACTTCACTATTCTCCCCCACTCGGTTTGGGGTTTGTCAGACCCCAGTATTGTCACATATTAGACTATCAATATATCAAATAAATTATTTACCTTGGGCCATGGATTAATGGCAGCTACCGCAGAGTTAGTAAGGAACCTGGGTCTAGTGGTAGGTCAGCTGCTCTTTTTTGGCCTTGAGGGAACCATGTACCTTTTGGCAAGAGCTGGTTCATTCATTCATTTATAGACTGGCAATCAACTCCTTGTGCCCGCCATCCTGCCAGTCCATATGGCCACTCTTCTTTCCCTACTCTAGTTGGCTTGCCATTACAAACATTGCCAAATACCTTTACATGCTTTGTCAACCGGCAAGCTCTAATCCTATCCATTTTAATTTCATTGTACGTCTCTCGCCATTAGTGACTTACCTCCAGGCTCATTTTGCAGTGTTTTATAACCTATTTTCATTTGCGGGTTTAAATCGATAACCTGTGCACTGCTAGCCTTGAGAGATCTGTCATCATGGTTTCAATTAATCTTCTTTGAAAGCATCATCTTGGAATGGAGATCTGCTCTGCACTGAGTGATGCTTCTCTACCTCTTCTGCAAACCATAAGTGCAGATTTGATAGAACACAATAGCTGCTATCATGCCCTTATGGGTACTCCACTCAATGACTTTCTAAGAGTGAATGGAAAGCTAAGCTCATAGCACTATGTTAAGTGGTTTTCTGAGGACACCGGAAACATAAATAAAAGGTTGGTGTCTATTCAGCTGAGCTTGTAATATTTTACTGACATTATGTCAAAAAAGGGGAATAAAGATGTTTATTGTATGAATATTGTATGCAATAAAAACAATTCCACAATTCTGAAGCTCTGAGAAAGAAAAGTGCTTGATTTGCCCTTGATTTTGGCCAAATGGGGCAGAGTTCATATAAAGCTGTATACTACTAACTGTGCCAGGATATCACCTTGTAGGTATAATGCTATATATTTTGCATTTAAATTATATGTTTATAAAAGTAGAGGTGTCCTTTAAATGTGCAGGACAAATAACAGTTAATCCCCCTTATCACAAAATTTTAAACTCACCTGTAGACATCCCTGCAAGATTCAGGAGCCACCTAGCGACCAGTTAATTGCTTCTTCTATGCATGCAAGTAAAGATCCCTTTCAGCTATTTGGAGATACTTTCTGTCATGTACCTGGTTGGAGCCCAAAGTGATAAGAGGGCTTCCCTTGCAAATGAGTGCTGAGCCATCCTGGAGGTGACGACAGGAAGTGCCAGGCTCAAAGAAGCATGGGTCGCCAACTGCAGGATATTGGATGAGTCAGCTGCGGCACGGAACCTTCTGAGGAAGAAACTGAGCTGGACTGGCAGCTGAGGCAAGGTGACACCCAAGACAGGCAAGTGACTCAGACTAGCAGTGCAGAACTGAAGAGAAGTAGCCAGGAACAGAGCCAGGGTCATACACAATGGATCAGGCAGGAGGGTAAGCAGAAGCCTGGTCAGGAGCAAGCCAGAGTCATACACAGGTAGTCAGCAAAGTCAGAGTCTGTAACAGCAAGTCGAGGTCAAAATGGGGAATCAGACGACAGGGCCAGAGTCAAGCCAGGTTAATAATGGGAAATCCAACGTGAAATACACGGAGGCAAGGAGAACAGGGAACTGACAATCAACCAGCAATCCTTGAGCATAAGTGTCGTCCTTATAAAGGTCATTTGGTGCCAGTTCTCACTGAGGGCATGTGACAGCGCACACGGGCATGTGCCGACACTATTCCAATGCATCTGCGTGCATTTGGGTGAGGGTGGGATATATTAGGCAGCAAGTGAACATGTTGTCTCTGAGGTGTCTCTGTGGTGTTGAAACCAGAAAAAAAGGACAAGCGTAAGGATATGAGTGACTTTGAAAAGGACCAAATTGTAAATGACTGGATCAGTGAAACTCCAAAACTGCAGCTCTTGAGGGATGTTCCTGGTCTGTCGTGGTCAGTATCTTCCAAAAGTGGTCCAAGAAAAGGAAAACTAGCAAACTGGCAACAGTGTCATGGGCAGCCAATGAACCTTGGGAATGGGCTCATTTATGCACATGAAGAGCAAAAGCTGCCCCATGTAGTTTGATCCAATGGAAGAGCCACTTTAGCTCAAATTGCTGAAAAGTTATTACTGGTTTTGATAGTAAGGTGTCAGAACACACAGTGCATCACAGTTTGCTAACTATGGGGCTCCTTAGCAGCAGACCAGTCAGGGTGCCCATGCTGACATGTGTCCATAACCAAAAGGCCACAATGCGATATATTAGGCAGCAAGTGAACATGTTGTCTCTGAGGTGTATCTGTCTCTGTGGTGTTGAAAGCAGAAAAAATGGGCAAGCGTAAGAATTTGAGTGACTTTAAAAAGGACCAAATTGTAGATGACTGGGTCAGTGAAACTCCAAAACTGCAGCTCTTGTGGGATGTTCCTGGTCTGCAGTGGTCAGGACCTTCCAAAAATGGTCCAAGAAAGGAAAACTAGTGAATTGGTGACAGTGTCATGAGTAGCCGAGGTTCATGTAGTCTGATTCAATGGAAGAGCCACTGTAGCTCAAATTGCTGAAAAGTTAACACTGGTTTTGATAGTAAGGTGTCAGAACACACAGTCCATCTCAGTTTGCTAAGTATGGGGCTCCTTAGCAGCAGACCGGTCAGGGTACCCATGCTGACCTGTGTCCATAACCAAAAGGCCACAATGCACATGTAAGCATCAGAACTGGACCACGGAGCAAGGGAAGAAGGTGGCCTTGTCAGATGAATTCAAGAATGGTTTGAGGAACACAACTATGAGTTTGAGGTGTTGACGTGGCCTCCAGTTCCTCCAGATCTTAATACAATTGAGCATTGACAGTCGTGCTGGAAAAACAAGTCCGCCCCCCTTCCCCAACATACAGGACTTAAAGGATCTGCTACTGATAGCTTGGTGCCAGATACCACAGTGTAGGTGTGCCTGGAGGGGCCCATCCCAACTTAAAGGTGCAGGGATGCACATGACACCCAGCTATACCAAAATGACAGCAAAGGCATCCAGTGCATCCCTACATCCAAATTAGCCAACTACACAAAAAATGGCAACCATCCCAACCTATAACCAGCCTTAACAGTAAGGTGCATATGGCAAGGCAATGCACATCGCAAACAAACAAAGGATCTCCCAGCAACACGTACCAGCCAGCCTGCAAAACAACTAATTTGGCCCTGTCTAACAGTTTGCATTAAAATCTGAGATTTTTGTTTGCACGCATGTGCACATTTGGCTCCCCCAGGCACACCTGCCCTTAACTTTTCCATTGATACATGTGCTCCTATTATGGAGGCTTTGGGAATTTTAGTTAAATCCACAGTATACAGAGGACACTTGACGCGGGACTGTGGCTTACGCATGTATTTGCAAATGTGTGAAAACAAAACCCTCTGTTTTTAATGAAAACTGTCAGACAGGGCCAAATTGGTTGTTTTGCAGGCTGGCTGGTAAGTGTTGCTGAGAAATCCTTTGTTTGCAATGTGCATTGCCCTTCCATGTGCATCTTACTGCTAAGGCTGGTCATAGGTTGGAATGGTTGCCATTTTTTGTGTAGTCAGATACCACAGCGTACCTTCAGAGGTCTAGTGGAGTCCATGCCTCGACGGGTTATGGTGGGTGGTCATAATGGTATGGCTAATCAGTGTAAATGTATCATATATGATATCATTTTATTGGATGTCACTGGAAGGAGGGTATCATCACCCCCCGCATTATGGAACCCTTGGGTTAGGTGTGTAAGCATGTGTATTCAAATGTTATCCCTATTAATTTTTGCAAAAACCTGCTATTTAAGATGGAGAAGGAGCCCTAATATGGTAAGCAGATTTTACTGTAAAAAATAAATAAATAACCATCAAGGATCAACATTATACACATTTTATAAGCAGTGACTAAAAAAAATACACAAACAGTGCTATGTCAAAACACAATATCCAATTGATATAAAAGGATAAAGGAAAGAAAAAAACTTGCACCAAAAAAATTATAAAATAAAATTATAGTGTGAAAAGTTCAATTCATTCCAGTGGTAAGTGTCTCTTTAAGATAAAGTGATCCACCATCCATGTGATCCTGCAGTGATTAACACCCCATTGGACTCAACACTCACCAGTGGAAAATTAGTAGGAATTCAATCAATCTCATTAATAATGAGTGGTTGTGAAATCTCGAACTTGATAATCAGCCAGCAGCCCAAAAGGACCTCCAATTATTAGTATCTCATACTCCGATCTCCTCCTCATTCAGATTGAGAAATATCAATTCCATATGTGGGCAAAATAAAATAGCCACAGAGCGTGATACCGTAAAAACAACCATTTATTACCATAGAAAACCCCCCTTAAGAAAAGCACTCACATTGAGTAACATGGTAATGCACATTGTATATATACTTCCAATAAAATGGCTGCCAACCACAGCAGCTAGTGACAGTCTCACCACACACTGGTAACTAAGGTCTTGAAACAACGATCACGTGCTCTCACCACGTGGTCCTGGCGTGTGTGCTGACGTCACGCATGGTCACGCTCTGACACGTTTCGTCATATCTGACTTCCTCTGAGGGTGTGACCATATGTGAAAGAGGGCGGCTTTATATAAGGCCGCTTGTTATACTATTGGTTAGGTAATTAATACTCATGATTGCCATCTTGTGGATAAATGTAAGCTGACAAAATTAATCGATAATAAGTTTGATGGGCATTCTAAAACCTTTCTCTATACAAAAACTAACTACACAAGCTCAAAATGCAACCAATTGGACACTTAAACATTCAAGATCAAACCCCACATACAAATAATGAAATAAATAAATAAATAAAAAATTACAGGAATTATATGAAAAAAATAAAATGAAAATTATAATTAAATAAACTAATTTAAATTAAGTACAAAATAATATTTAACAAACAAATTTAAATCAACAAATAAATAAAAAAATTAATTGACAATAACCATAAATAATAAATCATAATAAATCAATAATCACTAATAAAACAATGAATGTCTAATTAAATATTTAAGCCATTAGGTGTTAAAGCAACAGTAAGGAAAATCCATTTGGTTTCCCTTTTAGATAATTCCCTCACCCTATTAGAACCTCACCAAGAATGGGGGATGGTGTAGATTCCCCAAAATTTAACACAAGAAGGATCACTATTATGATACTTTCTAAAATGCAAGGACACACTGTGATATTTAAATCCGATAGATATATTGTGTAAATCTTCATTAATCCTTTTCCTAAGATGCCTTTTGGTACGTCTAATATAGATGAGACCACATAGGCACTCTAATGCATAGACAACATGAGTTGTCTCCAGGGGCGGACTGACCATTTGGAAACTCGGGCATTGCCCGAGGGCCCGGGGTCAGTAGGGGGCCCCATGAGATACCCCTGGTACCTTTTTCATAGGCTTTTTTGAGTTTGGGCAAGGACACAGGGGCCCCATGATCCCCTATTGCCCGGGGGCCCCATGAGTTGTCAGTCCACCCCTGGTTGTCTCGCATGTGATGAAAGCCGGAATCTCAAATAATTTCCCATTTGTCCTAAATTTGGTGAGTCCCCTGAACTTATTCTTCACCCTGTTACATGCTGAACATTTATGGCATGAAAAGAAACCCTTGACTAGAGCACCAGAGATAGGTCATCCAAATTCCCCCCTTACTATACTTAAATAAAAACCATGACACCAATTTTGGAGTAAATGGCCAACATGGCCTTTTATTAACAAACATTTTTAACACCAACCATTCCTTATAACAGAAACATACAAAGTTGTTGTTGTTGGTCTTCGAAGGCACCCCACCAAAATGATCTGAAATGCACCTGCGGACAACCATATTACACAAAGGCCTCCAGCCGCAACCAACCAGCTCGGAGACAACCATACCGTCCGCAGTGCAGCACCACCACCTTCCAGTTAAACCTTGGTTAACTGGAATGTCCCCGGGCACACCATACCACCGATGGGTCCCACACCATTATCTGTACCTCCAAGATAAGAACCGCCTCCAAGACCAACAACCGCCACAGCACACTGGGTAAGCCCTTACCCATGTGTGCCCCACCACAAACGAACAGCTCTCTGAACTCCGTCCTGCAAACCCAGAGCCCATAAATCCGTGCCAACGGCATTGAGATGAACCCCATCACTCCGCAGATACCGCCAAGTATCAACCTCCAACTCAAAGTGCCGGACCACCAACCCCCCATTCCGAACAAAGAAGCGCCCCACCTCCTTGTTGACCTTGATCCGAGCCTTATTGAGCCGCTCCACCGACCGCGCCAAACGCCAAGAGGTGCGGGCTACCATGTCCGACCACACCAACACCATTTCGGGATAATCCCGACGCAATTGAAGAAAATCCAGCTTAACATCCCGCACCAGCTCCCGCATGGACCGAACCCCCAGATCGTTACCACCCGCATGAAGCACCAAAACATCCGGCGGTCTATCCAGGCATGCAAAACGCCGCACCTCAGGTACCACACGACCCCACAACATCCCCGACACACCTATCCATCGGACACAAGCCGCTTGCCTAGCCAATCCCAGCCGCCGGCCATTAGGCCACACATCCGCCCGCCGAGCCCCCCAAAAAACGTAGGAGTGCCCCAGGATCCAGACCAGGCAAACTGCTCCATCTGAAATAAAAGAACAAAAACTACCACAAGAACCAACAACATCACAGAGGCAGGACAAACTCCCCCAGCCCCAGCAACCCAAAGAACCCGGAAACCACCCTTAGTCCCCCAGCAGATGCGGGCGAACGTACAGGCGAAATCTCTGCAAATCCCACCTACCAATCCGTTTTACCGCCTCATCCGACAAACCCCACCGGGCGGCCTCAGTAGCAGCCCCAATCCGAAACGAGTGTGAAGCATACAAAGACGCATCCAAACCAACATCCCGTAAACATTTCCGAAAAACCGACACAAATTGAAAACGAGTTAACGGGGACCCATCAGCATGCATCAAAAAGGACCCCTGCCCCACCGGACGCCGGGACAAAAATTCTCGAACCGCATGCACCGGGCACACTAGTGATCCTGGAAGGGCAAGAAACCAAACCCGCGCACCACGACCCCAGCGGTCTGTCTTAGACCGACGGATGAACACCTCCACCCAGTCGCCCGAGCACACAACATCATCCACCAACAACCCCCCAAGCACCGATTTGGATGGACTAACAAGCTCCCCAATACGCAACGCCCCAAAGAAGGCCACCGCAAAAGCCGCCCTAAACAAGCCCACTTCAAAGTCCGAAGAACAAACAAACCGCAAATGTGTAAATAAAGATCCTAACAACTCGAAGGACACCGGGCGACGAGAATCCCTACTGCGATGAGCCCTACGGTAACCCCGAATAGCCTGACGTACCCAGAAATCTTTGGTAAAATCCCGACACCCTTGTAACTTAAAAAAGAAGGCCAAACCAGCCAACCGCTGATCCACCGCCGCAGCAGACACCCCCCGCTCCAAATTCCTCGCCAAATAGTACAGCAATGCCACACGCACCTCCGGCCCCCAGGGATCAATATCGACCTGTTGTAACAGGTCCAGCCACTCCCGCCAAACCGTCGAGTACGCAGACCATGTCGCCTCACTCACCGACCGCCGGATCCAGCCGGAGACGACCCCAAGGCAATCTCCCACAGCCAGACGGGACAAGGAACCCCACGGTGCTCCGCAGCCGGCGCCAACTCCCGGAATTTGTCCCACTGAAAACGAGACAAAGCGTCAGCCAAAGTGTTGTCCACCCCAGGGAGATGCACCGCATGGATAAAAACATTCAGCTGCAGGCAACGCAACACTAAATGGCGAAGCAGGCCAACCACTGGCCGCGAGGCAGCCGACACCCGGTTGATGACCTGAACCACCCCCAAATTGTCGCAATGAAAACGAACTTTCTGATTCCGAAAATATGCACCCCAAACCTCAACCGCCAAGACCACCGGAAAAAGTTCCAACAGAACCAGGTTACGAAGGAAACCCGCCGCCACCCAGGAAGGAGGCCACGGAGCCGCACTCCACCGTCCCTGAAAAAAGGCCCCATAACCCCCGGAAGCCGCCGCATCCGTGAACAAGTCCAAGTCAAAATTGCTGACCGGGCCAGACATCCACAAAGCCCGTCCGTTAAACGAAGTCAAAAAAGTGTGCCAAATCCGCAAATCCTCCCGATGCTCCCTAGTCAAACGAATAAAATGTAAAGGGGAAGTAATCCCTGCCGTCGCCGCCGCCAACCGGCGGCAAAAACACCCGACTCATTGGCAGGATGCGACAAGCGAAGTTCAGTTTACCCAACAACGACTGTAAGGCCCGCAGTTGAATTTTTCGCTTGCCGAGCACCCCACCAATTTCCCCTTGCAGGGCCAAAAGCTTGTCCCCAGGCAGCCGGCACTCCATTGCATCAGAGTCCAAAACGATACCCAGGAAAGTAATGACCGAAGCCGGGCCCTCCGTCTTGTCCAAAGCCAGCGGAATCCCAAAACGTTCAGCAACGTGCTGCAAAGTGGCCAGCAAAACGGCGCACACTCTGGAAGCTGGCGGACCCACGCAAAGAAAATCATCCAAATAGTGGATGACAGAATTGACCCCGGAAACATCCCGCACCACCCACTCCACGAACGAACTGAACTGCTCAAACAAAGCGCAAGATATGGAACACCCCATGGGAAGGCACTTATCAACGTAAAACGAGCCCTCCCAATGACAACCCAAGAAACGAAAACTGTCCGGATGTACCGGCAACAATCGAAACGCAGACTCAACATCCGATTTCGCCATAAGCGAACCACGCCCATAACGACGAACCCAGAAAACCGCCGCTTCAAACGACGTGTAAGACACTGAACAGGACTGCGGATCGATAGCGTCATTCACCGACCCCCCTTTAGGAAAAGACAGGTGATGAATTAACCGAAACGAATTTGGCTCCTTCTTGGGCACCACCCCCAAGGGGGAAACCACCAGATCCGAAAACGGGGCGCAAGAAAATGGGCCGCCCATACGACCTAACCCCACTTCTTTTCGCAACGTAACCGAAACAACCTCCGCATGGCGCAAGGCCGACCGCAAGTTCCGAGCCAAGGGGGGGAACGGAAGTCAAAGTGCACGGGATGTGGAAACCCTCCGAAAAACCTGCCGCCAGCAGCACAGCGGCTGCCCGATCAGGATATCTATCTAGGAAAGGCTGCATCCTTTCCACCCTCACCGGTGTCGTCCCTCTTACCCGCATGCTCGCCGGAAGGGCCTCTGCCCCGCTTGAAACAGCGCGACAACGGATGGGAGCCGCCGCAACCGGAACACTCATGCTTAAAACGGCAGGACCCTCCGAAACGACAAGCGCTTTCCTGGAACTGCCAACAGAAGCCCCTACGCTTTGAGGCCGATTGTCCGGGGGAGAATGAACCACCGGCCCCCCCCTGAAAAAACGGACCAGGAGGCCTCGCTGGAGTCATGAGGCGCATCCAAAGGCCAATGTCCTTATGGTCCCAACGCAATGAAGGGCGAACAGCCCGCCGCTGCCGAAACTGCTCATCATACCGAAGCCACGCAGTCCCACCGTAAACCCTGTGAGCCTCGCTAATGGCGTCAAGGTAACAAAAAAGCGCCGAGCAATGCTCAGGAGCCTTCTCCCCAATAACACTGGCCATGATCGCAAACGCCTGCATCCAATTTGCAAAAGTACGCGGGATAAAGCGAAAACGCCGCTTCTCCGCTTCCTCCCGCCTGCCCTCGTCAACCCGCAACCCCTCCAAAGGAAAACGCTCCAACGGCAAGAGCGTGAAGATCTCCACATACTCCCCGCTCCAAATCCGCTCCCGAACCTCCAACGGCAAGTGCGCACCTAAAGGGCCCTCGAAGCACACGTATACCTCGCACTTGGCCGAGTCCGCCAAGCCGACCGCTCCGGACACCCCCGCACCCCCATCCAAAGCCGTGGAACCCAAAGCATCAGATTCCGCCGCAACCACCGCAGGCCCAGAATCAGAGGGAGGAGAAACCCCCGATCTCCGCACGCCCCCCCCGTCCTGCACTCGGACTTGTAAACCGTCCCCACCAGCCGGCGGGAGCCACGCCGCAGCAGGCCCAGGGACCCCACTACCGCCCCGCTCAAGGCGCTGCAACAAGGTACGCAAACCTGAAATCAAATCGCAGAGCCCCCCCCCGCGACCCGAATCGGGAACGCCGACCTCCCGCACCGCCGAGGCCCCGCCCCCCAACAGGTCCCCTAGCGCTGAAGAAAAAGGTAACTCACCAGGCTGCCCAGGAGACGTCCCATCAGCCGCGCGACCCACGTCCAGCGATGCCGAGCGGCCAGCTGTCGCCCCCGCATCGGGTTCCGACAGCTCGCCCTCCGATCTCACGTCCTCCCCTCGACGGCCGGATGGCCTCCCAGTCCCAGGAGCCACGGATCCTCGAGCGCTGTGCCTCTGCTGGCTCCGCCTCCCGGCACCAGCCACGCCCATCGACGTCCCTGGGGTCCGACCAGACACGCCCCCGGCAGCACTTCCATCCAGCCTGTGGCTCTTCGGAGCCGCCGCTCCACGCTTCCCATGGGGCCTGCCGGCCGCAGCAGGGGACAGCCCGGCAGCCGCAGAGCTGCGTCTCCCTCGTCGGGCTCCCTCCCTGACAGGCACCTGGTCAGTGGAGGAGCCGGCGACATCCTGCTTCCTCAGCCGCGCGGGCGGGAGGGAGGGGCTTCCTCCCCGCGAGACCCCGCCCGCCGAGCTCCGCCGTTGTCGGGGATTCCTCCCGGCCTCCCCGCGAGCAGAGGCAATGGAGCGCCCTGCCAGCGGGGCCGGAGGGTCCCGAACGGGGCTCCCAGTGTGGCGCTGAACTCTGGGGGAGGGGGAGCCCGGACTAAAGCGCTCCGGAGGCCGAGACCTCCGAGCACGTGGGCGCACCCGCCCCTCTCCCGCTGGTGATGAGGCCGGGTCCTGGGACAAGCCCGGGTCCTGCAAGAAGGCAGACACCCGGCGCTGAGCTCTGGGGGAGGAGGAGCCCGGACTACAGCGCTCCGGAGGCCGAGACCCCCGAGCACGTGGGCGCACCCGCCCCTCTCCCTCTGGTGATGAGCCCGGGCCCAGCGATAAGCCCGGGTCCAGGGACACGCCCGGGTCCTGCAGGAAGGCAGAGACCCGGCTCTGCAGCCAGTCCATCCCATGAGAGGCTGCCGCCTCACGCAGCTGGGCCACCAAGCCATCCATGACAGCCCCCCAAAGACCGCAACGAGACCCCCAGGGAAAAAGGCCCTAACAATATGCTGGCGTTGGGAGGGAATGAATCTCACTCACCAACGTCCAGGTCCGAAATGATGCCTCCCCCCCCCCGGGACACCCCACCCTAAGGTGCAGCAGAGCCCACCCACGCTCTCTCTCCACCAACCAGCACACCCATCTATACTTTTCCACACCCCCCTGGCACATTATTGACCCTTTCTTATTCTCCTTCCCACTCTAAGCCTAGTCATGCCTGCCCTGCGCTAATTTTCCTTTCCTTTTTTCGCTACGGGCATTACTTTTTGTTCCCAACAAATTTTCTTAATAATATTATACACATTTTGTAGAACAGACAAATAATACACCAAAACAATCCATAAATTCTAAAAATGAATAAACAGCCCTCATGATTATTTAGACAGACCTCCACACAAACAGTTTATCTGTATTTAACTTTTTGCTTGCTGCATCCTATTTAGGGTTTGGTCCTGTAGTAGGTTCAGGACCAGTCTGACACTGAATTCTGCCATAAAACAGATTCCAAGCCTGCAGAACTTCTGTACAAAGTCATTCAATTATTCTCCAAGGAGAAATAAAATACAAAGTTAAATGTGTTTATGCCCATGACACTTCCCTCCAGCACAAGAGTATTCAGGTCAATACATTGATTGCTCCTATGTTGACTTGTTGTGTAAGCTCTTATATAGGGTAGATGTAGCTTCCGGCATCTCAGCAACCTCCATGTCCTTCATAGTTGGTGGGCAGTGTTCGCCCACAGCGTAAGTACAATCGTTCACAGTTTTACTATTAAAGTAGTCTATTATTTTTATACAATAAAATATAATAATAATAATAAGGAAATATTCATATAATATATGCAAGTTATAAAATAAAACTGTTCTTTCTTTCGGAAAAAAAACATACTTACATAACTAAGATATAAATAGCCCCTCAAACATACGTAAATATTCCCAGTTTTCATGAATTCAAATGTCCTGAGTTGAAAATGAATTGTAATTTCTTTTTTTTTGGGCAGTTCAGATTCCCAAATTGCTTTTGGGAGAAAGGGACCAAAGCCTTTGCCAAAGCCTGTTTCTGCCTTACATCTGCTTCTGCTGTTGGCTGAGTACCCTTTGGGCTCTTTCAGATGGGCAGCCGAGGGTCAGAAAAATGGGTGATTGAGCTGGAGTTTTAGTGCCTTCTGGTTGCCCACCCGAACTGTCACAATACAGCTGGACAGGGCGGTACACATGCAGGCAAAAGAGGCATTTTTAACTCGAGGTGCAGAGTCTGACAAGCGGCATACCTTGTCAAACTCACCTATTGAGTTCAATGGGGCTGCGCTGCAACCGTGTACAATGTACGTGATTGCTGTGCAGGAATGGATCAGGTGGGGACCACACTCCAAGCTCTTTGGTGCCACCAGGTCCCATCCTTCTATCTTACTATTTTGGAGCCTGGTTCAAATTTCAGTCAACTTCTAAGGGACTTCCAGGTTGCAATTTTCACATTTTGGAGATTTGAAAACGTTTAAAAAGTGCAGCCAGACTACAACTGACCAAACCTTTCAGACGTTCACTGCAACTGCTTCCATCTCTCTGCTTATCATCTGCTGTGGGGGAAAGAAAGAAAGGCGTGCAAGTGGATTGTTAGAAAACAGAAGAAGAAATGTTCTTACAACAGTGTAATACTGACTGCTTAAAGCTAAACTTACCTTGATTGTTGTTTTTTATTTACATCTCTTTAAAGTTCATCCTTTACAGCCATACTTACCAACAGTCACAAATTGGCCGAGGCAGTCCCGAATAATGGACCAATGTCCCGCTGGAAGCTCGTCCCGGGCAGAATCCCAAATGTTTGGATCTGTCACGGACAGCTGACATGGACCGCATAGACACACCCAGACCACTCCCTTACTCCACCTCTAGGAAGTCGGGTGGTGCTTTCTTCTTTACATGATTGGCCAGTATTAGTGAGGGGGCGTGGCTAGCCGAGGGTGACCATGCCAGCCCCCGTTCAGCCGATCACTCCCGGGAGCATGTGAGGAAGCAGTGGAGGCAGAAGACAGCCTGGACACACTGTAAGAGCGGCTGGTGACCGGACAGATGCCTCTCAATGGTGTAGCAGAGGTGAGTTGTGAGAGAGAGAGAGTTGTGTGTGGGGTGTGTGTGTGTTGGGGGGTGTCTGTGTGTATGGGTGTGTGTGTGGGGGGGGGAGGAGGGGGCATGGGGGTGTGTGGGGGTGTGGGGCGTGGGGTGGGATGTGTGTGTTTGGGGTGTGGGGGTGTGGGTGGGGTTTGTGGGTGGGTGGGGTGTGGTGTGTGGAGTGTGTATGCATGTGCGCGTGCGGGGTGTCTGTGTGTGTGGGGGGGTGCAGAGTGTGCGTAGCGGGGTTCAGAGTTTGTATGTGTGTGTGTGGGGGGGGGGGGGTTCAGTGTATGTGGGGGGTGCAGAGTGTGTGTGTGTGGGGTGGGTGCAGAGTGTGTGTGTGTGTGTGTATGGGGGGGTGCAGTATGGTGGCACATACTGTAATATTTATGTTGGCGCATACTGTACTCTGACCATCCCTTGTACCATGTCTGCAGTCTCTGACCGTCTCCAGTACTATGTCTTCAGTCTCTGACCATCTCCTGTACTATGTCTGCAGTCTGTGACCACCCCTTGTGCCATGTCTGCAGTCTCTGACCATCTCCTGTACTTCTCCTGCAGTCTCTGACCCTCCCCTGTACTAACCGCAGTTGTACTAACTAGCAACCAATCAGTGAGAGGCAATGTGCTGTAACCTCTAGCACCCATTCACAGAGTGTGGACCAGTTCTTTATGTTTATATTATTAACGTTTTTATTTAGATAAGTCTTTGTGTGTGTTTGTTTTTTGGGCTGTTGGGGTGGAGAGCAAAATTGTATGGGGGAGCAATGAGGCTCAGCAGCATGTTTTTACTGCCCCTGATCACAGGTGTACCTAAGATTAGGTTTACCCTGTTGTAGGTGGTTGCGGGACTGCATATAAATTGCACCTATTCCCGCACCCACGACCTCCCACAGGCAAAAAGTGCTGTTCTTTTGCAAATGCATGTCGCTGACATATATTCTTCATGGCACCCCCACGCACCTGAAAACACAATGCATTTTAGTGTGTGGGAAATCATATGGTGCAAGAGCACCATGTGATTTCTCTGTGGCGGCATTTTTAAAAAGGTGCAGGGACTTTTTTTGTGTGTTTACTACAGGGATAGCAGCCCATTCAATGAATGGGCTGCAGTGCCTGCACAAAAATGATCCATAGCAAATGCATGGGTGTGAATCTGGCTTAATAGCTATAGGAAAATGCATAAAGCACAGTGCCGCCAACATAATTATAGCACAAAGCCACTTTAAAGCAGTAGCAAACTTCCTCCAATAATAAAAAAAAGTATACTAGCACATTATGAGTGACTTACCTTGAAATGAAGCCCCCCATCAGTGTGTTGTCACCACTGTAGGTGCTTCCATCTTCACCCAGTCTTCCTTCCAGGTCTCTGGGCTCTGGCCATTTGAATGGTGCATCCTCTGTGAAATGATGGCATACTCAGGGTGTCCTTTCCAAGCTCTGCGCTGTGGCCATGACTGCACGGGAGTTACAGCCTCAGCACAGAGCTCGGAATTGACAGCATTTACTGGCATCCACTGTCGTCTTTCGTCCCCACCTTCCAGTCCACCCACCACTTAACAGACCTATAGAACAAAGCCTAGGGGAGTGCTACAGATGATGGGGGGGGGGGTGGCAGGCAGGGACAGAAGCCGACAGTGCATGCAGGAAATGTGGGTCTAGACCCGGCAGATCTAAGGGCACTGAATGCTTACATGTGGTGGGCGGGCCAGTGAGTGGGGACACAAGTCGACAGAGAATGCAGGAAATGCTGGGACTAGCCCTGGCAGATCTAAGGATACTAAAGCCTTACAGATGGTGGGCAGGCTGCCGGGCAGGGACAGAAGCCGACATTTTTGGTCCTTTCACTGAGATGCAAGAGGGCCAAAAACCCCAATACGCCCCCTTCAACACTGCACCCAGGGCACGTGCCCCTTTGACTCCCCTTTGTATCGGCCCTGGTGAGGCAGAGCTGGTCTGCACTCTCAAGGGTTCTTGACCAATCCCAAACAGAAGGCTTGGCATGGGGTCAGGACAGCGCTTAAGAGTGATTGAGCCTGCTTAGTAGCAGGAGAGGTCGGGTGGAAGATGAATTGATAGGCTGGAGAGCAGGTGCCTGGGAGGGGCCCAGATGAGAAGGGGCTCACCTACAAGCAATGGAGCTGGAAAGGAGGAAAGATCAGGACCTTCTGTGCAGCCAAGAAGGAGCGACCCAGCAGAAGGCTTAAGAGCAGCCACTGACCCATCAGTTCAGAGGACTGATTGAGTAGACCTACACCCCCTGGGCCAGTAAGAGGAAAGAGGCACTCTAGGGGGAAACTGGATTAGCTTTCTTACCCGGGACTGTTTCATACTGCAGTGGCAGGCACTGGATCCCCTGCCCAGGTATTACCCCAGTACAGCTGGATGAGGAGAGGATTCATCTGGGGTTGCCTTCACCCTTGAGCATCCCATACACCCCTTACCCCATCCAAGTTTAATTCCCCTAATAAAAGCCAAAACAACAAGCTCAAGGACTGGTTACTCTCTCCTGGATGCAAATCTGTGTGAAAAATGTGTGTTGCCTGGTTGTGCAGGACTATAGGGGGACCCAAATCTTCAGCGACTTAGAGGGTGGTGCTACATATATCTAAAACCATTTTTTTTGCACAGAGTAGAGAAGTGTTAAAACCTTTGACAGGCCTTTTGCTATCTATGTGCTGTTGGGGAGATTTTCCTTTATTTATTTTCCTGTAGGCACAGCAGTATGTCAGAGAAAATGTCTCTAAAGTGAAGGAAATCCCCTCTTAAACAGTTGTCAGCCAAGCAAGTGTCCTTACAGGAACATTTTCCTTTTATTCCTGTTCAGTTGACAACTCAAATGTTTGGATTTTCCCTTACGTACGTCCCAGTGGTCACCAGTACAAAGAGTGGGTGACTCTCTCTAGTGGGAACACAGCAATGGAAACCTTAAAAGAGAGTGAGGTTGACACAAACCTACTGACAGTCATAGGGATCAATCTTCTTGTCTGGTTACTTGGGTTAGGCAACACCATACCAAACCAAGGGGTCCCTGGGAGATCTAAATGTATTTGAACCAATGTGAATGCCAAGCCAATGCCTCAGGGGCCCAATGTTTTTAATATTTTAACTGGTTCTTGGGTTAGGTGGCAACGCAACAAACCAGGGGGTTAGTGGAAAAAACAGGGTCCCCCATTCTGGGAAATCCAGAAGTATTTGAACCAATGTGGGTGCTAAGCCAACACCTCAAGAGTCCAATGTTTTTAATATTTTTACTGGTTACAGTACAGACAAATGGCATTCAAAGCATTTTGGTGGCCAACATCCACCTTCATAAGTCCTTAGAACACTATACTGGAGTGATTGATGCACCTGGATGGACAAGACTATTACAGGAGTTTATCAAGGGAATAATATGCCATTTCTTTTGCCAGTGTCTGCAAAAAATACATGACAGAAGTTCTAAACCCTCACCGCTCTATCCAAAACCTAAAAAGCTTTGGCTTTAGATATATACGAGGGCTATACTGAAAGTAAGGCAAAAATTGGCATAACATTTTTATTAGTTAACATAGGTCATTCAAATGTCATCTGTTGATAGAGTAACATTTCCTCTTTAGTAATCCTTCATCTTCTTCTTTTCATTGCAGGTAAATAATAGATTCCAAGCAGCATGTCTTCACTGAATTCTTGATGGAGGAGGGGGTCCAGGTTGTCCAACATCCACAGAAGCCTACAGAATGTTTATGGAGATGACACCATTTAAACTTCTTCATTTATCTGTATGCATTACTCTTGCCAGTGTGCCATCTCCATAAACATTCTGTAGCCTTCTGTAGATGTCAGACAATCTGCACCCCTCCTTTATCAAGAACTCAATGAAAGCATGTTGCTTCTGCTTGGAATCCATATTTTACCTGCATTGGAAAGGAGGAAGACAAATGGTTTCTATAGAGGAAGTTACTCTACCAACATGTGAAATTTGGATGACCTATGTAACTTATTAAAAAAGTTATGCCCACTTTTGCTTTACTTTCTATACAGCCCTCATACATCTCATGGCATCTCATTATAGCACAGAATAGGAGCAAGTAAATTACATTTTTGGTCAAATTTAATTTTTGTAACCTTAATTTGGCATTGCCGCTCTTCTCTCTACACCCCGTGCCACACACACAGTTGGAAGTCATGTTCGATGCCTTTTGCAGTGAGCTCTTCAGTGATTCCTATGTGATACATTTAATCAAGGGGAGAGCATGGAGGTTGATTCAATGCTAAGCTGAATTACCTGGCAACCCAAAGATGATAATACCCATATGGGAGAGGAGAGAGCCAATTCATCTAATTAGCACAACCAATTATCTTTTACTCCGAGTGAACAAGATTAAAACTTCTTTTTGCAGGAGCCTTGCGGTTAATAATGGGTTATAAAATAATAGCATATTATACTGGATGAATCGAAAAAAAAAGTAATCTCTCTTGATTGGCAGAGATGGCAGTGAGACGGGAATAAATAACGAGCTGCGGATCATTAAAAAAGGGTCATTTTATATTCTCCCTGAGTTCTTGTCTTGTGTATAATTCCTAAGTGTCTGGATTGACTTGTTAAAGAAACGGCAAGAGGGTGATTTGTGCCCTTCTGCATAGTGATAGCTGTAAAGACAAAAATAATAATTCACTGTTCATACTGGAAGTGTATACCAGTCAAAAATGCCTTCTTTGAAGTACGGCTCTGGCTTTAAAAGTAGGTCATATATATAAATATATATATATATACAGAAAGAGAGAGAGAGAAAGGTTTTAGAAAACTTAATTGCACATTCCCATAGTCTTCGGCTGGGAAGAATTTGGGCACAGTGTTTTACCTTGCTGCTGCTGAAGCTTTTACAAAAGAAGTAAAAAGGAAGTTCTGTATCGGGGCTTGGAAAAGTGGGCTAATGGAACATGCTTCCAGATGCATTTATCTAGCTTTCAAAAAGTTATTAGTGACAATTTGGGTTTTATTTTCCAGACATTTCAGCAAAAAAGAGAAGATTTCAGAAAAATGTTACAATTTTCGGGAAATGCATTGGAGTCAAAGTGAAAAGTGAAATTAAAGTGTGTGTATGGTCAAAATGTAAAATTATATATTAATTTCCACATTGTATTGCAATTATTTATAGCCTACGCTTATTAATCGAAACGATCTTGAAGTCCGTAATCTTACTTTGTGAAGATCCCACACTTTTACTTTCTTGAATTCTGTGACACGTAGTCATTATGCTCTGTGAGTAGGCACTGCTGTGTCACACGTTTCACAAAGCCTGCCTGCTGAACTACAGAGGTGCTGAGAGGAGGAGTTTCGGGAGTCTGCACAGGAATCACTGCTTGCAGGCAGCAAGGTGCCATGGGATATGTAGTCCTTGGAGATTAAGGGGAAGCTGCAAAGAAGGCAGGGAATCCAGGACTCCACTTGGTCAGCGGGGGATCTGTCCGCTGATCCCCTGCTGAAAAGAGCAGAGTGGGTGGATGAAAGGTTCATGTCTGCTCCTCTTATCCAGAATAGACAAGGACACAGCCCGCTCTGCTCTATGGGCGGACGGGTGTAAATGGATCGGTTTACACCTGACTGCCCTCCAATCTGCCCACATGGAATGGAAAGGATCTCCTTCAATTTTTTTTTTTTTTTTTAAGCGGATCAGATTAGATTGGAGGTATGCAGGTGTACATGGGCACAGGTCTGTTTACACCCACCGTGCCACAGAGGTCCAATCTGGTCCACCTGAAAAACAGACAGGCGGACCCCGGCGGACAGATAGTCTGACAGGGACCTAAAGGAGAGTTTTCAAGCAAGCTTAACCACTTCCAATGCGGACACTTTCACTCCCTTCCTGCCCAGGCCAATTTTCAGCTTTCAGCGCTATCACACTTTGAATGACAATTGCGCAGTCATGCAACACTGTACCCATATGAATGTTTTAGCATTTGTTTGAGACAGATATAGCTTTATTTTGGTGGTATTTATTCACCACTGTGATTTAAATTTTTTTTGCTATATAAATGAAAAAGTCCCAAAATTTTGAAAAAAAGTGTTTCTTATTAAAATTTTGCAAATAAATAATATTTCATCATAAATCTTGGCCAAAATTTATTCAGTTATCTTTTTAGTAAAAAAACATAATAACCCAAATTAGTTTATAACCAAAAATTATAATTAAACTAATTATTAATTATTTTTGTTTACATTTTTATTTTATTTTTTTATATTATTATTTATGGGGTTTTTTTTTCTACATACTGTCACCCTAGCAGTACAGTGTCACCATGGTGACACTGTACTACCTGTGGGGGGTGATGAAGATTTTTTTTTTTTTTTACACTGATTGCTTTTACACCCATAAAGGCTGTAAAATCAATTTCTCCTTCTCTCTGAGAAATACTGTGTGAGCTGTGATTGGTCAAAGCTTGTCACATGGTACAAGGCTGTTGTGAATAGCCTTGTACCATGTGACCTCTGTGATCATTCACAGATTTCACACATAGTAAGCAATGATGTCAGAAGTGACATCTTGCTTACTACTCTGCATGTGATCACTTATTGGCCAATCAGTGATCACATGATCGGGACCTCACACAGAGATCCTGTACGACGATCGGTGTTCCACTGTGTCCGGAGGACACAGTGGGAACCGGATTGCGGTGCTGCGCGCTCCCAGGGAGTGCGCACAGTCCATAATGGCGGGTGCCATTTATGAACGGCAACCCGCCCCTGGACTGCCACCGTCTGGCCGTTTATATACATGAGCTGAATGGGAAGAGGTTAAGATTGTCAGATACGCTGCCCCTGTCACCTGGCCACACCTCCGGGATCACTCAACAGCTCCGCCTCCTCGCCGGCGAGGAGGTGGAGCTTGGAGAGGAGGAGCCGAGCGGCAGCGTGCGTAGATCAAAGAAGATCGAGGGAGCTGCGGGAGCAAGTGAAGAGGAGAGCAGCCAGAGAAGGAAGACAGCTGACAGGTAAGTGAGAGAGCGAGCCCAGGCTGGAGCAGGGGTCAGCAAGGTAAGTATCATTGGTGTCAGTGGGAGGAATAGTGCCCCATCATTTGTGTCACTAATACCAACGATGGGGCACTATTTCTCCCACACATACACCAACGATGGGGCACTATTCCTCCCCCCACTGACACCAACGATGGGGCACTATTCCTCCCCCCACTGACACCAACGATGGGGCACTATTCCTCCCACTGACACCAAGAATGGGGCACTATTCCTCCTCCACCGACACCAACGATGGGACACTATTTCCCCCCCCCACTGACACCAATGATGGGGCACTATTCCCCCCCCTGACCCCAATGATGGGGCACTATTCCCCCCTCCACCACACTGACATCAATGATGGGGCACTATTCCTCCCACTGACACCAATGATGGGGCACTATTCCTCCCACTGACACCAACGATGGGGCACTATTCCTCCCACTGACACCAACGATGGGGCACTATTCCTCCCACTGACACCAACGATGGGGCACTATTCCTCCCACTGACACCAACGATGGGGCACTATTCCTCCCACTGACACCAACGATGGGGCACTATTCCTCCCACTGACACCAACGATGGGGCACTATTCCTCCCACTGATACCAACGATGGGGCACTATTCCTCCCACTGATACCAATGATGGGACACTATTCATCCCACTGACATCAGTGATGGGGCACTACTCCTTCCACTGACACCAATGATGTGGCACTATTCCACCCACTGCAAAATTACAGTTATGAAGTAGCAATGAAAATAATTTTATGGTTGGGGGTCACCACAACATGAGGAACTGTATTAAGGGGTCGCGGCATTAGAAAGGTTGAGAACCACTGCCCTAGTGGGAAGAGGGATAACTCCATCCATCCTTCTGCCTCCAGGAAATAGGCCTCTAGGAAGCAGCGAGACCCCCTGCTGGGAAAAGCGAAACACTCCACTTATCCATCCATTTGGGAAACAGGGATACATTCATCTATGCATCTCTGAGTCCAATTAAAGGGACACAAGCTTTTATGACCTCACTTAGCGGTTTGGTCATATACGTCAGGTGAGAGCACAACTGGTGAAGGAGCACATCATTTAAAGATTGGTGGTCTATACGTCACTTATTACACCATTTAAAGACACATTAAAGTCACGGATTATTCAAAGATATGCATGCAGCGTCAGCATGATTGCAACATAATGCGGTTGAATTAACGTTTGACTTATCCACTTTATTTATTTAATCTAATACTCATATTATTTATTTAAAATTATGTATGTTTATATATTTTCACATTGCTAGTGGAGTGTGACACATTGTTTTTTGATTTATAGTGACACACAATTATGAGTATATGTATAGTGTAGGCGACCCACTTATTTATTTATTTTGCTTACTATTTTTGTATTTCATATATTGCATTGACTTCACTCGGTTTATTTTGTTACATTTTTTGGTGGAATTTTATTTACCAACTGTTTTTTTTATATATTCACTATAAATATTAATTTTATTTATAGAATACACCATAGTAGCTCACAAGAACCACGGATATCATCGTTTGTATTGTTATTGCAATGTTGATGTTAAAAAATGAAATCGTAAGCTGTGACTGTAGAATTGCTTTAAAGCTGATCTCAAGCTTTTAGTGAAGTTTAAATAGTTAATTTAGACTACGTTGGTCCAAACAAATCAATTACTTCAATAAGATAGGCAGTGGCTCTCAGCGCTGTCTGAACTGTATGTAGTCACAGCCAGTGGCGTATTTACCGCAAAGGAAACAAAGCATTTTCATAGGGTGGCAGCTTTTAGGGGGGCAAGGACCTGGTGACTAGAGGCGGACTTACCCATGAGAGGCTATTGGGGGGACGTGGCAAAATGGAGTAAGCAGGCCCAGTCCTGAGAGGAGAGGTCTGGTCACAGGTCAATGAAGCTGACGGTCAATCAGCTATTCTCTGTAGCTCTGTTATGCCTTAAATAGGCCGTTGGGCCCCAAAAGCCAGTGCTGGATGAGCACACTAATTCACACTAATGGGCAATAGCAAACACATGCAGATACACAAACATCCCTGACTCTCCCTACTGGTCCACAAACTGTTCTGTGTGCATGCACAGATCTTCGGGACTGGCCATGCACTTGATCTGCTTGACAGCAGAGTATTAAAGGTGTCTGAATCAATGGTGTATGAACCAGCTCAAGACCAGGAACGACTTACTGTTGGGACCTACTGCTGCCACTTTGATTTCTACACCACTGGGGTTCTTGCACATAAGATCTTGGCATTTTCAGGGATCTTTAAAGGCTGGTAGACAAGGGCCAAATATCGGCTGGTTCCACAGAAACAGCTGTCCTTCTTGCAGAAGCCGATCTTGTTGAAGTGACATGGTAGAAAACCAACATCCAATCCAATGGCTATGAGCACTGATTAGTGTGTTCTGGCGGGGGGGAGTTCCCCTGTTAGAACACAAAGGCACAGCAGAAGAGATCGCTGCACTAAATTTGTTTATGCCTGTTTAGTACAGCAATCTCTCAGTTTTTTTCTCTACTCAGCCCACTGGGTTTTTAAAAAAAAAAACTAAATGTCAGTACAGCCCCTAGGGCCTATAGGTGGAGCCTTTTGGTCTGAGTCAGTCCCTGAATTTATATATGTCTCCAGCAGCAGCAAGATCTCCCAATCATAATTTCAATCTCTGTTCTGGTCTACCTCAGAGTTTTAGGTGTCCTCACCCACCTTTTGTGTGTTACACTTTCTCTAATATAAAATAAATAAAAATCCAGCAGGCAGAGTAGAAAGCCCTCATAATGGTCAGCATGTGTGCAGAGCTGGAAACCCAGCAAAGAGATTTCACAAGCTGAGTCCCCAAGAGATAGAAGAAACCATCACATGATTTAACTCCAGCTTCTACCAAGAACTGAAATGCCATTTCCTGATGGACTTTAAGACATACATGCTACAATCTGATAGTACAGTCTTTGTGCAGTCTAACATAGATTTAACATAACTATGCATTCCATGTGCTTTACTAAGAAATTCCAAAAAATTCATATCTACTTAGGTGAGTCCTTGTCTTTGACTAAAGCCAAACTCCAGCAATTTTGTGCCCTCCCGATATGGGTCCTTCCTTTTGTCCTCTGGCAACTGTGGTGGATGGTGCTTACTACTGGACAGAGCAGAGCTCAAATGATGGTGTGTGAGTGTCACTCTGGCCAGGAGTACTGTGAGCCCAAGCAATTGAATTTTGTTCTACAAGATCTTGTACAGTCAAATTCCATGTGGTGGTATATCTATGTATGCGGCTTTCCAGTTGGTAATTTCATATTCATACGAGGGGCTATCTCCAGGAGCCATTCATATGTAGGAGCAGGCTTTGCAAATCCAAAATAAATTAATTTCTTTGAATGCAGCATGTCACATACTGTGCTTTTATATTTGATTCTGCAGATTAAAGTAAGATTATTTTTAGCATTCTGTTTCTCACAAAGAACATTGTGTCTCTGGAGACTCTGCGAGTACAACAGATGTGTGTGAAAACAAAGGAACGGTGACCCTTGCCATCACAGGTGATTTCACTGGTTGCAGAAGTAAATGTTGTTTTACATCCTGCATTCAAAGGTTTGAATTCTGTTAAAATATTCAGGAATAAAATGCATTTCTTCCAATCTCTTGATTTTTCTTAAAGCCCCAAGTGGGCAACTCAAACCCATACCTATTTACAATACATGCAAAGCATTTCCCAGTTCTGCCAGTCATCAGCTGGGTCTATCTGTCCAAACTGTAGGCTATTGGTACTGCAGGACAGAACTGTGCAACCTAAAGCTACTCAGCAAGGAAATGCACGCTCTGGAATATACTTCCATGGTAATTTACAGTAAATCTGGGTTTTTTAAAGCTCTACCTGGGCAACCCAATTTGAGATCTGTTAAGCAGAATGCAAAATAATTTGGGCAAAGAGATAAAAACACAGCAGAAATATAAACATGGGAGCCATCTTTTGTATTTTTACATACAGTCCTGGGATTTACATAGCTCTGCCAGGAATCAGAGCCAACATGGTGACCTCATTTTACTCTGCCGCAATTAAACTACATGGCTAGGACACCTTATTGGTCCCAAGTACTGCTCCACCTATTTCCTGTGCTACTGTACTACATATATTACAAGAGGCTGAATTGAAGTAAAATTATCCCAACTGCACTCAAAATACATGGAGTTTTTGAAATATATGCCTAACTATATTTGATTTTTATATCTGCCTGGAGCTCAGCTTTAAATATAGTTAAAGGAGGCTTAGGGAAGAATTAAAAACAAAAATATAATGGTTTGGGGGTCAGTCTTAGTTTATACATTTTTAAATCAATGTTTTCTGTTCTTGTTTTATAATTTATATAAAAATCTTTGATTTACAAATAAATATTTAATGAATAGTGCGCCCAGGACACAAAATTCTCAGAGTATTATGTGTTTTCTATACAAAGAGCACAACAGAAGCTTTTTCCAGCACTATATCCCTGATACAAATTTTATAGGGAAATCTTTAAAAAGGAGTGGAAGAAATCACTGCTCTGGCTCATTCAGTTGTTTGTGTTCATTTTAGCTTGAACTATTGAGCCCTATAAAACAGGCAAGAAAATTTGTTTTATATATTTGCTTTTTTCATCAATCATTGTGAATTAAAACATATAATAATATTTGCCAGTGGAGGAGTGCCTCCTTATATTGGTGGTCAATATAGCTTCCCTTATATTGCTGGCGAGTATAGCTTACGTATACTAACTACACTATTGGTGGTCCCTGTAGTTCCACTTACATTGGTGGTCAATGCTATGCTACTTACACTGGCAGTCTGTGTAGTGCTCCCTTGCATTGGTGGTCAGTGGAAAAGTGTCCAATTACATTGGTAGTCAGTGGCAAAAGGGCTGCTTACATAAGTGCCTCATTACATTTAGTAAGTCGAGAAGTAGCCCATTATGTTTGTGGTCAGGGGAGAAGTGCCACAATACAATGATGGGCAGGGGGAAAAGAAGCCTGTGGGAGAAAAGCTTTCTTTCATTTGAGGTTAATGGTGAAGTGCCCCCCTTACATGAATCAGTGGTCATTGGAGATTTGCCACCTTACATTGATGGTCAGTGGGAGAAGTAACCCTTTTACGTAGACATTAAGGTATGGAGGAGTGACATTCCATTTGGTAGTGCTGCCATTTGGGTATTGGCTCAGTTCTGTCATGTGGAGGCACAAAGAGTGCTCAGCTTGCTGTGACTAAGTGTCTCGAACCTTTCAAAGAGCTGACTATCTTTGCTCCCTGCTGCTAAACAGAACATATGTGTGACAGCCCGCCTGGCACCCCGCCTGGGTGCTTCCATCAGAAAACTTCTTCCTGGCCGCAGGAACAAGGTATTACAGCTGGGCATTGCACCCAAGAACTAGATGACACTAGCTTAGGAGCAAACAGGAACTTACTTTATTGAAAATTCACACAGAATTTATACCACAAAAAATCAGATAGCAGCTTGATCATATTATCCTAAACATTGCAAACTTTAAACAGTAATATCATCAGTACATCTAATTAACAGCTAGCAGCTAACAGTAACCTAATTAAACAGTGATCTAATTAACACTAAGCTACTCAACAGCCAGGCACCCAGACCACTCAGGGAGCCCACCCCAGACAGCCCGGCCACCACAGCCCTGAATACAGTGTACATTATGCATGCTGTCTTTCAGGTGTTTGGCTTTCGCTTGTGTAACCTGTCCACTATAAAAGTAATCATAGGACAAAACCCACACAATGTTCCAACAGTCTGAAAAAGTCGAATTCATTTATCTTCATAGATTTCTTGAGGGAGATTGTTGATATATATTTATGTCCCAAGTGAAGGAGCTTCTCAAACCCAGTCTGCAGGAAGGCCACCATATTTCCTATACCCATTAACCTGTACAAGATTAATGTTACACCGTTCCATCCACTCCAGAAAGGAAGCTTTATTGTCTTTATTCAGAGAATTGATCCAAGCCTTGCTCTCAGCGTTTATCACATTGCTGTCCATCATTAGAGAATGAACTGGTCTCCCCATGGGATCAGAAGCTGAACTGAGCTGTTTTCCATGCTCTGACTGGGGAAAGCAGACAAAATCCACCATCACCTCCATGGACCATAATCAGTGGCTAAAAGGCTAACCCATAGTCCCTTCCAAAAGCCCCTGGGTCTGTCACAATATGGAAATTATAGAAAGGTAAATGCAGCTGGAGAGGGGGTATTTCATGGGCAAACCACAGGTTCACTTTAACCACATTGCACTGTTGTCCCAAGTTTGAACATACCACAGTTTATCTTCAAATGTTAGAGACATAAGACATCATACATTGGTCATGAAAGAAAAACATTATCAAAGCATGTTTACCTTTTTTTTAATTAAGGGAACAGTAGAACGATGTCTAACAAGCATCTGAAGGATATAATTCTCTCCTACAACATCCTAATTATGGGGACTATTACAGACATTGTGAAAATATTAATACATAGTTTGTTGAAAGAAAACACACACACACACAAAAAAAGAAAAACTAACAATTGTGCGACTGTGTGTATTTATAAAAAAAAGCTCTATCTAGCCGAACTAATGGGATAATCCAACCCACAATCTCGAAATATATTCCACTAATACAAGCTGCAGTTGGTGATATAATAGGTGTAGTGTTCCCTCAAACTGTTCTTATAACGGCATGTGCTGAAATTGCAGTATACATTTCTCATATACAGTATGCTAAATTAAATGTTCATCACACTTGTAAACTACTTTTTCTTGGTCGTGATGTCCTTTTTAGGTCAACATTATATCCCGTAGAGGCCACTCCAGTCTTTGTGTAATGCTCATATTTATTATCAATTGGACACCAGATTGTTGCAAATATATTGCACAGGAGTAATCATAATTCACCACAGATAGCAGCAGTGTAAAGAAATGATTAGGGGCGGACTGACAACTCATGGGGCCCCCGGGCAATAAGGGATCATGGGGCCCCTGTGTCCTTGCCCAAACTCAAAAAAGTCTATGAAAAAGGTACCAGGGGCATCTCATGGGGCCCCCTACTGACCCCGGGCCCTCGGGCAGTGCCCGAGTTTCCAAATGGTCAGTCCACCCCTGGAAATGATACATATATTTGTTAGTAATCCACTGAACCTCACTTTATCACAGTCATACTGGTTAAAGGATAAGTTCACCTTTAAAAAAAATTATAAATTCCCCTTTTTTTGTAGGTAAAAAAATGTGCATTTATTATTTTTTGTGTTGGGAGCCTCTAAAGCATGGCACCAGCGATCAGCAGATCACTGATGCCATGCAGGTCTCCTGAAGACTGTCAATGTATCTGCTTGCTCATATATCCCGTATGAGCAAGCAGATCCTTCAGACAGGAGGAATCAATGAACTACTGCGGTGCTCACAGCGCTGCAGCGGGCAGCAGCTGCAGGATTGGGAACATGTTACCTTAAAAATGGTTAGAACATGAAACAGGTTCCCAAAGGTGAACTTATCCTTTAAAGCCCAACTCCAGGAAACTTGAAAATTCTTTCTTGCAGTGGGGCTATGCCTAGACTGCAAGGGCTGACTAACCCTAACCCCCTAACCCTAACCCTTTTTCCATGCCCCCTGCATGGAAAAAGGTTGCTTACGCAATCACTCACTCTTCAATACAGCTAGACTGGTCTCCACAGCATCTTTTCCACCATGGTCCAGCAATCTAGGGTCCTCATGTCATCCAGACCAATGCAGCATCCACAGCCCTGTACAGGGTATGATGATGCCAAGGGACAGTCTACCGTTGAAGCATGAGGGAGCAATGTCTGCCAGGGGATTGGAGTATTGGGTAAGTAAAACTATTTTAGCTCTTTCCTTGAGCTAAATGAGCCGTTAACTTTTGCAGTGCAGGTGCAGCCCACTGAAAAAAGGAATTTTCTGATTTCCCAGAGTTGGACTTTAAGACAAGGATGACATTATGTAAGTGAGAGTCTTCTGTAGGATACTTTGCACTGGTAAGACGCATACAGTTTCTGCAATCTTGGCCTTTCCATTGAAAAAATATCCATGTGTGTATAGAGTGTAGCTGCCCCCCTTCCCGTGTTTTTTTGCAGTGAATAGGACTGTAGGTCCCAAGTGTTTGGGCCAACATATGAGTGAAACGTATTTGATGACACACCAAAGAGCTTTATAAGTGCACTGTGCCAGTATAATGTAGATACCTTTATTTGGCCTTTACTAAGTCTGTATATGCCAATCAACAAGTATTTAGCCTTTAAAGTGAAACTTGTATTAACATGTAAGCTCTGCTTATCTGGAAGTCCCTCACTGCCTGCACTGTTTAGTAAAGGGCATAAAAAACATGCACAGAAGAAAAAAATTTAAAAAGTACTTGTCTACTTGGCTTCTGGTCACTTTCTTTAGGCAATGGTGATATCACTGTGCCACTTCTCAGGGTCTTAGGAAAGATGAGGATCCCACATCTCATTAGGGGATGTTTCAGCCACATGCAGGTGTGTGTTTTTATGAGATTTGGAATAATCAGCTTTCGCAGCATCCTGGGGCATCACTGTTACACAGGCCCTTCATGCAGATGGGAGGAGTGGTGCCCGGTATCAATGGAAGGAATGCAGCCCATCAGTGTCAGTGGGAGGAATGGTGTCCCTGTGTTAGCGGTCACTGGACAAAATGTTGCTCTGTATCAGTGATCCATGGGAGGAATGGAGCCCCTGAGTAAGTGAAAGGAATGGAACCTCTGTGTCAGTGGGAGGGATAGTGCCCCTTTGTCAGTGGGAGGAATGACGTCACTTTGTCAGTGGTCATTGGATGGAATAGTTTCCTTGTGCTGATGGTCAGTGGGAGGAACGGTGCCCCTGTATTAGTGGTCAGTGGGAGGAATGGTGCCCTTGTATTAGTGGTCAGTGGGAGGAATGGTGTCCCTGTATCAGTTAAAAGAATGGAACCCTTGAGTCAGTGGGAGAATGGTTCTTTTGTGTCAGTGGGAAATGGTGCCCCAACATTGGTGTTCAGTATGACTTACCATGCAAGCTCCATATCCTGCACCACTCTTTTGGACTCCTCCTGGACTATACAGGTACCATCAAGAAGGAGGAGAATATTTTACTTGATGGTGACTAATACATATACCGGTTGTTGAAACACTCTGGGCTCCAGCGACTATCACTTGCTACCACTCTGCATACAACAGCATGTTCCCCTCTGTGACTTGCAGTGAAAAATCCCTGCATTGAGAGACTGGCCTATGGCAACCAGTGGGCCACAACCTGGCAGCAGGGCATAATTTGTGGACTGCTGCTGTATTCTGTCCTCTATATGCTGAACATGATACCATGGAGGGGTGAGCATAGACATTTTGGGGAATCAGGTATTTGACTCAGTGTTAACTAACTGCTTTACCTTTGCAAGGGAAAGGAATAAAAGTGATATCTTTTGTGATTTTACAGATCCCTATTTTTTAAAAATATTCTGCTGTTCCATAACATTGTAGTTAGAGAAGCAGTTAGTTCACACCCTTTCCTATAGCGGTTAATGAGATTTAACCTGCATTAGAATGAGATAGCTCTAAGAAATAAAGCTACAACCTGATTCCTCTATTGGACAATACCAAAAAAAGCTTACTTAAGATTTGCAGCTAAATAAGGCCCATTAAAATGTCCCATTTCCTATCGGATGTGGAGCCTTTGATATGTAAAATTCACCTTGTTGTACTTCTAACCAACAAATGGGTCTCAGGTGCACAGAATCCTATTAACAGTATTCTGACTCTGGAAAAAAACACAGAAGCACAATTCCGGGGCCAAGGCTCTGGGGCAAGCAATCTGTTGACCTGGATAACTTCCCAAAACTTCAAAAGATAATAAATTCTCTGCACATTCTAAGAAGTTTGTTCTGAAGCAGCAGAAGAAGGTAGCAAAGTAGCAGTATAACATTATCAGCTGACAAACCAAACCTAGAGCGGTCTAATTAAAATTCTTTTCACACAACTTTTGTCCAGTATTCACATATTTTTCAATTTGAATTCAATTTGAAAAAGGTCTGAATCTTGGGTGAAAGTTTTTTAATCTTCTGTGAAAACATTAATAAATGTTTATAAGATGAAGTCTAAGCAGCCATGGCTTTTGGAAGTGGTCCTTACTGAGGATGATTTTCACCAGTAGGTTGGAATACATTTAATAATTGTGACTGCTACTGCATGAGAATCCAGGACTGCATCCTGGCACAGTGTAAAACATGGCACCCCACACAATGTGGCACCATAGATAACAGGGCACCCTGGAAAAAGGCACACCATATATAATGGAGCACTCTGGAAAACATAGCACCTTATAGAACATATCTCCTTCAATAACATTGCACCTCAGATGATAGGGTATTCCAAATAACATAGTGGCTTGGATAACGAAACCATGGATCAAGGAACATCTTACAGAACAAGACAACTGAAATAGCATTGTACCCATGATTGGTACCTAAAATAATAGGGAAACTGAGACAGCATGGCACCCCAGATAATGAGGCACCTCCAATAACAAAGCAACTCAAATAACATGACATCTATGAAAGTGGGGTACCTTATGTAGCCTCCTATAATTAGCCAGGGGAAGCTAGATAGGTTTTTTAGTTAGAAGGCTGAGTAGCAGTCTGGGAGGAGTCAGCTTGGGAGTAAGGTAGTGAGGTTACCTCAGAACATGCTAGGGAGGTTCTGAAGGCCAGAGCTTCTGGAGCCCTTCCACCTCTTCATAAACCTGAGAGCTTTCTGGAGGAGGGATGGAGGAGGGGAGGAAGCTCAAATCTACATAGTTGAGGGGTCTTGACCAATCCCCTGGCTGGCAGCTGGACATGGTGCCAGGACAACCCTCAAGTATAGCAGAGCCTGGGAGGAAGTGGTCAGAGTGTTGGGTGGAAGATGGAGTGAGAGGCTGGAGTGTGGAGCCTGGGAGGGGGCCCATGAGAGGGGCCTACCTACAGGTTGGAGCTGAAAGAAGGATTTCTCTACCTCAACCTTCCCCTGAGAAAGGACAACCTGTGGAGCAGGGAAGGAGCCAGACCAGCGTAAGGCCTGAAGGCAGCTACCAGCCCAACAAGCTTACAGGAGAGTGAGTAATCTTACATCCCCTGGGCCAGATAAAGGGAGAGGGCAGTCAGGTGGGAAACCCAACTAGATCCTCATCTGGGACTGCTTACCTAAAGTGGCAGCTTCTGGGTCCCCTTGCCAAGGGATTCCCTCAGGCAGCTGGGTGAAGAGGAGAATTAATCTGGGGTCTGAGGTGGTACACCAGGAGAGTTGGAGAGCTGTTCAAGAAGAGACTTTGCTGTCTATGGACTTGTACATAGTTTGTCCTCAAGTTGCCGTTTCCTTGTGCATCCCATACACCCCTCAACCCCATCCAAGTTCAAAGTCCCTTAATAAAAGCAAGCTCAAGGACTGTTTACCGACTCCAGTGTGCAATTGTGAAGAAAATGTGTGTTGTCTGGCTGTGGAGAACTATAGGGGGACCCAAGAAAACCACAGTGACTGCTAAGGGGGTAGTACTACACTTACATATGTAAAAAAGGGCAACTAAGATAACATGGCACTCCCACTATGGCACCCCCAGATATCATATCCAGTGCTTATCCTCTAATGAGCCACTAAAGAGATGTGTCCTTCTGTTCAGCTCATTAATGACCCACCCTGTGCCTGAACCTGAGAAACACAGACACACCTGGAACTGGTGAATGAGCTTTATAAACTGGCAAAAGAGATATATGGGAAGTCGGGTTAGACATAAAAAAAAAAAGACACATTAATTCAATACAGACAAGGTTAGAACAGTCTAAGCTACTGGCACAGGTAATATCAGACAGCAGCACAATAGACAAAAGACTCAAAATGGAGAGCAAGCTTTCCACTAGCCTCAATTCCTGACTAAGCCACTGGCCATTGGAGAATTTAGCTAAAGCCCTGATGGCATTGGGAACCTTTGCCTCTCCTGATGGAGCACTCACTCCCACAACTAACTCACTCAGCAAAGAGCACTTGTAATCCACAGAATAAAGTATCAGCACTGTCCCCTTTGGCAGGACATCCCAGAGGAATGTTCTGCTGGGTGGCTTAAAGGTGTTGCCAGACCCACACATAGAACCTTGCTTAACATGGTGCCACATATAAGCATGCAAAGATATAAGGGCACCCCAAGTAACAGGTCACCCCACATAACTATGGATAACAGTTCAACCCAGGTAACAGAGCACCACAGAAAACAAGACACTCCAGATAATGAGGCACTAATGATAACAAGACACCATGGAAAATGGAGCACTACGTATACTGCATGACACGGCACCATAAACAATAGGTAACCATTGCATTCTGCAGAGACTTTAAAGTATGTACAAGGCACATGTGTCACCAGCACACCAAAGAACTCCGCTAGAGGGCCCAACACTTTATTCAATGATCACAGCAGAATCTAGCAACATTTCGGAGCCACGCAGGACCCCTTCATCAGGTGTAGATGCCTGAAGAAGAGGTCCTGGGTGGCTCCAAAAAGTTGCAATATTCTGCACATGCCTGATGCAGGGGTCCTGCGTAGCTCCGAAACATCGCTATCTTCTGCTGTGATGTGATTATTCAATAGTGTTGGGCCCTTTCAAGGAGTTCCTTGCCTTGAAGACCTTCCGGTCTCCAACCGGTGGTCACCACAGCACCCACTCACTTTTCAACCACATGCAGAAAAGCGTGCGTTGGGAATATTGCTTTTAATTTAAAGCATCTATAGGCACCTAGTGCTCTAGGATCCCTTTGTCATGTATTGAATGTTTTGTTTTTGTTTATTTTTAGTCAAAGTCTACATATAGATAGTGGGAAAAACATCTAATAAATAGTTTAATGGCTAGTAAAAGTAAAACACTAAACCTGACCCACACCATCGTAGTCAACCTTGGATCACTGTTACGAAAAATATTTTATTCTGGTAATTTATAATGATAGCATTCAGTAAATCAATTCTTTTATTATTATTTCTTGTCCTTTTTTATTTACTTTTTTCTTTACATGCAGGCCAAGCTGACCAGCCATAATGACAGTTACAAAGGTTGGGACAAATGACAAGATTGCCAGAGGTGCCTATAGTCTCTTTTTTTTCAAGTGGTTTACAGCTATATTCACAGCTTTCCATGCTTATTTTCATGTACTTTTCATGTTTCGTCAACAATGATGCATTTTCATCCTCTGCCTTAGTCATCAATAGGTCCTATAATGCTTTCATGTATGAAAAAAAAACTAAAAACCAAAAACAGATAACCAAATCAGTGCATTACACAGATGTACAGTAAATAGGCACTATTCTAAATGGTTAACCTCTATACAGGTGTGCATGGCTTGTCTGAACATCGTTTCTGGACAGCTTGGTCTGCAACAAAATAAAGAAACATCATTTCAAAGAAAATAATTTATGATGTACTATCTCTACATGCAAGAACCCCATGCGGCTATCAAAATATAATATTTTCCAATACTGACTCTTTAATCTCCAGGTAAAAACATAATGAGCTCTGAGTATGGACTCTAACCGTGTTTATTCAAGGAACACAGAATGTTGAATGTGAGCTGTCAAATGGGATACAGGACTGGCTCATCATCTGAATATTAATCTTTACTCCCATACTCCCTTTACTCATTTCCCAAACCACTTGGCTCAACTACTATATGGTTGTTCAAGCTTTATGTAAACATTGGTAAAATATATCAACATGTAGTGTATCTTACATATTTAAATCAGAATTCCAGCCACAAATAAGCTAACAATAAATAGCCTGTTAAAAGTTAAAATAAAAAAAACAGCTTTTGCTGCAACATTCACCTTTAGTACAGAGAATTCCCCCACAATACTTCTCAGACACTAGATGTCCTCAGTGTGATGGCCAGCATCATTCAACCTGCTTCCTTTAAGCCCAGGTCATCCTGGACCCACCCCAGCCTGTGACCTAAGAAGTTGCAGAGTAATGAGCCCATGTCTGCTTTCTCCTATCAGCATGCTTCTTGTCAGCACAAGAACTGATTGGCTCCTTGTTTTGCTTCTTCCTTTTCCAGTCTGAGCTCAGCTGTACAGGGACTATAAGGGCTCCTACCTGGTCAAGTTCATGTAATTACACTTTTTGCTTTAAAAAAAATAAATAATGATGTACAGTGGGGCAAAAAAGTATTTAGTCAGCCACCAATTGTGCAAATTCTCCCACTTAAAAAGATGAGAGAGGCCTGTAATTGGCATCATAGGTAGACCTCAACTATGAGAGACAAAATGAGAAACAAAAATGCAGACAATCACATTGGCTGATTTGGAAAGAATTTATTTGCAAATTATGGTGGAAAATAAGTATTTGGTCAATATCAAAAGTTCATCTCACCACTTATATATCCTTTGTTGGCAATGACAGAGGTCAAACATTTCCTGTAAGTCTTCACAAGGTTGGCACACACTGTTGCTGGTATGTTGGCCCATTCCTCCATGCAGATCCCCTCTAGAGCAGTGATGTTTTGGGGCTGTCGCTGGGCAACACGGACTTTCAACTCCCTCCAAAAGTTTTCTATGGGGTTGAGATCTGGAGACTGGCTAGGCCACTCCAGGACCTTGAAATGCTTCTTACGAAACCACTCCTTTGTTGCCCGGGCGGTATGTTTGGGATCATTGTCATGCTGGAAGCAATGCCCTTGATGATGGAAGGAGGTTTGCACTCAAAATCTCACGATACATGGCCCCATTCATTCTGTCCTGTACATGGATCAGTCGTCCTGGTCCCAAACAGCCCCAAAGCATGATGTTGCCACCCCCATGCTTCACAGTAGGTATGGTGTTCTTTGGCTGCAACTCAGCATTCTCTCTCCTCCAAACACGACGAGTTGTGTTTCTACCAAACAGTTCTATTTTGGTTTCATCTGACCATATGACATTCTCCCAATCCTCTTCTGGATCATCCAAATGCTGTCTAGCAAACTTCAGACGGGCCCGGACATGTACTGGCTTAAGCAGGGGGACACATCTGGCACTGCAGGATCTGAGTCCTTGGCGGCGTAGTGTGTTACTGATGGTAGCCTTTGTTACGTTTGTCCCAGCTCTCTGCAGATCATTCACTAGGCCCCCCCGTGTGGTCCTGGGATTTTTGCGACAGCCCCAACTCCTCTCCTTCAAGAACTCCTCCAGCCACTGGCATCAGCAACGCCAATTATCCTCCACACCGGATCAAAGTAAAAGAACATAAAGATCCTCCATAGTGTAATAACGTTTATTATAAGGATAGTAAACTTAAATAAAATGCCCACTCACATTGGTAATCCTGAAGAAGTCACATGATTAGCGTGGCGTAATGCGTAGGTGCGCGGGGAGGAACTTACGGAATGCAGTGACGTCCTTTCCAGCGTAGGCGCCATCTTGGTGCACCTCTTATAGTACATGCAGTACACCCATAGCATGAGGTGACAGGCTTGTTTTATACTACACAAATGTAAGTGGGCATTTTATTTACTATCCTTATAATAAACGTTATTACACTATGGAGGATCTTTCTGTTCTATTACTTTGATCCGGTGTGGAGGGTAATTGGCGTTGCTGATGCCAGTGGCTGGAGGAGTTCTTGAAGGAGAGGAGTAAGTGCCACTAATGAGGATACGAAGTGAGGTGATTGTCCTGTGACGAGTAATACCTATGAGGATCGTGGTGTGATCCTGGAAGCGAGCTGGCCCATGTGGTCACTGTAAGGAGGTGAGGGGGCATTTTGGCCACTTGAGGATTTGCACCTGTGATGTGACAACACTGCACATTATCACCTGCATGTTCTTGATGTTGGAGCACGATTTGATATTTTTGTTTTGGACTATATATATTTTTGTACAGAAGTATTATTGTATTATTTTGAAATGTCGAGGAATTTTTTCGTATTGTGCATGTGGATTATTTATGTGGTTTAGTGTGGTACACTTGTCACTTTTTTGTTTAATAGTTTTATCCCTATCAAGGGTTGTACACAATTTTGCACTATTTGATTTGTGAATTATAGATTCCTCAAGTGTGGATTAGGGGGGATTGTTAATATATTTATTTCTCACGTTTTATATGATTATTTATATGAATGTCACTTTGTCACATATTTTTATTACCACCGATCCATAAAGGATCGATGTCACTTTAACATTCATATTTATTGTATTTAGTATTTATAGCGCTGCACTATATTGTATTATTTAATATTTTGTTGTTGTTTTAGATACAATGCCTTTAAAGCGTTACTAAACCCCGGACCCTGCATTCATTATATCTGGTCTCCCACAGTACACACAACGTACAACAATTATTTTAGCACCATAGAGCTCGATTGGCATTTGCCATTGAACACCAGAATTGGCAGGTCCACCACTGGTGCCCTGTGCTTTTCACAGATGAGAGCAGGTTCACCCTGAGCACATGTGACAGACGTGAAAGGGTCTGGAGAAGCCGTGGAGAACGTTATGTTGCCAGTAACATCGTTCAGCATGACCTTTTGGTGATGGGTCAGTGATGGTCTGGGGAGGCATATCCATGGAGGGACGCACAGATCCTCTACAGGCTAGACAATGGCACCCTGACTGCCATTAGGTATCGGGATGAAATCCTTGGACCCATTGTCAGACCCTACACTGGTGCAGTGGGTCCTGGGTTCCTCCTGGTGCATGACAATGCCCGGCCTCATGTGGGCAGAGTATGCAGGCAGTTCCTGGAGGATGAAGGAATTGATACCAATGAATGGCCCCCACGCTCACCTGACCTAAATCCAATAGAACACCCCTGGGATATAACATTTCGGTCCAAATGACACCGCTAGGGTGCACCTCAGACTTTCCAGGAGCTCAGGGATGCCCTGGTCCAGATCTGGGAGGAAATACCCCAGGACACCATCCATCATCTCATTAGGAGCCTCCCCCGATGTTGTCAGGCATGCATACAAGCACGTGGGGGCCATACAAACTACTGAGGACCATTCTGAGTTGCTGCAATGAAATTTCAGCAAAATGGACTAGCCTGCTGCATCATTTTTTCACTTTGATTTTTGGAGTGTCTTTGAATTCAGTCCTCTGTAGGTTGATAATTTTCATTTCCATCAAATGATGGGGCATCCTTACATTCCAGCACATTACCCCGTGCATATCAGTATAGATATCCAGCAGGAGATTTTTCCTCATTGAGATCTGATGTGTTTTCAAAGTGTTCCTTTAATTTTTTTGAGCAGTGTATCTTTTCTCATCAGCAGTATATAGCAGTATGGTGACTTCTATCAGTGTCCAGTAGAACACTGGTTAAAGCTTGGAGGAGAAGTTTTCATTCTCCCCTGATTGTCCTATGAGGCTGCATAACCCCTGACCCTCTGTCTGGACAGTGCTGATTGGCCCTGTGCTGATCACATGCACCCTCCCAACAAAGATAAACTCTCTAGCAATGCACACCAAACTGAGCATTTTCAGCTTTTCCCCAAGGCTCTGTTCTATCAGCAGATGGATTGGGAACAGTAGAAGAAAGGGAGGATCAGAGAAAACAGGAACCAACAGCCTTTTTACACAATGTGGAGGATTAACCCCTTAGGTTCCACAGTGAGTATAACAAGCATGCTTTAGTGCATATACAGACTGATTTTACTGTTGTGGGTTTATTAACACTTTAAATAAACTTTGGCCACCACCCCTTCACCTGTATGATTCAGTCGTATGTACTCTCCAGCCCCTCAGGATATGCACAGCCAAAAGGAAAGCCAAGGGAACCAGGACAGCAACAACCAAAGGAAATGCTTCAGGGGTGCAGCCCTCCTCAGACGGGGAGATCATCCACTAGATAGAGAATAAACAGGTGGCGCGCACACCTAGTGCATTAGCCAAGGTTTATTGAAAGGAGTGAAAAAAAAAAAAACATACTCACAGACGAAGCATGTATCTAAAAAGCATTTGCATAATGACGATGACCACAACGGCAAGCAAGGTGTTCCAACTGTCAGTGCGGTCAAATGGCTGACGCGTTTCGGGGACGAATCTGTCAAGGATCCGGGTATGACCAGAAATGTGTGGGAACACAGGCGTGGTCAGGGCTGGAGAGGTGGAATGGTCAGGCAGGCCGTATGGGTCTGTAATGCACCGCAAGGCGGTACCTCTAGCAACCCATGGAATAGGATTCCCCAGAATGCGGAGTCTAAGTCCCAGTCTGCTTGTTCACCAGGGCCCCTGATGGTGGGGATGGACTTGGAGCAGACAGAGACCAGGTCGCGGCCCTTGAGTACACCCACCCATGGTAGAGGGATCCGCCAGAGGTATATTCTGGAGGAGAGCCTGACGTGAATAGGCGGATGGGTCCATGCAGGACGGATGGATGGATGAGCAGAAGTGTGGTCAGACAGGCCTGGTCGGTAACGGTGGGGACAGCGTGGTACAAGGCAGCAGGCACAGAATAGTTGGGTCACTCGCCGGGTCAGTAACAGGAGATCAGATCCAATGAGGGTATCCAAGAGAAGTCAGACAGGCCAGGGATCAGGGCAGGAGAAGTCAGCAGAGGTCAGGATCAAAGCAGGGTCAGCAACAAATCAGATCTGCAGATATGCAGGAACACAGGATACCAGGTACAGGGGCTCATGGGAAACAAACACCAAGGCACTGACTGCAGGTCTGGCCATTACTTAAATACACCTCCTGCAATCAGCCTCAGGTGATGGCTTGATTGCAGGAGTGAGATTCTGGCTGCTGAGAGCACCCGCTGGCAAGCACTGGTACTGAAGCCCACAAGGCAGGTGAGCCCCAGCACCACCTGTGCTGAGCCCATTCCTGACAGAATCCCTCTCCTCAGAGCTACTGACCAGCCTCTGATGCACATGTGTAGTGGATGGATGATGGGAGCCTTGCATTATGCAAATGCTTTTTAGATACATGCTTGGTCTGTGAGTATGTTTTTATTTTTCACTCCTTTCAATAAACCTTGGATAATGCACTAGGTGTGTGCGCCACCTGGTTATTCTCTCTCTGTATGATTCAGTCCCCTGCTCTGTTACCGCACAAGGAAAAGAAGCTTTTGTAAGGTGCATGTTGCTCTATTTGCAGTTTACACAAGGCTAAGGGCTCTCTCCGATTTTTACATCACTTTGGTGGGTAAAGGGACTTCTGAGAGCTGGATGTGGGCATAGGTCCAGCACAGGTTGACTTTCAAATACCAGCACTCCCAATGCTAATATTTTGGCTATGTACACTGGTCTGTCACACCATCCACTAGGTCCTCATGTCTTTCTGGTACTACAAAAGTGAGTTCCCTGGTCTGTTTCATCTCCAAACATTGCTTCTTACACCTTGGGGTCTATTTATAAAAAATTTATTGGATGAATGTGACACACATTCATGCAGGCTGGACAAATATTCCCCATATGTACTGTAATAGATCAATTCCTATTATCGTCAACTCCATCTAGCGGCTGAAATATGGTATAGTTTTCTGAACTACCTCAAAGAAATATACCTCATTTTGACCATAGAGGGAGCTGATGATCATAGGCATTAATCTATTACAGAAAATACAGGGAAAAAACATACAGCCTGCATGATTGTGTGTGATGTTCATCTAATGAATGTTTTATTATAAGTAGACCCATAAGAGTTGGTGTATTTTCTTGTTTAATCCCCATGACCATCTATTCTCAATCAGGGTTCCATGGAACCGTGGGGTTTCCTCCAGAGGTTGTTAGGGGTTCCTTGAGTCTCAGCTGATTGACCTTCAATTTGATGGTGCCTGCATAATTCCAGGGCCAACACCACTTGGTAAAGCCAGCAGCATGTCACCAATTATCTACAGCATTAGGCTGTCTGTAAAGGTGGCATTCTTCCTAATGACCACCAACATAAGGGGCATTTTTTCATGACCCCAATTAACTGGTTTTAATGAAGGTTCCCTAGGACCTGAAAACTATTTTAGGGGTTCCCCTGGCCCATATCGGTCTAAACCAGCCTTTTTTCAACAAGGGTGCCTTGAGGTTTGTTCAGGGGTGCCTTGGCAAAATTTCTAAAATATTGCCCAAAATCTGTATACAAGCCAGCGGGTAGAACAAGCCTGCCTTTTAGGTACAGAGCCTTGAAAAAGTATTCATACCCCTTGAAATTTTCCACATTTTGTCATGTTACAACCAAAAACGTAAATGTATTTTATTGGGATTTTATGTGATAGACTAACTCAAAGTGGCACATAATTGTGAAGTGGAAGGAAAATGATAAAGTAAATGGTTTTCAAATTTTTTTACAAATAAATATCTGAAAAGTGTGACGTGCATTTGTATTCAGCTCCCATTATTCTGATACCCCTAACTAAAATCTAGTGGAACCAATTGCCTTCAGAAGTCACCTAATTAGTAGATAGAGTCTGTCTGTGTGCAATTTAATCTCAGTATAAATACAGCTGTTCTGTGAAGCCCTCAGAGATTTGCTAGAGAACATTAGTGAACAAACAACATCATGAAGGCTAAGGAACACACCAGACAGGTCAGGGTTAAAGTTGTGGAGAAGTTTAAAGCAGGGTTAGGTTATAGAAAAATCCCAAGCTTTGAACAACTTACAGAGCACTGTTCAATCCATCATCCGAGAATGGAAAGAGTATGGCACAACTGCAAACCTACCAAGACATGGCCGTCCACCTAAACTGACAGGCCAGGCAAGGAGAGCATTCATCAGAGAAGCAGCCAAGAGACCCATGGTAACTCCGGAGGAGCTGCAGAGATCCACAGCTCAGGTGGGAGAATCTGTCCACAGGACAACTATTAGTCGTGCACTCCACAAATCTGGCCTTTATGGAAGAGTGGCAAGAAGAAAGCCATTGTTGAAAGAAAGCCATAAGAAGTCCCATTTGCAGATTGCAAGAAGCTATGTGGGGACACAGCAAGCATGTGGAAGAAGGTGCTCTGGTCAGATGAGACCAAAATTTAAATTTTTGGTGAAAAACTAACATTGCACATCACCCTGAACACACCATCTATCACGTAAAATCCCAATAAAATACATTTACGTTTTTAGCTGTAATATGACAAAATGTGAAAAATTTCAAGGGGTTTGAATACTTTTTCATGGCACTGTACACAAAGCCACAGGTTTTCATTGTACACCATTACAACTTTCTAGCTGCCAGCATCCTGACAACTAATGACATCATCCGTTGATAAGGAGGATGTCAGCTGCCTGCACAGCATCCTTGTTTGCCCCTCTCAGTCAGCACTGGGGTCACATTATCTCAGTGATGAAAAACTGAGGGAGAAGAGAAACTTTGGAATACTAGTCAGTACCAGTGTGCAAAAGTGTATTTGCTTTGAAAGATTAAATTAGCTCTATCATTGGGTGTCCTACATGTATGGATGTTGCTGCGTTATATAAAACGAATTAGAATACAGTAATTTTTTACATTTTAGAATGGGGTGCCTCAAGACAGTCCATAATTTTAAAGGGTGCCTTGGAACTGTCCATAATTTTAAAGGGTGCCTTAGAACTGTCCATAATTTTAATGGCTGCCTTGACAGAAAAAAAGGTTGAGAAACATTGGTCTAAACCACAGGTGCACTTTAAGTAAAACTAATTTCTTATATAAGAGTTCAGCTCACTCTAACACTTTATTATCCAGTCTGTAGGAAAGTGGCAACACGATTTGATGCTTCCAGCAGGCAGCTCTGGAGCGCAGCATACTGAGGAAATGATTTAACGTCCCACCTCGCCTTGTTCTGCTGCGTTATTTATGGAAATCTAATGTGATCGGTGGGAGAGAAATATGCTGCTCATTTTAATGGAAGGCTACAACTGAATATGGTTTGGACATTTGTAGAATAGGAAGTGTCCCAAGAGTCTACTGCCCTGCTTATTTATAACCATCTTCCCAGAGTCATTTGTAAGTCTTGCTAGTCTACGAAGACTACCTCTGACTAAACATTCTCTCCCTCGATGCTCCTTCTGTCCCATGGATAAAGTTATAACTGCTTTGGAACTATTTAGTAAGGCAGTGCAAAAAATCTAGAGGGTGAGCAACATCCTTTCTCAACCTTTTAACTCCAGAGGAACTCTTTAAATAATTTTCAGATCCCGGGGAACTCCTGCAAAAATAAAGAACTGGGTGTCAGATGCAAGAATGCTCTTTACATTGGTGGTAAGTGGGAAGAATGCCCTTTATATTGGTGGTCATTGAGAAATATGCCTCTTATATTAGAGAGGGGAAGGGGTGTGATACAAGAAGTGCCATCATCCCTGAAAAGTACAATGGAAAGGTTCTCTTGTTGATAGGACTTTTAAGGCACAAATTTATCGAATAGTGAGCTAACAATTCAACAATTTAAAAACAGACGATTTTTATTTTTACAAGATGTAGAGATAGGTCATGTATATTGTTGCACTTGCATATAGTTGCACTTATCTCTACATCTTCATCGTTAAATCGCTTCTGACGATACCGCCATATTTTGTATTGTAATTCATATGTCTTTTTTAAGATTGTAAAAATAAAAATCGTCTGTTTTTAAATTGTTAGCTCACTATTCGATAAATATGTGCCTTAAAAGTCCCATCAACAAGAGGACCTTTCCATTGCCTCTTACATTGGTTGTCAGTAAAAAGAATGCTCCTTACATTGCTGGTCATTGGGAACAATGCTCCTCAATTTGGTGGCTAGCAGGGGGAATGTTCCTTACATTGGTGGTCAATGGGAAGAATGCTCCTTACATTGGTTGTCAGTAGGAAGAATGCTCCTTACATTTGTTGACAGGGTAAAGATTGCCCCTTACACTGGTGGTCAGTGGGATGAATGTTCCTTACATTGCTTGTCAGTAGGAAGACTGCTCTTTACATTGGTGGTCAGAGTGAAGAATGTCCCTTACATTGGTGGTCAGTGATAAGAATGTCCCTTACTATGAAGGTCAATGGGAAGCGTGCTCCTCATATTGTTGGCAAGTGAGAAGAATGTCCCTTAGAAGAACGTGCTTTACATTTATGGTAATTGAGAGGAATGTCCCTTACATTGGTGGTACTTGAGGCAGAATTAGATTCTTACATTTAAGAATGTTACAGACAACTAAATGTTCATTGGTGTCATACTGCTGGTTCTGAACAGTGGTGTTGGAACCATGGAGGCACCATAAGACAGTAGTTCAATCAACCATGGCTCAAGGAACCTCTAACAGCCTTTGGAGGAAACCTAGGGTTTCACAGAACCCTGGTTGAGAATAACTGATGCACAATGTATTTCACTGAAGTCCAATGAATTGCTTGGTACAATGCTAATTGTAATCATGCACACCAGAGACTGGCCTGTGTTGTAGCAATATGTTATATGCTGTGTATGGCCTCTAGGGGTCTCACTACTTAGATACTGGTACAACTGTGTTATTGCCTCTCTTTGGTTGTAGTTCTAGGGCAGACACATGTATAATGGCAGCTAGAAGCACCTAATAAAATGTCTCCTGTTAACTACAGTGTGTGAGCATCTGAGCAGGATCGACTAACAGAACATGGTGGCAGCTGGGCACTGGACCTCTGAATAGCAAGTGTTCTGTCTACAAATACAGATTGTGTGACACTAGAACTGTACAGAGAATCAGCAACTGTAAGTACAGAGTCCCTATCAGACTGCACTATGGAGAGTGGCCTGAAACCCCCTCAGAGACTGGATGTCACTTCTTCCAATCTCTCACAGACATGGAGACACTGGAAGGAAGAGTTTACTCTGTATGTGGACCTGACAGTGGCACCCAGAGATGAGCAGAGGGAAGTAAAGCTGTTTTATTACTTGATTGGGGAAAAAGGCAGAGAACTAGCCGAGACCCTGCTCACAGACAGCATGGCACTGACAGACATACTGCAAGCATTTGATAAGCACTGTGACCCCAAAAAGAATGAGACGGTGGAGAGATACAAGTTCTTCTCAAGGAATCAGGAGATTGGGGACAGTGTGGACAGATATGTGACAGAGCTGAGGAGACTGGCTGCAACCTGTGGATTTGGGGACATCAGGGACTCCCTTATCCGAGACAGGATAGTGTGTGGCATCAGAGACTCTCACCTCAGAGAAAGATTACTGAGGGAGGAAGAGCTGGCGCTGGAGAAATGTATACAAATCTGCAGGGCTGCAGAGCTGACTAAAGACAGGCTGAAGATGATGGAGGGCACCAGTGATGCCTCAGTACATGCAGTATCTGTGAAAGGCAGAGCAAGGTCCAGGCTCCCTGTGAGCTCAGTCCAGTGTAAATACTGTGGCAAAAGACATGAAAGAGACAAAGAGAAATGTCCAGCGTATGGGGAGTCCTGCAGGACTTGTGGCAAGATGAACCACTTTTCAGCTGTGTGCAGATTCAAAACCAGCAAACAGTACAGACAAGTCCACACAGTGACTGTCAAGGTCCTACCTTTTCCCTGTGGTTATGTTACTTCATGTGCTGGTGTCCATCTTGGATTCTGCTGTGCATGATGGGAGACCTTTTATGCCTTCAGGTTTCTGTGGTCCATCCTCCAGAGGGGTGTGGCTGATGACATATAAGCCTGTGGCCCGCACATGCTCTTTGCACTTGTGTCTTGTGTCTTTGTGTTGCTGTTACTCTGTTCTGACTCTCGTGACTCTCCTGGTATCTGATTCGGCTTGTCTTGACTATTCTTTGTATTCTCCTTTGATCTGACCCTCTGTTGCTGAACCCGGCTCGTGACCTGTGATTCTCGTCTGCTGTCCTGTACTGTTCTGTCCTGTTGTTGTTGACCCCGGCTTGTCTGACTACTCTGTTGTCTCTTCCACCAGCTACACGCCATTGGCGGCGGCCATTACCGCAGCTGAGGTGTCTCGGGGGCCGCGACCTGGTTCCTGGCTGCGTCAAGTCCATCCCCACCATCAGGGGCCCTGGTGAAGGGCAGCCTGGGACTTAGACTCCGCGCCCTGAGGGACTTCAGTCTGTGGGTGGTGGTTGTCGTCGGCCAGTGCGTTACATTGTTAGGCCTGCCTGTCCGTTCCTCAGCTCCTGCCCTGACAGTGACCCAGGACACAGACGAGGACAGCACAGAGGGCATCACATGGCTGCAGCTGCAGTCTGCAACAGAGAACGTCAATGTAGTCAAACAGCCAGTAGCCAATGATGCAAAGCAGCTCTTTGCCATATTTATGGTGGATGAACAGCCCATAAGATTTCAGCTGGATTGTGGAGCAAGCTGCAATGTCATTCCATTTACTCTGCTTAACAAACAGGTTCCCATTGAGCCCACTGATAAGGTACTGGTCATGTACAACAAAAGTGTTCTGAAACCCATGGGAACATGCAAGCTAAAATTAAGAAATCCACGTAACAGAAAGAGCTACAGAGTGGAGTTTACTGTGTTGCAGGAGGACGATCACATTCCTTTGCTGGGAGTTAAAGCAGTTCAGGCTATGGACTTAATAAAGGTGCAGTCCCATAACATCATGGCTCTGGAAGTTTCTGACAATACTCAAAATCCTACACAAAAGGCAGAATACATTTTGGATTTTCACCACATAAAAACAGAGTATGCTGATTTATTTGAAGGTGATGGGTGCCTGGAAGGTAAATACAAACTAGAAATTGATCACACAATACAGCCTACCAGACTGCCTACAAGAAGAGTACCTGTAGCCTTAATGCAACCGCTTAAAGAGGAACTGCAGGATTTGCACAGCAGAGGTATGATAGCACCAGTACAGGAAAGCACAGACTGGATAAGCAGTTTGGTGATAGTGAAAAAACCATCAGGCAAGTTAAGAATATGCATTGATCCTAAGCCACTGAACAAGGCCCTTAAAAGAAATCACTATCCAATGCCAACAATAGAAGATATTCTACCAGATCTATCAAAGGCTAAAATATTTTCGGTATGTGATGTGAAAAATGGGTTCTGGCACGTGGAACTGGATAAAGAATCAAGTTTATTAACAGCATTTTCTTCCCCATTTGGACGCTATAAGTGGCTTAGAATGCCAATGGGAGTAAGCCCAGCTCCAGAAGTGTTCCAACAAAAATTGATGCAAGCTTTGGAAGGACTGTCTGGAGTAAAAATAATAGCAGACGATATACTAATAGTTGGGGAAGGTGATGATCTAGAATCCGCAACAAAGGATCACGATAAAAAGATGATACAATTCTTAGACAGATGTAGAAAAAAAACAAATCAAACTGAACCTGGAAAAATTCAAACTAAAAATGACAGAAGTACCATATATTGGACATCTTCTTACCTCAAATGGTGTTAAAGTCGATCCAGAGAAGGTGAGGGCGATACAGGACATGCCGACACCTACAGATATACGTGGAGTACAACGATTCCTGGGCATGGTGAATTATCTTTCCAAATTTTGCAAGCATTTATCAGACATGTGTGAGCCACTGAGACAGCTAACTCACAAAGACGTACTCTGGGAATGGACAGAAAGCCATGAAACTGCTTTTCAGTCAGTGAAAAATGCTATTGCAGACGCAGCAACGCTAAAATATTTTGATCCAGATCAAGCAGTGGTAGTACAATGTGATGCCTCAGAAACCGGCCTTGGAGCCACACTAATGCAGGATAAACAGCCAATCACATATGCAAGCAGAGCGTTAACTCTAACAGAGCAAGGATATGCTCAAATCGAGAAGGAACTACTAGCGGTAGTATTTGGGTTAGAGAAATTTCACCAGTACACCTACGGTCAACAAGTGGTGGTGCATTCAGATCACAAGCCTTTAGAAAGTATTACAAAGAAGCCACTACTGAATGCCCCAAAAAGACTGCAGCGTATGCTGTTAAGGCTTCAGAAATATGATTTTAACATTTGTTACTGTCCAGGGAAGGATTTACTGATTGCAGATGCCCTAAGCAGAGCTTACTTACCCATCACAAATGAAGAAGAAAAAGACATTGAAAGCATCAATATGTGTGAATATCTGTCTGTCTCAAAAGACAGACTGAAACAAATACAGACCTGCACATCGGAAGATAAAACTCTACAGATCCTATCGACTGTCATCTTGAAGGGATGGCCAAAACACAAGCAGCATGCTCCAATGGAGGTTTCTCCATTTTTTCACATAAGAGATGAACTCTCTGTGCAGCATGGAATCATCTTTAAAGGAGAAAGAGCTGTCATACCACAATCACTTAGAAGAGACATTATAGAAAGATTGCACTCGACTCACTTAGGTGTAGAAGGATGTCTACGTCGTGCACAAGAATATGTTTATTGGCCTGGAATGAATGACCACATAAAAAACTTTATAGCACAGTGTGAAATATGTGCATCGTGCAATGATAAGCAACCGAAAGAGACATTGCAACCACATACAATTCCAAACAGACCATGGTCAAAAGTAGGAACAGATCTGTTCACGTGGAACGACAAGGAATATCTGGTAACTGTGGACTATTTTTCCAACTTCTGGGAGATAGACTACTTACAGGACACAAGGGCCAAAACAGTAATTAAAAAACTCAAGGCCCATTTTGCCAGATATGGCATTCCGGATATTGTGTTCTCTGACAACGCCGCTCAATTTACATCGGAAGAATTCAAAAAATTCAGGGAGAGGTGGGAATTTGAGCACCAGACATCATCTCCTGGATATCCGCAGAGTAATGGTAAAGCCAAGTCAGCAGTAAAAACAGCCAAAAGACTCATGCAAAAGGCAAAACAGGCAGGTACAGAGATATACCTGTCTATACTGGACCACAGAAACACACCCACACAAGGCCTAGACACCAGTCCAGCACAGCGGCTTATGAGTAGACGTACAAGGACTCTCCTACCAACTGCAGGTCAACTACTAAAGCCAAAGCTTGTGGGCAATGTTAAAGCCAAACTAACGAAGAATCAAGATAGGCAAGCTTTCTATTATAATAAATCTGTAAAAGATCTGCCTGTTCTCCAGAGCAATGACAATGTACGGATTCAGCCAATAGGGAAATATGACAAACACTGGAAAAAAGCGAAGGTTGTACAGAAATTGGGACCACGGTCCTATGAAATTATAACAGAGGAAGGAAGAAGATTGAGGAGAAATCGGAGACATCTGAGAAAAACACAAGAAGGAGATGATACAGGGCCCTGGGAACAGTATATGGACACTCAAAGCGATGAGACTATGAATACCAGCAACAAAGAAACAGGAACTGCTGAGGAGCATAGGGAGGTCTCTAGGCAGAGAGAGACAGTCCCAGAAAATAGACTGCCAGAATCAGAAGAAACCTCATATGTTACACGAGCTGGCAGAACAATCAGAAAGCTGGCTCACCTCAAGGATTATATCTAATTTATAGCTATGTTCTACTTCACCATTTTGTGTTTGTTATATTTCATTGTTCTTTTATTTAAAAGAGAAAGGACGTAGCAATATGTTATATGCTGTGTATGGCCTCTAGGGGTCTCACTACTTATATACTGGTACAGCTGTGTTATTGCCTCTCTTTGGTTGTAGTTCTAGGGCAGACACATGTATAATGGCAGCTAGAAGACCCATAATAAAATGTCTCCTGTTAACTACAGTGTGTGAGCATCTGAGCAGGATCGACTAACAGAACATGTGTATTTTTTACATTTGTATTTTGTGTGTGCTTGGTGCAACAATGTGGCAGTGATCAGGGACACTGTAACTGTTGTGGTGGTTATCAGGGACAATGTGAGTGGTGCAGCGGTGATTATTGACACTTTGAGTGGTTGATGGTGATTAGGTGGTTGATGGTGATTAGGGACACTGACTGGCAGCACTAATCTAGGGACATTGTACTGCTGTGGCAGTGATCAGAGACAATGGCTTGTGGCACTGACATACAGTGATAGCAGAGCAGCCAGCAATTGTATATGATCACTGCCACAGCAGTACATCACTATATTTCTTTTTTTACATTTTTTTTTCAATATTTTATTTACATACTGACACCAGAACAGTGCAAAGTCACCATATGACACTGTACTGCTCTGTGGGGATGATCAGGTTTTTTTTTTTACACTGATTGCTTATCACTATATAAGCAATCATTTCTATCTGTGTTTGGCATCCATTCATGATGATATTGCTAACTATTGTGATTTCTATGATTGGTTACAGCTATGACAAGGTACAGGGCCACTGTGATTGGCCCTGTAAGCATTCACAGAGATCACATTATTAAGAAATGGCATCATGAGAAAAGGCCACTGTTTAATACTGGACATGTGATCGCTGTTTATGGTGACAGCAATAACACGGTACCGACGTCAATCACAGCGTCTTGGTACACCAATCATTAATCTACTGTGTCCATCGATCACGTCAATGCGCCCCCCCCAGGGGTGCTCACGTGGTGCTCTTCTGGGAGGTTGTACAGGTACGTCCTCCCAAAATGATGCTTGTCCCACGAGACCATTTATATATAGTGGCTTGGCTAGAAGCGGTTAATGTTGCATGGGTATAGATGGATAGGTGAGGATGTTTTGGTGTCTATCTTATCACTCGTCTGTGTATATCTATCTTATGTTGTAAACCCTGTTTTAGGGAACAGATATTGGGCAGCCCAGTGGCTTAATGGTTAGCACTTCTGCCTGATAGTACTAGGGTTGTAGGTTCAAATCCCAACCACGGCACCACCTGCCTGGTGTTTGCATGTTCTCCCTGTGCCTGCGTGAGTTTCCTCCCACACTCAGAGAAGACATGCTGATAGGTTCATTGGCCCCTGTCTAAATTGTCCTTAGTATGTGTATGTATGAATGTGAGTTAGGGACCTTAGATTGTACACTCTTTGAGAGTTAGGGACTGATGTGAATGTACAATATATGTATGCATAAATTGATGGCAATATATAAGTACCATAAATAAATATTGTACCCACCAATGAACTTGAGCCTGCAGTAGGGGCAGACTGACAACTCATGGGGCCACTGGGCAATAGGGGATCATGGGGCCCCTGTATCCTTGCCCAAAAGCCTATAAAAAAGGTACCAGGGGCTTTTCATGGGGCCCCCTACTGCCCCTGGGCCATCAGGCAGTGCCTGAGTGCTTGAATGATCAGTCTGCCCCTGGCCTGCAGTCAACCATGTTGTCTTTCCCTTCCCTTTGTGCCCCTACACTCTCCCATGGTGGGTTCATATAGCACCCAGACTGCTGTACAAATAACAAGCATAAAAATATGGAATAATACTCTGAACATAATTACAGTTTATTATATGGAAATCATACATTTCCATGTTTATTATATAACTAGCTCATACCCTGTCATGACTTCCTCTTCCCATTTGTGGAGAGTGAACAAGACAGTTTATTACAAGTATTATTGCAGAGCCTCACTTTACATCATAGTCCCCATTAGAGCCTTCCTTTACTGTATATAGCATCCTCCTAGATAGGCTGCTAGGAAGATAGGCAAATCTAGTTCTTTTTTGCTCCGCTGTAATGATTGAGGTGACTGCTGATTTCTTTGGGCTATTCTGGATCTCACAGGTTGCAGGCTTGACTATTTTCCCCTGCCTTCTAGAGACTTCTAGAGCATAAGTGCTGGAAGAGTCAAATGGACAGCTTGAATATTTATTGTGCTTCAGCCAATTTCAGGGAAGGTGTGCCCAGTAGGTGACTGGGGAGAACATAAATAGTCAGGGACCTGGAGCAGCCAGGTTCCTGTCCTGCTGGAGAAGTTCTATAGCTTTAGGATCTGATGCCCCTTTGAGGCAGTTCTGCTGGAGTTTGCTGATGTTCATCGAGCTATAACAGTGCTGGGGGGCCTATTCTCAAGTATCTTTGGAGCTAATTAAATGACCTCACCTAAGGATCTGGTCTTGAGAACTCACTGAAGAATGTATAGCTGTCCTGTGGCATTGTGAGTATTACCCTCTCCCTCACTGAAGATTGTCCAGTTGAAGCTAGGAACTGTGCAGTTGTCCTGTGGCATAGATATGTCCGATGGAAGTCGGGAAGTGTTTAGCTTCCCTGTGACATTGTGAGTACTGACCTGAGCTCAAGATCCTGGTGACTGCTGTTTAAATTTTGGGGTGGTAAATGCCAGTGGTAGCTCTTACTGAGATGGCTCTTACAGGGTCTCAGTCCTGGACATTCCTATTAGTCCCTGGCCTAAAGACAGTTCAAAGATGCCTAGCCTAGTGAAGTGTGTCCTATTACAATTCAGTATTTTCGGAGCATCCCATACCACCCTAGCCCCTCTCCTGTTGCAAGTTCTATAACCAATAAATTATAAAAAGACAACCCTTAGGCCAGTGGTTCTCTACCTGTGGGTCACGACCCCTTTGGGGGTCGAACGACCCTTTCACAGGGGTCCCCTAAGACCATCAGAAAACACATATTTCCGATGTGTAAAGAGCAGCTACTGTGTAGAAAGCAGCAGTATTGGAGGTAAAACGACACTCATGAATTATAATTTCTGGGTAAATAATTTTATGCTTGGGGGTCACCACAACATGAGGAACTGTATTAAAGGGTCACGGCATTAGGAAGGTTGAGAACCACTGCCTTAGATTGTTTTTAGGAGTCAGAGTGAATGGACTGTTGCTTGGGTGATTGGTGGCCTCTGCACTGTTTGGGAAAAACCAGTTAAAATCAGCAGCTCCTGCAGTGGTAGCGCTATACATTATGATCACCATCAGAGCCTTCCTTTAGCCGTGGTTCACACTGCCGCACTTTCAGGTGCGATTTGGGAATTGAAATCATACCTGAAATCGGATCTAATCAATGTGAATGTCTTAACATAAGTGATTTACTGCAGCGCGATTTAAAAAGTAGTTCTTATATTACTATTTCTGCAGTTCGTTGCGATTTCACATATAGACTACAATAGAAATCGCACAGCAAAACGCAATGGAAAATGCAAGAAATCGTTGGGAAATCTCAAACAAATCTTCAGAAAACGCGTCCCAAAATGCACGATTTTAAATTGCATCTAGTGTGAACCAAGCCTTACACCACAATCCCCATCAAAGCCTTCCTTAAAGAGCAACTCCACTTTTGTTGAGAAAAAAATAACATTCCCCTCTGGGCAGGGGCGGACTGACCATTTGGAAACTCGGGCTCTACCCGAGGGCCCAGGGTCAGTAGGGGGCCCCATGAGATACCCCTGGTACCTTTTTCATAGGCTTTTTTGTGTTTGGGCAAGGACACAGGGGCCCCATGATCCCCTATTGCCCGGGGGCCCCATGAGTTGTCAGTCCACCCCTGCCTCTGGGTGATCTATGTACTTTTCAGGGATTTTAACACTTTTTTTGCAGATGTCTACCTTTTGTTATTCTGAAGAAATAAGGTAGCTGTTTGCTTTCCTGTGTCCATGTGCAGAGTGAGTCTGTATGGGAGTGACTTTATAATTATCATCTGCTGCACCTGCAGGGCTCTAATGAGGAAAATTGCAGGGTCTGCATCCCTTTAGAAGTGTTTTCCCTTTGGGAGTATCACACCAAAAATTATATTTTTGTTGCAGGGGATGCCCAAAATGTGACCTGTATCTTAGTGCAGAATTCTGGGAAAATGAATAATCCAATCACACAAGCAGGAAATGACATTTCTGAAGGAGTTCTGTATACCCTCTGTGTACAGAACTCCTCCAGGTTGCCATATTACATTACATTTTACAGAAAATTACAACACTGATTGAGAAGGTCATTTTTAATAACAATATGACTTGTGTCACAATTGTATACACTATGTTAGTTTTGTTTTTATTTGCAATATTTGTTCCCACAAAAATGGAGTTACCCTTCAACAACACAGTTTAAGAGCCTTCAGAGCCCCTCAGAACCTCCCTTCATCACAGTCCCCATTAGAGTTCCCTGTACATTAAAGTCCTCATCGGAGTACCTCTTTACTCCATCCTCATCAAACCCCTCTTTACATCCTAGTCCCCATCACAGCCCTTCTATCAGAGCCCCCCCTCCCCCCATCAGCGTTCCCCTCAGAGCCCCCCCCCCCCCCATCAGCGTTCCCCTCATCAGAGCCCCCCCTCATCAAAGCCTTCCCTCACCAGAGTCCCCCTCATCAAGGACCCCCACATCAGAGCCCACACATCAGTGTCCCCTCATTAGAGTTCCCCTCCTCAAGGTCCCTCTCATTAGATTCCCCCTCATACCAGTGTGCCATTTTTAGATTCCCTCTCATCAATGTTCCCTCATTAGAGTCCCTCTTATCAAAGTCCCCCTCATCAGAGCCCCCACATCAGCGTCCCTTCTTCAGAGTCACCCTCATCAAAGTCCCCCTTATCAGAGCCCCCCATATCAGTGTTCCCCTCATAAAATTCCCCCTCATCAGAGTCCCCAAATCAGCATCCCTTCATCAGAGTCTCCCTAATCAAAGTCCCCCTCCCCAGAGCCTCCCATATCAATGTCCCCAACATCAGAGCCTCCCATATCTGTTTCCACCTCATCAAAGACCCCCTCATGAGAGACCCTACATCAATGTCCCTTCATCAGAGTCTCCCTCATCAGAGCCCCCCATATCAGAGTCCCACTCATTAAAGTCCCCCTCTTCAGATCCCCCATATCAGGGTCCCCCTTATCAAAGGCCCCCTTATCAGAGCCCCCGCATTAGTGTCCCTTCATCAGAGTCCCCCTCATTAGAGCCCCCATATCAGAGTCCCCCTCCTTAAAATGTCCCTCTTCAGAGCCTCCAATATCAGTGCCCCCCTTATCAAAGGCCCCCTCATCAGAGTCCCCACATTAGTGTCATTTCATCAGAGTCCCCCTCATCAAAACCCCCCATATCAGAGTCCCCTTCATCAGAGCCCCACATATCAGAATCCCCCTCATTAAAGTGTCCCTCTTCAGAGCCCCCCATATCAGTGTCCTCCACATCAGAGTACCCAATATCAGTGTCCCCCACCTCAGAGCCTCCCATATCAGTGTTCCCAACATTGGAGCCATCCATATCCATGTCCCCCACATCAGTGTCCCTTCATCAGAGTCCCCTCATTAAAGTCCCCCTCCTGAGAGTCCCCCCATATCAGTGTTCCCCTCATCAGAGCCTCCTGTATCAGTGTCCCCCTCTTCAAATTCCTCCTCATTAGTGTCCCCCTCTTCAGAGCTCCCCCAACAGTATCCCCTTCATTACAGCCCCTCATCAGAGCTCTCACCAAGAGCTGAATAGGAGCTGGGACATACATCCATAGACCCTGCCCCACTCTTCTCTCCTTTCCCACTGCCTGTCACATGACTTCTTTCTCTATGGGCAGAGCAGTTCATATGTGGAAGTATGCAGAACAATGCAGACATGCTTCAAAATTCCTCGCAGCTCCATTCCTCGCATCACACCAGTGTTCTGGTGTGAACAGGGGCGGACTGACAACTCATGGGGCCCCCGGGCAATAGGGGATCATGGGGCCCCTGTGTCCTTGCCCAAACTCAAAAAAGCCTATGAAAAAGGTACCAGGGGCATCTCATGGGGCCCCCTACTGACCCCGGGCCCGAGTTTCCAAATGGTCAGTCCACCCCTGGGTATGAATGAGAACATAGAAACAATTGTTTTCTGAGTGTCTTGCAGAGAACTGCATTTTTCCAATGCAGAAATGGTGTGATTGAGCCCTAAAAGTCGGCCATGGTAAGTACGTTGCGTGCTGCAGAGAATGGTAGGGTCAGGGTCAGTGTCAGGGTCCTGGCTGTGCTGTCTCCCAGGGGTGCCAGGATCATACGACTGGCTGAAAACAGTTGGAGTACTTTAGTCCAGTAGAACAGATTCCATATGTGTGTTCCTAATGAGTATTTAGCGGTTTGCCTCAAGTTCATTTTTAATTGAACAAATCAGCTTCCGAAGTACTTTAGGCTGTGCTGTGAGGTGGCCTTCTCTGTAAAGTCACATAAATTAAGAAAATCTCATTAAATGTGCTACAGGGCAAACCCCTCCATCGCAATGTTAATTATTCCAGCTCCATCCTGGTGTTTTGTGAAATGAATTCCTCATTATCACTTCAGTTACCAGCCTGCTATTCCATCTCCTCTTTGATTTTACTAGTATGCCATTCTGCGGGTAGGTCTGCAAATTAAATGCCGTCGGTTGTTCTTCTTGTTTGCTTTTGGTCTGATGGACTCATAAAAATTTTGACAGGTTTCACAGTGAGCAATTAATACGTGGAGGCTAGAAAGACCTACACCAAGGTTTATTTGCACTAGAAATTTAAAGGGATGGTACGTCCCTTTTATTTTAACCACTTGCCCTCCAAAGGATTTACCCCCCCCCCCTTCATGACTAAGCCATTTTTTGCGTTATGGCGCTGCATTACTTTATCTGACAATTGCGCAGTCATGCAACTCTGCACCCAAATTAAATTTGCATGCTTTTTTTCTCACAAATAGAGCTTCATTTCAGTGACAGTTGATCGCCTGTGCAATTTTTACTTTTTGCGCTATAAATAAAAAAAAACAGACAATTTTGAGAAAAAATCTATATTTTTGACTTTTTTCTATTAAAATGTCCAGTAAAACAATTGAAAAAATCAAAACCAAAATGTATTCTGCTTCGTGTCTTTGCCAAAAAAAATCCAAATACGTGTAAATTAATTGGTTTGCATGAAAGTTATCGCGTTTACAAATGGCGGTATGTATTCTGGAATTTTTTTTGTACTAGTAATGGAGGCGATCAGCGACTTATAGCGGGACTACGGGACTGTGGCAGGCATTCTGACACTGGGGGGAACAGACTTGGTGTCACTGACATCCCCAGTGACACCAATACAGTGATCAGTGCTAATAAAAAGCACTGACACTGTATTAATGGCACTGTGCAAGAAGGGGTTAACATCTGGGATGATCAAAGGGTTAACTGTGTGCTGTGTGTGTTTCATTATGGGTGCTGTGTCTGTGCTTTCCACTATAAGCACACTGTTTTGTTCACATACAGTTCTCTCCCCGTCGGATATACTTGGCAATCACCAGGTGCTGGCGAGTAATCACCAGCCAGGACTCGATGATTGACAGCCAAGGCTGTGAATGGCAGCGCGGTTAGGGCCCCCTATCAAGAAATGCAATGCAATGGCGGTAAAGCGGTTAAAGTGGTTGTAAAGGCTCAAGGTTTTTATCTTCATGCATTCTATGCAGCAACTCCCCCAGTCCCCCCTAATACTCACCTAAGCCCCCTCTTGATCCAGAAATGTGCACTGAAGTCTCGCCTATCCCAGGACTCCCTCTCCTCATTGGCTGAGACAGCTGTGGGAGCCATTGGCTCTCACTGCTGTCAATCACAGCCAGTGAGCCAATGGGAAGAGAGGGGGGAAGGGGTCAAGCTGCATTTCTGTGTGGGAATAGACACACAGAGAAGCAAGTGCCCCCCACAGCAAGCTGCTTGCTGTGGTGGCACCCGACAGGAGGGAGAGGCCACGAGCGCCGGTGGGGGACCCGAGAAGAGGAGGATTCAGGCTGCTCTGTGCAAAACCATTACAGAGAGCAGGTAAGTATGATGTGTTTGTTATTAAAAAAAAACCTTCATTATCACTTTCAAGTGTATCTAAAGCCAATTTGTTTTTGGTTCTGGATAGAACAGTAATCAGTAAGACTGATTACAATGGTGGTCTCCAAACTGTGGCCTTCAGGCCAGATGCAGCCCTTTGTTTGCCTTTATTTGGCTCATGGGGCACTTTCTCTCCTACTAATATGAGGCATTATTCTTCCCACTGGCACCAACGATGAGGCATCATTCCCTCCAATGACACCACTGATGGGGCACTATTCCTTCTACTGACACCAATGATAGGGCAATTTTTCTTCCATTGACACAAACAATGGGGCACTATTCCTCCCACTGACACCAAAGATTGAGGTACTATTCTTCCCACTGATCTCAACAAGGGTCACTATTCCTCCCACTGACATCAACAATGGGGCACTATTTCTTCCACTGACCCCAACAATGGGGTACTTTTCCTTTCACTATTACCAATGATGGGGCACTATTCCTCCTCCTACTGACCACAGGTGATATGTAATTTTTCTACCCCCACTGACCACCAAACCTGAGGCATTGTTTGCTCCTAATGGCACTGGAGCATTTTCTACTGCGGCTGGCCACAGTCCCGCCCCCTGAAGTGTTTGTTTATTGAGATTTGAGATCCCTGGTCTACAATATCCACAGTACGCAGATCTTTCAAACAACACATAGAGCTAATCCTTGACTACTGCCCTGATCATCCCCACCCTTCAGCATATTATATTCATTTTTGACGTAGCTTTCAGTAATTGGGGATACCTTGTACGCTGATCAAGTGGTGGGGTCCTTCTAGATGCAACACGTTTCATGGATTATTACACCCACTTCATCAGGGTCTGTGACACTTATATATCAATACAAAGAGAAACCAAACCTGATGGGACTTTACTGGTACATAAAACGGACAACCTCATGTTTTACATAAACATATTTATTGAAACGCATCTTCCAAACACATTGTATAAAAACAGTACCTGGCTAATAAGCCCAAGAAATCACAGCATCATGTTCTATGGCATCAATGTCCTCCAGAGGTCGAACCATTTTGCTTCTTAGCTTCTTCAGGACCCCAAAACTGGAGGCAAGGAAATCAAATGCCCTAGATGCCAACATAAACGGTGATGCGGGGCAACAGCAGCCACACAGAGGGTCAAAATATGGTCTTGGGTGAGCGTCCACATCCAGAGCCCCTCCCCCTTATCCCCAATCAAATGGAGCCTGACTCAAGAGACTTATTCATATGCGGGTATTGTCATGTTTCACATGACTGTCATATGTCTTTAAGTGTTCTTTGCAGGGGCGAACTGACAACTCATGGGGCTCCCGGGCAATAGGGGATCACGGCGCCCCTGTGTCCTTGCCCAAACTCAAAAAAGCCTATGAAAAAGGTACCAGGGGCATCTCAAGGGGCCCCCCACTGACCCCGGGCCCTCGGGCAGTGCCCGAGTTTCCAAATGGTCTGTAAGGGACCGCCTGGCGGTACCACTAGCACTCCACTGAATAGGCGTCCCCAGCGCACGGAATCTAAGTCCCAGGGTGCTTGTTCACCAGGGCCCCTGATGGTGGGGATGGACTTGGAGCTCCCCGAGACCAGGTCGTGACTACTGGGTGCGTCCGTCAGTGGTAGTAGTATGCACCAAGGGCTCCCATGGGGAAAAGTCTGATGTGAGGAGGTCAGAAGACCCCACTGCAAGGGATGGATGGATGGATGAGCAAGGTCAGGCAGGCCGGGTCGGTAACAGAGAGGACGGCAAGGTACAAGGCAGCGGGCATAGAATGGTCGGGTCACACGCCAGGTCAGCAACAGCAGGTCAAATCCAATCAGGGGCATTCAGGAGAGAGGTCAGGCAAAGCAAGGGTCAGAACAGGAGAAAGCAGCAAGGTCAGGTATAATCCGGGTCAAAACTTACAAAGGGTACAGGTTCACAGGATGCAGGGAAGACCAGAAGGCACTGAATGACAGCTCAGGGCCATTTAAATATCCCGCCCTGCGCTGCCATTGGTGCCCAGCGGGCGGCCGCGGCTTCTACTGCGCATGCGCGAACTCGAACGCCGCGGCCGGCCCGGACCTAGTGCCCGTGTCCCTGCACAGGGCGGTGCACTGCGCCTGCGCCGGGACCATCGCGGCAGGGATTGAGGAGATCCCTGACATTGCCCCCCCCCCTACGGGCAGCCTCCGGATGCCCACCCGATCTCTCCACCACGGGTGATCGCGAAAAAAACCTCCGGACAAGTCTGGGTGCATGGACATTATGGGCTGGTTCCCAAGAATTGTCCTCAGGGCCATAGCCCTTCCATTTGATAAGGCATTGGGTCTGGCCTCCCCTCCTTCGACACTTCAGGATTGTTTCAACCTCAAATTCTTCTTCTCCCTCGACCGTTACCGCTTCCGGGGGTCTAGATTCCCGGTCAGGGAAGGCATCTGGGACCACTGGCTTCAGCAGGGACACATGGAAGACTGGGTGGATCTTGAGCGTGTCAGGGAGGACGAGTTCGTAGGCTACTTCGTTAACCATCCGTTTAATGCAGAAGGGGCCTATAAATTTGGGTCCCAATTTCTTTGACGGGCAAAGCATCTTTAAATTGGACGTCGCCAGCCAAACCTTCTCCCCAGGCCGCAATACCAGATCTCCTCTCCGTTTCCTGTTGAATGCTTTCCTGTAGTCTTCCTGGGCCCGACTGATGGCCTCTTGAAGCTTCTTATTGTTCGCGGCGAAAAACGTTACCACATCTTGCGTTGCAGGTACTGGGCATTCCGAGACCAAATCCGGGAGGAAGACTGGGTGAAAGCCATAGTTGGCAAAGAACGGGGACTGTCCTGTCGCTGAGTGGCGGGCGTTGTTGTACGCAAATTCCGCTAGAGGTAGAAGTGGCATCCAGTCATCTTGAGTAAACGAAGTATAGCATCTTAAGTATTGCTCTAAGGTCTGATTGGTCCTTTCGGTTTGACCGTTAGTTTGAGGGTGGAACGCAGAGGAGAGAGACAATTTGATGTCCAGGGCTTTGCACAGTGCTCTCCAAAATCTTGACGTGAACTGGACCCCCCGGTCCGAGACAATGTCTTCGGGGACCGCATGCAACCTTACTACCTCACGAATGAAGACTCGCGCGGTCTCGGCCGCCGAGGGGGTTTTCTTCAACGGGATGAAGTGGGCCATCTTCGACAAGCGGTCCACGACCACCAGGATTGCCGTGTGGTCTAGGGGTGGCGGAAGCTCGACTATAAAGTCTAATGAGATCTTTTGCCAAGGCCGTTCAGGAATAGGTAAGGGTCGCAGCAGACCCCAAACCTTGTTTCTTGCTGGTTTGTTCTTCTGGCAGGTGACACAGGACCTTACATAGCCCTTACAATCCTTAGCCATGTCTGGCCACCAGAATGAGCGTCAGAGAAGTTCCAGGGTCTTTTCTGGGCCAAAGTGCCCCGCCATCGGGTGGTCATGGCAATGTCCCAAGACCAGGGTTCGGGCTTCTTCCGGCACCACAATTCGATCTTCCCTCCATAGGAGTCCCCCCTTGTTCTGGAGCGGCCCTCCGCCTGGGGTAGAGAAGTTTGTGGATGCCTCCATTAGCCTGGAACGAAGGTCCGATTGAAGGGCCAAGAAGTTACCCGAGGACAGGATGGTGTCGGGTACTGGGATCTCCTTGGCGTCTTCGTACATCCGTGATAACGCATCCGGCTTAGTGTTCTTTGATCCAGGCCGGTACGTAATGTGGAAGTTGAATCTTGAAAAGAATAGTGCCCATCTCGCCTGTCGCGGGCGTAGACGCTTGGCGGTTCTCAGATATTCTAAGTTCTTGTGGTCAGTAAATATTAAGATGGGGTGCACCGCACCTTCCAGTAGGTACCTCCATTCCTCTAACGCCGTTTTGATCGCTAGTAGCTCTCGATCACCGATATCATAATTCCTCTCCGCTGGGGTAAGCTTCCGTGAGAAGAATGCCACAGGATGGAGCAGTTCCTTGGTGCCTTTTCGTTGGGAGAGGATGGAGCCTACCGCATTCTCCGATGCATCTACCTCCAAGATATAGGGCAGGGCGGCGTCTGGGTGACCCAAAATGGGTGTCGAAGTGAACAGCTTCTTCAAGGCTTCGAAAGCTCCCTGCGCTTCTGGTGTCCATCTGAACTGGGTTCCCAGCTTGGTTAGCTGAGTAATGGGGGAGACCAGACCCGAGAAGTTCTTGATGAACTTCCGGTAAAAATTTGCAAAACCGACGAATCGTTGGACGCCTTTCCTGTCTGGGTTCAGGCCAATCCAGTATTGCTGCGACCTTCTGGGGATCCATCGCGACCCCCGCGGTGGAGATAATCAGGCCCAAGAAGGCAATGCTGGATTGTTCAAAACAACATTTCTCTGCCTTGGCGTACAACCCATGCTGCCGCAATCGCCCCAATACCTTTGCTACATGTATTCTGTGTTCCCCCAAAGACGGGGAGAAAATCAGAATGTCGTCTAAATAAACGATAACAAAGACATCCAAAAAGTCCCTAAAAATATCATTCACAAAGTGTTGAAACGTGGCCGGAGCATTACACAGCCCGAACGGCATGACCAGATATTCAAAATGGCCGAAGCGGGTGCGGAAGGCCGTCTTCCACTCGTCCCCCTCCCTTATGCGAATCAAGTTGTACGCCCCCCTCAGATCCAGCTTGGTAAAAACCACTGCTGACTTTACACTTTGGAACAGCTCTGGTACTAACGGTAGTGGGTAACGTTTTTTTATCGTGACCCTGTTCAATTCCCTGTAATCGATACACGGCCTTAAGGTTTTGTCTTTTTCAACAAAGAAAATTCCCGCCCCCGCCGGTGAAGTGGAGTGGCGGATGAACCCCTTCTGGAGGCTGTCCTCGATATATTCCTTTAGGGCCCCCAATTCGGGCTCTGAAAGGGGGAAGATTCGCCCAAAAGGAATTTCTGAGCCGGGTAACAGGTCAACGGGACAGTCATAAGGGCGGTGGGGGGGTAGAGTATCGGCTCCCCGTTTGCTGAACACATCTAGAAACCCATGGTAGACTGCAGGGATTACTTGTTTTAATTCAGCTTCCCCCTCAGAGCACAGGAGGATTTGGGGGGCCCCCGGGCCCAAAGTGCGGCAGTATACCCGACAGTATGGGGAAGGGAACGTGATTACTCCGGTCTCCCAGTCAATCTAGGGGTTATGGGCCCGTAACCATGGGAGCCCCAGAATGACTGGGAAGAGGGGTGAAGCTATAGCATCCAGGCGGAGGAGTTCCTGGTGCTGGCCGGCAATGACAGTGGTGATGGAGGGGGTTTCCTGGTTCACTACCCCCGATTTTATTCGGGAACCGTCCGCCAAATAAATATTGAACCCCTTCTGTTTCAATTGGAGAGGAATACCCTGCTGGTGAGCAAAAAATTAATATCCAAGAAGCAGCTGCATGCCCCCGAGTCAATTATGGCCGATACTTCCACGGTCCTTTCTGGAAGCTGAAAGGAAAGGGGTACCACTAAGTATTGGGATGGACCAACATTGCCAATGGATAAGGAAGAAGAGGTGCACTTACTCAGTTTCTGCGGGCAGGATCGTGCCATATGACCAGCTTCGCCACAATAGAGGCACAGGTTCTGGGATCGTCTGCGCTGATGTTCCTCTGGGGATAGTTTAGGCCGTGCCAGGCCGAGTTGCATGGGTTCGGGGTTATCTCCAGGTGGCCGGTTTTGGGTGATTGGCCTAGGTGCTTGACTGGGACCTTGAAATGACCCCCAGGGATTTCCATGACCCTGGCCGGACCTCTCAAACCTGCGTTCCCGCAGTCTACGGTCAATTTTGATGGTCAGTGCTATTAAGTCCTCTAAAGTCTCAGGTACCTCCACCCGGGCGAGCTCATCTTTCAGGCCTTCTGATAGGCCTATACGGAACTGATGCAGGAGTGCGAACTCGTTCCAGCGAGTATCCCCCATCCACCGCCTAAACTCAGATGCGTACTCCTCCGCCGCTCGGCGGCCTTGCCGGAGCGTGTACAGAGTAGCTTCAGCAGAAGCTGCCCGCTGCGGGTCATCATAAAGGATGGCCATTGCATCAAAAAAACTGTCAACCGAAGTAAGGTGAGGGTCATTTTTTTCCCCGTAATCGATGGGCCCAGTCTTGGGGTTCACCCTGCAGGAGGGAGATGACGAACCCCACCTTCACGGATTCAGTCACGAAGGTCCGGGGTTGTAGCTCAAAATAGAGGAGACAGGACTCGCGGAATGATCTGAAGCGTGTGCGGTCCCCGTGGAAACGTTCCGGTAAGGGTACTCGGGGTTCGGCCGCCGGGAGTGGTGCGGATGCCCCAGACACCAGCACAGGGACTGCTACGGCTGGAGGTGCGGGGACCGCGGCCTGTGGGGCAGGAACGGATATAGTGCAGGTCTGGAATTGGGTTTCAATCTGCTGACATCTATCCTGCAGGGCCGATACGGCCTGTGTCAAATTAGACAGGTGCCTGCAGATCTCCTCAAGCGGCGAGGGCCCTCCTCTAGACTCAGTCATGGCCTTCTGGTACTGTAAGGGACCGCCTGGCGGTACCACTAGCACTCCACTGAATAGGCATCCCCAGCGCACGGAATCTAAGTCCCAGGGTGCTTGTTCACCAGGACCCCTGATGGTGGGGATGGACTTGGAGCTCCCCGAGACCAGGTCGTGACTACTGGGTGCGTCCGTCAGTGGTAGTAGTATGCGCCAAGGGCTTCCACGGGGAAGAGTCTGATGTGAGGAGGTCAGAAGACCCCACTGCAAGGGATGGATGGATGAGCAAGGTCAGACGGGCCGGGTCGGTAACAGAGAGGACGGCAAGGTACAAGGCAGCGGGCATAGAATGGTCGGGTCACACGCCAGGTCAGCAACAGCAGGTCAAATCCAATCAGGGGCATTCAGGAGAGAGGTCAGGCAAAGCAAGGGTCAGAACAGGAGAAAGCAGCAAGGTCAGGTATAATCCGGGTCAAAACTTACAAAGGGTACAGGTTCACAGGTTCACAGGATGCAGGGAAGACCAGAAGGCACTGAATGACAGCTCAGGGCCATTTAAATATCCCGCCCTGCGCTGCCATTGGTGCCCAGCGGGCGGCCGCGGCTTCTACTGCGCATGCGCGAACTCGAACGCCGCGGCCGGCCCGGACCTAGTGCCCGTGTCCCTGCACAGGGCGGTGCACTGCGCCTGCGCCGGGACCATCGCGGCAGGGATCGAGGAGATCCCTGACATGGTCAGTCCGCCCCTTCCTATGGCTAATTCATGCTGTATATATAGCTCCATCCTTTTGTTCTTGTTCCCAGTAATGCACCTCATCTTCAAGCCTCATGTCTTATGGAGTAGATCACATAATGATCTTTTGACCTATCCGATGTTAATTGTTATAAGATTCTCTCAGTTTATGGAATAAACTTCACAAGATCGACAAGATGTCGTCTGGATCGAGTCACTGCCTGTTTTATTCAACTAAGATTGGAGTTATCGCTATCTCATCACAACTGAAAGTTACAGAGATCACACTTTCAAAGCTTAGATTGGAGAGACATAACAGGTATTGTTCATATGCAATACATTCTATGGATGCGTTCCAAGAAGTAATCTGGTAATCCCATCCAAAGGAAAGGTGTAAAGAAAATGAAAAACCGGACAATTATTGTATAGTGCAAATATGCTCCTTTCAATGTCTCATATGTGTCAGTACACAAAATCTTTTAAGGCTCCTCTAAGTCCCTATATCGCGTCAACCGCCCACTGTGTGTGCCTTCCCAATGGTTCTATGCATCATTATTTAAGTTGGCATCTAGGGCATTTGATTTCTTCGTCAAAAGTTTTGGGGTCTTGAATAAGCTAACAAACAAAACGCGTCGACCTCTGGAGGACATTGATGTCATAGAACATGATGCTGCGATTCCTTGGGCTTATTAGCCAAGTACTGTTTTTATATAATGTGTTTGGAATATGCATTTCAATAAATATGTTTATGTACAACATGAGGTTGTCCACTTTATGTACCAGTAAAGTCCCATCAGGTTTTGTTTCTCTTTCTATTGCATATTAGGGATGAGGTACACATGCAGTCCAGTATGATATATAGACTTATATACTGTAATAATATAAGAAAACAATTAAAAATAAATGTGCAACCAATGCGCATTACCCAGCGCTTATGTAAGAATGCTTGAAAGCTAGCTACTTTAAAAACAATTGTCATGAACAGCAATCAATATAACATTATTTAAAGGTGATTCAGCGAGCGCTAAGATGATGAGAACATAAGCTGCTGATACACTACAAGGAAACCATATAACCTCTTGAATATATACAATATGAAAAAGTGCAGCGCTAATAAACAAATTAAATGTGCTATATCAGAGACTGGCCACATCCACAAACAGACAGTATGAAGTCCATAGGAACAATGTCCGGTAAATGACAAATGGATGAAATGGTGACTTTGTTACTCCCAGTGAGGCACTCATCAAAACCGTGTAGGAACTATAAGAAATGCGCACTCACCAGATGCGCATTAGGTAAGCGCAATATTAATAGCCAGAGGTCCCCTCTTATCCTGTGGAAGGTGCAGTTCACACTGGACAGGCTGTCCCACAATACTGGCGCCTCAAGAGATCTTCTCTACTGGTGGAAGCTGCGATGGGGGTCAGCTTATATGAGTCACTCTCCTCTGGGCCTCAGGGTGGTCACCATATGGTCCTGGGGGGTTAAATGCTCGATGTGGAGCAGAGAATAGTGGCCATAGTGTAGTAGGTCAAAATATAAATTCTTTTATTAATGGGTAAAAGTGATGAACATACATAAAAGCAAATGGAGGCTATCACCAATGAAATGTAGACAAAGCCTGCAGCAAAACCGTTCATAAACCATTTAGAAAAACTGACCAGCTGGATAGTTATGGGGGCCACCGGACTTCCTTGATCCGGTGGCGTGACGTCTCAGGCATGTATGGCTCCTCCTTAACACCCCTTCTGAGGATGCACTTTGTGTGCGAAACGTGTTAAGGAGGAGCCATACACGCCTGAGACGTCATGCCACCGTAAAATTGTACATTATATAGACTACCATAGTAGTTATTTATATAATGTTGCTTTTATGAGATAATGTAGCAATTGCACTGAATATTGAAAATAATTGCCCCCTTTTAAAATAATCACATTTTGTTGCTTGCTAGCCTGAAATGAAGACAGACACAGTTTTTGTTTTAGGAAGCTGTATTTACTCAGCGCAATGTATAACATCCAAGTGAAAGATATAACATCAATATATCAGAAAATGTTTTAAAAAAATTCAAAAATAGAATCACTGAGTTGGAAAAAGGATCACCCCCCTCCTAAAAATGCCTTATAAACTCAATCAAATGTAGTTAATCACCTTCTCAATGGCACACAAAGCCATCTGACTTTCAACTGTGATCAGTTGTGGTCATTTTGACTATCTCAGCATGAAAAGAGCTTTCCTGCAGCATTTCAGTCCCTGGTAATGCAACTGAAGCAAACAATGAACTATTGGTGGCAAGGCACTGTCAAAAGATCTCTGGGATAAAGTTGTGGACAGGCACAAGTCAGGTGATGGATACAAAAAAATGACAAAGGCTTTATCAATGCCTAGAAGCACAGTGAAGTCTATTATTGGGACGTGGAAGGTATTTGGTACAACGCAGACCCTCCGCAGATCAGGACGTGCTCCTCAACTGGATGAAAGAACCAGGAGGAAATTAGTCAGAGAGGCTACCAAGAGGTCTACAGCAACTCTGAAGCCGTGTCAGGAATTGATGACAAAGAGTGGTCATTATGTGCATGTGACAACAATTTCACACATTCTCCAGAATTGTGGCTTGTATGGGAGGGTTGCAAGAAAAAAAGCAGCTCCTCAAGAAAGGCCACATGCAGTCATGGCTGAGTTTTGCCAAAACACACCTTGAAGATTCTGAGGCCACATGGAAAAAGGTGTTCTGATTAGATGAGACTAAAATTTAATTATTTGGACTGAACACTAAACGATATGTCTTGCGGAAATCCAATCCATCTCACCATCCAAATAACACCATTCCTACAGTAAAGCATGGAGGTGGGAATATCTTGTTATGGGGGATTTCTCTGCAGCAGGGACTGGAGAACTTGTCATGATAGAAGGAAAAATGGATGGGGCAAAATATCAAATTCTTGAGGAAAATCTGCTGCCCTCTGTCAGACAGTTGTCAATGGGAAGAAGGTTTACCTTCCAACATGAAAATGACCCAAAGCACACAGCAACAATGACCACATGGTGGTTGTAGGAGAAAAAGGTGAATGTCCTGGCATGGCCTAGTCAGAGCCCAGACTAACCCCTGGTTCACATCTATGCAGGTGGTGCCGATGTGGATCCGCAAAAAATCCGTGCAGCCGCTCCACCCGCACAGAGGAATGTGGACCAGTGGGCGGGTGCCATTAATTCTAATGACACGCCGCCCGCACTGGAAATCGCAGCCATACTGGGAACTGAGGTTCCCGTGTGGGCTGCGTTTTCTGAAGAAGTGCACGGACTTCTTCCCTGCATGTCCCGGGGCATGGGAGTCCATTCAGATGAATGGGCTCTCGTGTCCACACAAAATGCAGAGATGTGAACCTAGCCTTAAACCTTAAATATATATGGAATGACTTGAAGATGGCAGTCAACAAACGCTCAGAGGTTCATTTACCACAAGGCAACCAAGGCATTTGCCTATGGCGGCATTTTTCAGGGGGGCAGCACTGCCCCTTGGAAGAAGGGACGGAAGAAGAAATGGAAGAAGGGACACATGCGGTATGGGGACCTGGTGGGTTCCGAGAGAGACTGTGGGTTTCATGACGGTGTATGCACAGCCCAACTCTCATTCCTGGGGATGTCCGGAGCTCTGAAGGTGAGTGACTTTCTCTCTCTTGCCATGGGCGATGGTGGCTGGTGTATGGGGGGCAGTGGTAATGGAAGGCTCTCTCGGGTGGGGGCAGGAGTGTTGCTGGTCAATGTCCGTCTCTCTCTGCGGGGGGGGGGGCGCTGATTTTTGTGTTGCCTAGGGCAGCACAAGACCTAAATACACCACTGCAAATTCTCATTATCAAATTTAACTGACCTGAGCAGTTCTGAAATGAAGAGCGGGCAAATATTGCAAAGTCTAGATGTGCAAAGTTAGTAGAGACCTATCCCAACAGACTATAGCTACAAAGAAAGCAAAAGGTGGTTCAACAAAATACTGACACAAGGGGGGTGATTCTTTTTCCTACTCAGTGGTTCTGTTTTTGATTTTTTTTTTTTTATCTGACATGTTATTATATCTTTCACTTGAATGTTATAAGTTGCACGTAGTGAATACAGCTGGATAAAACAAAAGCTGTGTGTGTCTTCATTGCAGGCTGTAAAGCAACAAAATGTGATTATTTTAAAGGGGGAGGGTGATTCTTTTCTATGCCCACCATATATGGGACCTCCTCCTCACCAACTCTTCCCTTGCAGGAAGAGCTAACCAAATCCCTATTATAGGAAAACAATGAATTGGGGGGAGGGGGGGGATTTTTAAGGATAGAGTAGAAAATTGTTGAGCTCCCTGTAAGGTTTTTATAACTATTAAAGGCTAAAAAGCTAAACACAGTTGCAATTTCAGTTACCAGTAAAATATAAAATAATATCCTTATTAGCAGAAATATGCACACATCGTATAAAAACAATTACATGCGTATTACAAGGCGGTAGACCCCTGGGCTATTGAAATTCAACTGCACGTTATATATAAACCACAATCTCCAAGGTTGTATGCATTGCCTGCTTGCCTGTTCAAGTAATGAATATCTCAATCAAACACCAAATAGCAATTTGTAAAGATCCAAGTCTTTGCAACAGTTGAAGAGAATATACTCAATTATTCAATGTACAAGATGTATCCAGTTATTCACTGCAGAATTTTCCACCACAATTATATTTGTGCTATTTGTACTCCAGTCAATAGGATAGGACATTGCAATCTTTCCTTAGAATACCAATTCAAAGCACAGTCCTCGGTATTCCAACATAAAGGATATATGTCAAAGCTCATATAATGCTGATCCAGTTAGATGAATGCTTAAAATATACAATATCTCTGGAAACAGTTCCTCAACGATCTTGTGGATATTAAAGCAGAATTTCATCTTAAAATATTGGCTTTAGATGTGTCTTGGAAATTCGCTTTGAACAAACTTTTCCTTACCGTGAGTACCCGCAGTTGGATGCGCAGAAATCCCCCATAAAGCTGTGCGAACTTCGCTTAGCTTAGCTCCACGATTCCTGCGCCTCCAACTGGGGTAGCTATCTTGAGATGTGGGGAAATGGAGCTCCTGTTACCCAGGAATGATCAGGCGACACTCTCTGGTTGCAGTTGGAATTCACTCTGAGCCCAGGTCCAACCCCAGGCTCTTGTTTTATTAAAGCACGTACACGCCCACACACGCCCCCACACACGAGGGTCAGGTCAATCCCCTCCGACAGAACAATGCATAGGGATGTCCATACATGAGAATGAACATCCTGTTTGGAGTGTAGCATTTCCTCTTATCTATACTGGAAGCCAGTTGAACCAGTCCTCCCCTCCCCCATGAGCTCTCGGTGGAGAGCAAACTTCCCATCCTATCAGCTCCTAGTAGTATGTCCATTCCCTGTACAAGCATCCCTTAGATTAAACAGTGTCAGTCTGTATCTGAATGTGCCCGATACGATCTCTATTAAAACACATCCATCCAGATACAGTTCAGGTCGGTAATGGCTTGTAAGATATACATGAGCCTACACACGGAGTTCGCACTGCTTGGCGCCTTGCGGTACGAAGTCCATGTGGTACTATGCTGCTGATATGTGGATACAGGCCCGCGGCCTACCGCCGGCGGCATTCGCATCGAATGCCGTGGTGGTATACACGCCGGTCTATAAGCGCAGATCTGCCATCTCATCCATTACCGAGCTGAGTACTGTAATACATACATTGTACATGCGCATTGCCCAATTGCAGCCTTCAGAGCTTTAATTAAGCCACCCGAGAGACATATGAATAACACTGATATATGACACATTTAAAGTTCAACCTGTAAATACAAAATTTCCATGACAGATGTACTGTAAGCATGTGAGTTATGTGTGATAGGGCAATGGGCAACTGTCCCTGGTTGTTGACTAGGTTTGCACTCCCATGGTGAAGTCTATTCTTGACGTGAAAGTCATTTGATTGTCCAGAGGCATTGTGCGGTCCCTTGTCACGTTGGCCATATTGTGGCAGAAGAATAAAGGATCTAGAAGAGAATCAGGCAGGTTGTAAAGGGCTGTGTACTTAGGCAACACTCTCCTGTAACTGTGGCTGGACCTTTATGAGTTAAGAGGAGCTCTGGAGTTCCTTGGAGGTCTTCTGGGTATTTTGCAAGCAATGTTAGCAACCACAGTGAAGGACAGGTATGGGAAGGCTCTATGGAATTGTAAGAAAGAGAATAGTGCCGTATCCCTGAACTGGAGCAGGACTTGAGTCCTCTGGGCCTTCCTTTTGCTTGTGTAAAAGAGTTAAAGGATAAGTTCACCTTTTCGCCAAAAATAATAAATGCACATTTTTTTGCGGGCCAAAAAAAATGTGAATTTATCATTTTTTTCCAAAGGAGCCTCTAAAGCATTGCACCAGAGATCAGTAGATCACTGATGCCATGCAGGTCTCCTGCAGACCTGTCAGAATATCTGCTTGCAATGCGGGATGTACAAGATGTACGGGGTGTATGGGATGTACGGGATGTATGGGATGTATGGGATGTACGGGATGTACGGGATGTACGGGATGTACAGGATGTACAAGATGTACGGGATGTACAGGGTGTATGGGATGTACAGGATGTACAGGGTGTACGGGATGTACAGGGTGTATGAGATGTACGGGATGTATGAGATGTACGGGATGTACAGGATGTACGGGGTGTACGGGATGTACAGGGTGTATGGGATGTACGGGATGTACAGGGTGTACGGGGTGTACGGGATGTACAGGGTGTATGGGATGTACAGGATGTACGGGATGTACGGTCAAGCAGATATTCTGATGTGGTAGTTCATTGAAAACTACAAGCCCACAGCCGCTAAGGCTACCGGGACTTGCAGTTCATTAATTCATAGAAGTCTGTGAATGAATTATGTGGCCGTGTGGGCGGAGCCTCGCACAGCCGCGCTGTTTTCAAATCTGATAGTATAGGGAAACTTCTACCCATACTATCTGTCAAAGGGAAGGGGCGTGGCGGGCACAGCTGCAGCTATGGGAACATGTTACATGTGCCATCCTAAAATTAGGTGGCACATGTAACATGTTCCCAAAGGGGAGCTTATCCTTTAACTGGTTGCGCACCACTCTGTAGCAGAAATAACGCTACAGGGCGGCACGGGTGCGCAAATCACGTGTATATATATGTGATTTTACAGTACCGGGCAGGGGGCACGCACCCTACCAGCGCTGCCGTTCACGGCCTCGGCTGTCACTCACCGAGTCCCAGGCTGGTGATTACTCAACAGCACCTGGCGATCGCCGAGTATCTCCGATGGGGGAGAGACCTGTATATAAACAACACAGATCTGTCCCGTCAGCTCCTTCGCACTGCTTTGTATGGCTCTGCATAGCCCAGCCATACAAAGCAGTGTGCTTACAGTAAAGGACACACACAGCCAACATAGTGAAACAGCATACAGTTAACCCTTTGATCGCCCCAGATGTTAACCCCTTCCTGCCCAGTGTCATTAGTACAGTTTTAGTGCTTTTTATTAGCACTGATCACTGTATTGGTGATGTCAGTGACACCAAGTCAGTTCCCCCCAGTGTCAGAATGCCCACTCCAGTCCCGCTGTAAGTCGCTGATCGTCGCTTTTACTATTAGAAAAAAAAATTCCAGTATCTATACTGCCACTTTTACACGCTATAACTTTCACGTAAACCAATTAATTTACACGTATTGGGATTTTTTTTTTAGCAAAGACATGGAGCAGAATACATTTTGGCCTAAATTTCTGATGAAATTTGATTTGACATTTTTTTACTGGACATGTTTAATAGCAAAAAGTCAAAAATATTGTTTTTTTTCTCAAAATAATTTTTTTCTTTATAGCGCAAAAAATAAAAAACGCACAGATGATAAAATACCACAGAAAGAAAGCTCCATTTGTGGGAATAAAAGATTGTAAATTTCATTTGGGTGAAGCGTTGCATGACCGCACAATTGTCAGTTAAAATAACGCCATATGTCCTGATCAGGAAGGGGGGAAATCCTCTGGAGGGCAAGTGATTAAGTTCAGTTTGGCCTGTATGGCTTTCCTGGCACTCTCCAGTTATTTGGGGCTTTCTTAAAGAAAACCTGAATTAAATAAAATGAAAGAAATTAACCCCCTGCTGTTACATAGTAATGCAGGCCATACATGGGTTGAATTCCGAACACATTTTCTTTAGAAAATCGGACATTTTGTTCATTTTGTAATCCGATGGTGCCACCATTTATTTCGACATTCAACCAACCAAACCTTCAATTTCACCTCGTGTTGCTATAGGAAAGAATTTTCATGGCCAAAAATGTTCTTTTCTTTCCAGGTCACAGCTCACGCTCATTACTTTTTTGTTTATATTTCTTGCACGATTCTCCCATCATTGATTCGAAATTCATTTGTCTTTCAAAAAATTTCTAACATGCCCAATCACTCAAATTTGATGATCACATGAAAATCGTCCGTTTCTGTGACCCACTAATTCGAACGAAAATTCTTAGAAAAGTTTTTCAAATGAAAATTCTTTCAGTATTCTACCCATGGCTTTAGTCAGTTCAAAAGACACGTTCATCTCTAGAAAACAATAGAAGAAATAGAAAAAACATCCATGTAGAAGCAGTCTGCATGCCTAGGTGCTTGATTTGACTGGCCATGGAACCGAATCCAATGATTTGGATTGGTGTCCCGATACTTTTGGCAATATAGCGTATATTGGTAGTACTGGGAATTTGGGTGCAGTCACTAGATGTTCCACTTTTTTGACATTTTGAAGAACTTGTTTTTCATCATTTTTTTTGGACTTTAGTCACGTTTGAGTTTGTCTATAGATATATTGTTTGTTGTTAGCAGCACGACACTTATTATATTTAATAGAGCGTATATTCTGTAGGATACGTAAGCCTGTTTTCACAAGCTGAGTGACTAATAGATACAGGTGAAACTCGAAAAATTAGAATATCGTGCAAAAGTTCATTTATTTCAGTAATGCAGCTTAAAAGGTAAAACTAATATATGAGATAGACTCATTACATGCAAAGCAAGATAGTTCAAGCCGTGATTTGTCATAATTGTGATTTTTATGGCTTACAGCTCATGAAAACCCCAAATCCACAATCTCAGAAAATCAGAATATTGTGAAAAGGTGCAATATTCTCGGCTCAAAGTGTCCCACTCTAATCAGCTAATTAAGCCATAACACCTGCAAAGGGTTCCTGAGCCTTTAAATGGTCTCTCAGTCTGGTTCAGTAGGAATCACAATCATGGGAAAGACTGCTGACCTGACATTTGTGCAGAAAACCATCATTGACACCCTCCATAAGGAGGGAAAGACTCAAAAGGTAATTTCAAAAGAAGTTGGATGTCCCCAAAGTGCTGTATCAAAGCACATTAATAGAAAGTTATGTGGAAGGGAAAAGTGTGGAAGAAAAAGGTGCACAAGCAGCAGGGATGACCGCAGCCTGGAGAGGATTGTCAGGAAAAGGCCATTCAAAAGTTTTGGGGACTTTCACAAGGAGTGGACTGAGGCTGGAGTCAGTGCATCAAGAGCCACCACACACATATGGATCCTGGACATGGGCTTCAGATGTCATATTCCTCTTGTCAAGCCGCTCCTGAACAACAAACAACGTCAGAAGCGTCTTAGCTGGGCTAAAGAAAAACAGACCTGGTTTGTTGCTCAGTGGTCCAAAGTCCTCTTTTCTGATGAGAGCAACTTTTGCATCTCATTTGGAAACCAAGGACCCCGAGTATGGAGGAAGAATGGAGAGGCACACACTGCAAGATGCTTGAAGTCCAGTGTGAAGTTTCCACAGTCTGTGTTGATTTGGGGAGCCATGTCATCTGCTGGTGTTGGTCCACTGTGCGTCATTAAGTCCAGGGTCAACGCAGTCTTCTACCAGGAGATTTTGAAGCACTTCATGCTCCCTTCCGCAGACGAGCTTTATGGGGATGCTGACTTCATTTTCCAGCAGGACTTGGCACCTGCCCACACTGCCAAAAGCACCAAAACCTGGTTCAATGACCGTGGGATTACTGTGCTTGATTGGCCAGCAAACTCGCCTGACCTGAACCCCACAGAGAATCTATGGGGCATTGCCAAGAGAAAGATGAGAGACATTAGACCGAACAATGCAGAAGAGCTGAAGGCCGCTATTGAAGCATCCTGGTCTTCCATAACACCTCAGTAGTGCCACGGGCTGATAGCTTCCATGCCACGCCGCATTGAGGCAGTAATTGCTGCAAAAGGGGCCCAAACCAAGTACTGAGTACATATGCATACTTATACTTTTTAGAGGTCCGATATTGTTCTATGTACAATCCTTGTTTTATTGATTGCATGTAATATTCTCATTTTCTGAGATTGTGGATTTGGGGTTTTCATGAGCTGTAAGCCGTGAAAACAAATCACGGCTTGAACTATCTTGCTTTGCATGTAATGAGTCTATCTCATATATTAGTTTTACCTTTTAAGTTGCATTACTGAAATAAATGAACTTTTGCATGATATTCTAATTTTTCGAGTTTCCCCTGTATAGTTGTAGAGATCCAAACTGCGATTTTTTTTTTGTTCCTCCTCGCAGTCACACTCACAATTGGTTTAGAGCAATGATAAGATTCATTTTCCTTCAGACAAGCCCGTACTTCTCCCCGTCTCTGACCCCCCGCAGGTGTCTCACGCTTGTCGCGGTGGGAGTCCACTTCCTCTTGATTTAACGTCGCCAACTCTGAACCAAGATAAATAGTTTTCTGTAAACCTGTCAGGACTAGGAAGCGATTTGGTGACGGTGGATCACCTGATGTCATCCCTCACCTGGATATCAAATGAGATGCGTGCTGGGGGGGGGGGGGAGCTGGAGAAATGTTCCTTGCTATCCCTGGGACACGACCATCCTGTATGGGATGATATGAGAATTGATGGGGCGCCGTGCTGAAAACCCATTACAATGTGCTGCTGCTATCAGACAGTCATTATTTCCGGGAATGAAAAATAGCTGAGAGATTCCTGTCAGGGAGAGAAGTTAATCAGATTAAAGTGGAAACTTTAATACAGAGTTTAAGAATTGATTCTGATAAAAAGAATTATGCTTAAACCTGCAAAACAACATCTGCAGAGCCTGTCAAGGATCAGAGACTGCAGACTTCGTGCGCAGCGCAGGTTACGCTTATTTAAGTGCATTTCTAGTGATGGAAGTTCACAAAAGTTGGGTAAGTACCTGTTTCTTTTTTCTTTTTTTTTGAACCTCTTCAATACCAGACACTTTTACCCCCTTCCAGTCCAGGCCAATTTTCAGCTTTCAGTGCTGTCACACTTTGAATGACAATTGCGCTGTCATGCAACACTGTGCCCAAATTAAATTTGTAACAATTTTTTTCAGACAGAGCTTTCTTTTGGTGGTATTTAATACCACTGGGTGTTTTATTTTCTGCTAAAGAAATGAAATAAGATCGAACATTTAAAAAAAAAAAACGCTGATGAGGCTGCACTGATGGGCACTGATAGGCTGCACTGATGAAGCTGCACTGATGAGGCTGCACTGATGAATACTGTTGGGGCTGCACTGGTGGACACTGATTAGGCTGCAATGATGGATACTGATGAAGCTGCACTGATGAGGCTGCACTGATGGATACTGTTGGGGCTGCACTGGTGGATACTGATTAAGCTGCACTGATGGATACTGTTGGGGCTGCACTGATGGATACTGGTGAGGCTGCACTGATAGATACTGTTGGGGCTGCATTTATGGATACTGGTGAGGCTGCACTGATAGGCTGCACTGATGAAGCTGCACTGATAGATACTGATGAGGCTGCACTGATAGATACTTTTGGGGCTGCACTGATGGATACTGGTGAGGCTGCACTGATGGGCACTGATAGGCTGCACTAATGGATACTGATGAGGCTGCACTGATAGATACTGTTGGGGCTGCACTGATGGATACTGATGAGGCTGCACTGATAGATACTGTTGGGGCTGCACTGATGGATACTGATGAGGCTGCACTGATAGATACTGTTAGGGCTGCAATAATGGATACTGATGAGGTTGCACTAATAGATTCTGTTAGGGCTGCACCGATGGATACTGATGAAGCTGCACTGATAGATACTGTTGGGGCTGCACTGATGGATTCTGTTGGGTCTGCACTGATGGATACTGATGAGGCTGCACTGATAGATTCTGTTGGGTCTGCACTGATGGATACTGGTGAGGCTGCACTGATGGATACTGATGAGACATAACTGATGGGCACTGATGGCTACTGATAAGCAGTACTGATGGGCACTGAAATGTTGCACTGTTGGGGCTGCACTGGTAATGAGAGCAATCAGACAATGTGATTATCAATGTAAATGTCCTCTATCACAGGAAAGCCATTTACCGGCTTTCCTTCCCCCAGACAGTGATAGCGCCAAGGAAAGAAAAGGCCGATACTGGCATTTGTTTACATGTGATCAGCTGTGATTGGAAATTCTGAAGGGCCCTCTGCACACTGGTATATACCCTTTCAAGCAGACTATGCAATAAATAGGGATGTTTAGTTCTCACATATTGCAATACATGTTCAAGCTGGCCAACTGCGTCAAAGTCATCCCTCTATGGCCAGTCCTACTCTGCCCTGTCTACGCAATGGTACCGTGGACACAATGCTAGCTTAGGGGAAAAGACACAATGGGGAGAGCTACAAGGTTCAGGTCTGGCTACTGACCCAACAATACAACAGACAAGAGATACCTGTGCTTAAATCTCAACAGCTAGTGCATATCCATTAGCTGTTGGGATTTGAGCACAGGGATCTCTTGTTTGTTGTATTGTTGGATCAGTAGCCAGACCTGAACCTTGTAGCTCTCCCCATTGTGTCTTTTCCCCTATGCTTGCATTGTGTCCACAGTAGCATTGCGTAGGCAGAGCAGAGTAGGACTGGCCATAGAGGGATGACTTTGACGCAGTTGGCCAGCTTAAGCATGTATTGCAATATGTGAGAACTAAATATCCCTATTTATTGCATAGTCTGCTTGAAAGGGTATATACCAGTGTGCAGAGGGTCCAAAACAGATGTAAACGGATAAAAAAACAGATGTAAACGGATAAAAACGGATGTAAACTGATGAAAAACGGATGTAAACTGATGAAAAAAACAGATGTAAACTGATGAAAAACAAATGTAAACGGATGAAAAAACAGATGTAAATGGATGTAAACTGATGAAAAAAACAATGTAAACTGATGAAAAACAGATGTAAACAGATAAAAACAGATGTAAACGGATGTAAACTGATGAAAAACAGATGTAAACTGATGAAAAACGGATGTAAACTGATGAAAAACGGATGTAAACTGATGAAAAAAATGGATGTAAACTGATGAAAAAACAGATGTAAACTGATGAAAAATGAATGTAAACTGATGAAAAAATGGATGTAAACTGATAAAAAAAAAGGATGTAAACTGATGAAAACGGATGTAAACTGATGAAAAACAGATGTAAATGGATGTAAACTGATGAAAAAAACAATGTAAACTGATGAAAAACAGATGTAAACGGATGAAAACATGGATGTAAACTGATAAAAAAAGGATGTAAACTGATGAAAAACGGATGTAAACTGTTTACATCCGTTTTTGCTTGGAAAAAAAGGTGACTGAACTGATGGAAAAAAACGGACCGCCCGTGTGAAAGGGGCCTAAATGAGGCCTAAAAGATAAATGCATTTTTTAAACAAAGGGCACTTATCCTTTCTTTCCAAACCAATCACCCCCAATGATACATACTTATCAACATCCAATGGCCTATGGGGATTGCTTCCATCCAGCGCTGCAAGTGCCGTGCCTGCGGATTACAGCCTCATAGACTTCTATGGGCCTCGTCTACCTTGATCCCTGGTCATCGGGCTGTAATGTGCAGGTATGGCTGGGAAAGAGAGAACTTGCAGCACTGGATGTGTGTCTAGGTTCACACCTTTGCATTTTTCACAGCGATTTGCGTTTTGCAGAAACACACTACAGTCCATTTAACATGATTTCCTATGGGACCGGTTCACATCTCTACGTTTTCACCCGGTGCGTTCTTTGGAAAGGGTCAGGGACTTTTTTAAATGCAAAACTTTGCGCTCTTGGTTCTATAGACTTCAATGGAGATGCTGCAGAAAATCATGTAGTGCGTGTTTGCTACGTTTTTGATGCATTTTTGATGCATTTTGCGGTTTAATCTGCCTAGCAACAAAAACAAAAACAAAAAACAACACAAAGCGCATCAAAAATGCATGTGTAAAAACCGCACAAAGCACTGCAGAAACGGATCAAACTGCATAGGTGTGAACCGAGCCTTAGGGATCGCCGGAGGCTGCGTCCATCACATGTCAGTAAGAATGAGTCTATGGAGGGTGGGGAGGGTTAAGTCGGGGCCAAGGGGCATCAAGGATAAGTGCGCTTTGTTTTAAAGTGCACTTATCCTTTCACAGCGAAGAGATCCCAGCACACACCATGACGGATAATGGCTGCGTGATAACGTTTTAGATTAAGACGACTCACCCCGGGTAATGAAGACTGACAATGCGAGACGGGGAATATCGGCACGCACGCAGCTCCCATCCATTAAGTACAATTTATTGATGTGACAGAAGCAATAAAAGACTCTCAGCGTGATAGCCTGGAATTGGCTGCGCTGAGAGGAGGACGAGGCTGCGCGGTGACTGCAGAGCTGCAGCAAGATCGCAGAGTTCTGCCGCCGCCTGAGAGCCACGCTTGGGAATACAATGGCAGGCATCGATCTCATTGGTGTGATGGCTCATTAGCGTCCTGCGCGGCATGCTCTGTGATCCAGTGACACCACATCGTGGAACGCGCGCGCTGATACTGTGCTATGGTAAATGTTTAAATAATGAGTGCCATTTGTGAATTTAGGAATGAACTGCAGGCAGACAACACAATACATTACATGTAAGGAAACTGTTTTATCTGACAAATAATATATTTGTCCATCCAGTCCTGATATTTACGCTGATTGTGTTTTTCTGCTGTAGTTTGATAACACTTACAGGTCCACTCTCCACCCCCAGCCTGTGACTGGACAGTAAATGGAGAAGCAGCGCAGCACATCTCTCAGTCACTCTGCTTTCTCCTCCTATCAGCTTTCTTTGTGCACTGCAGCTCATTTGATTTGATCCCTGTGCTGTTTCTCCCTCTCCCAGTCTGAGCTCTCTAGCACAGGGGGAAAAAAGAGGCTGATACCAAGTCAAATGCTTGTATTAAAAATAATAAATAATTACCGAGTAGCACTGCATTCATTTGTGCTTAACTGCAGTTCAGCTTTAAAGTGTTACTAAACCCCGGACCCTGCATCCACTATGTCTACTCTCCGCGGACCCTGCATTCACTATATCCGGTCTCCCCGGACCCTGCATTCACTACATCTGGTCTCCGCAGACCCTGCATTCACTATATCTGGTCTCCCCGGACCCTGCATTCACTATATCCGGTCTTCCCGGACCCTGCATTCACTATATCTGGTCTCCGCAGACCCTGCATTCACTATATCTGGTCTCCCCAGACCCTGCATTCACTATATCTGCTCTCCCCGGACCCTGCATCCACTATATCTGGTCTCCCCGGACCCTGCATTCACTATATCTGGTCTCCCAGGACCCTGCATTCTCTATATCTGGTCTCCCCGGACCCTGCATTCACTATATCTGGTCTCCCAGGACCCTGCATTCACTATATCTGGTCTCCCAGGACCCTGCATTCACTATATCTGGTCTCCCCGGACCCTGCATTCACTATATCCGGTCTCCCCGGACCCTGCATTCACTATATCCGCTTTCCCCGGACCCTGCATCCACTATATCCGGTCTCCCCGGACCCTGCATTCCCTATATCCGGTCTCCCCGGACCCTGCATTCACTATATCTGGTCTCCCAGGACCCTACATTCACTATATCTGGTCTCCATGGACCCTGCAGTCACTATATCCGGTCTCCCCGGACCCTGCATTCACTATATCTGGTCTCCCCGGACCCTGCATTCACTATATCTGGTCTCCCCGGACCCTGCATTCACTATATCTGGTCTCCCAGGACCCGGCATTCGCTATATCTGGTCTCCCAAGACCCTGCATTCGCTATATCTGCTCTCCCCGGACCCTGCATTCGCTATATCCGCTCTCCCCGGGCCCTGCATTCGCTATATCCGCTCTCCCCGGACCCTGCATTTGCTATATCTGGTCTCCCCGGACCCTGCATTCACTATATCTGGTCTCCCCGGACCCTGCATTCACTATATCCGGTCTCCCCGGACCCTGCATTCACTATATCTGATCTCCCCGGGCCCTGCATTCGCTATATCTGGTCTCCCCGGACCCTGCATTCACTATATCTGGTCTCACAGGACCCTGCATTCTCTATATCTGGTCTCCCTGGACCCTGCATTCAGTATATCTGATCTCCCCGCACCCTGCATTCACTCTATCTGGTCTCCCACAGTACACGCAACATGGAAGTACAATTATTTTAGTAAATATAAACTGCTAAATACCTTTTCTCATCAGCAATTAGAGAAGTCTTGTGACTTCTATCAGTGTCCAGCCCACCACTAGCTAAAACTTGTAGGAGGAGTTTTCTTTCTTCTCTAGGAGGATGCAGAACCCCTGACCTCTGTCTGAACAGTGCTGATTGGCCCTGTGCTGATCACATGCACTCTTCCAAGAAAAAAAAAACTCTCTAGCAATACACACCAAACTGAGCATGTGCAGAATGGCTATGGTTCAGTCTGTCTTATCAGGAAATAATAGGTGGCTGCTTGAAAAATGGGGGGAACAGAGTAGACAGGATCAAATGTCCATTTTACACAATGCAGAGGATTAACCCCTTAGGTTCCACAGTGAGTATAACAAGAATGCTTTACTGCATATACAGACTGATTTTACTGTTGTGGGTTCAGTAACACTTTAACCCCTTGGCACCAGCACCTCCTGGCCCTTTAGGGGGTTCAGATGCCGGGAGGCAGGGTGGGGTTTCTGATCATGTGAATTGGCTGTCACAGCAGTCACATGATCAGAAAGCTCCTAATCGCAAGTACAGATTGGGAGCTTTCCTTTAGGTATATATATATGCTTACCCATTGAGAGGCCGCATATATGTGTACGGCCGGCAGGAAGGATTTAAATCAACAAAGGTAAAGTTGTTTTATTATGAAAGGCTTCCTCTACTACACCTTTAGACGTATTGTTCCCCTTTTAAATCTCTTTATTAATAAAATTCTGCCAAATCTTGCTGGATATATTTTTATGTAACACATGTAACAGGGGGTTAGGCATGTAATTCTCACTTTTCACCACTAGATGACCCCACCTTTCTTTAGTTTCCTAAGGTAGAACTAAAGGAAAACCTTTTTTTATGTTAGATAGGAAGAGAGTTTTAATCCTTGTCAGGTTTATTTTGCTCTCTGAGTCCCATTGGGGAGATTTCCCTTCACTTCCTGTCCCATAGCCAAAACAGGACCTTTTAAAGCGGGGGAATTACTGGTTGTCACTAGAATTAGTGTCCCGCCAGAACTAGTGTCCCTAGTGACATCTAATGGCAGGTTTTGGGCCACTATAAATAGTTTACTTATGTGATTCAGTATTTCCCTTTGTCCTCCCCTCCTGTTTAGTGCTGGTTAGTTTAGTGTTCGCTAGATTGTCCCTGTTTATTCCAGTATTAGTTCTTCAGAGAGAGAGGGCTTAGGAAACTAATTCATTCAAACAAAATGTTTTCCCAGCACACTTACCAGCTAGCCTGCAAAAAGAAAAAAAGAAAAAAAATGACAGTCTAACAATTTGCATTAAAAAACAGAGGTTTTAGTGGCATGTACGTTTTGCAAATATATGTAGAAGATGCATTTCCTCATAAAGAACCCTCTCTTAGGCTAGGCTGACACTTATGCAGGTTGTATTTGAGCTGTTTCTGCATTGCGTTTTTGCACTTGTGTTTTTGACGCGTTTTGCTTATTTTTTTTTATGTTCTTGTTGCTAGGCAGATTTAAAACACAAAATGCAAAATGCGTAAAAAAATATACAAAACACAGCATAAAAGGTGATACATGCTTTTCTGCAGCATTTCTCTTGAGGTCTATAGAATCAAAAACACAACTTTTTGCATTCAAAAAAATCCCTGACCCTTTCCAAAAAACGCACCGGGTGCAAATGATCAGATGTGAACCTGTCTCATGTCTCATAAGAAATCATGTTAAATTATTATTATTATTATACAATATTTATAAAGCGCCAACAGTTTGCTCAGCGCTGTACATTACAATGGGAGACAATACATGCGACAGTACAATAACAATACAGTGCAATACACGAGGGGTTGGAGGGCCCTGCTCCTTGGAGCTTACAATCTAGGAGGGAGGGGATAGCGGTACAGGAGGAAAAGCTGTGGGGGATGGAGTGGTAGGAAGAGCGGAGGAGGTCGGCAATTAGCAGGGGGTGGGGTAGGCTTCTCTGAAGAGGTGGGTTTTCAGGGTGCGCCTAAAGGAGAGGAGAGTAGGTGATAGTCTGATGGATTGGGGTAGGGAGTTCCAGAGGATGGGTGACGCCCTGGAGAAGTCCTGGAGGCAGGCATGGGAGGAGGAGATCAGGGAACTAGAGAGGAGGCCTTGTGAGGAGCAGAGAGTGCGTTTTGGGTGGTATTTGGATATTAGGTCGGTGATGTAGTAAATGGACTATACTGCGTTTCTGCAAAACTCTGCATAAAATGCTTAGGTGTGAACCTGGTGTCAAGTGTAGTCCTATTTGTAGTCCAGATCTGCGGAATGAGCATAATGGATCGGAGTCTGATCCATTATGCTCCCCAATCCGCAGATCCGATCCATCCTGCAGGGATCGTCAGCATGCAACCTATACGGGGTGACACCAGACCCGCTCCAAGAAAAGGTAAGTTGTAAAGAAAGCTGATGATCCCTGCAGGATGGACCGGATCCATCCTGCAGGGATTGTCGGCTTGCTTTACAACTTACCTTTTCGTGGAGTGGGTCCGGTGTCACCCTGTGTGGTCGGTGTCACCCGGTGCGGGCCGTACTCCCTGCACCTGCCTCGGGACGCCACTGCGTATCAGATATGTGATTCAGCGCAGGGAGGCCATGCCGCCAGCGTACATGTAACTGAGGCGGTCAGCAAGCAGTTAGGCGCAGGGACACATTAGAAAGATCACAGTGGCATCTGAAGGCATCTAAAATGTCCACACCTAAGCAGGGGCGGACTGACAACTCATGGGGCCCCCGGGAAATAGGGGATCATGGGGCCCCTGTGTCCTTGCCCACACTCAAAAAAGCCTATGAAAAAGGTACTAGGGGCATCTCATGGGGCCCCCTACTGACCCTGGGCCCTCGAGCACTGCCCGAGTTTCCAAATGGTCAGTCCACCCCTGCACCTAAGAGTCATTCTCTTCTTACATTTTAAAAGACTGGAAAGACATCCTATTTCCTACAAATATCTGAAGTTAAATTGTGTTGGAATCAACCTCTTCAGCTTATTGAAGAGTTATGCTGCCTGTGGATGATGCCAGGTCAACAAGTTACCATACTGTCTACTAGACAGACTGGGTCTATGGTGGTCAATGCATATAGTGACATTCGAAAACAGAACAGGCAGCTTCTGACTGGCATTAACTGTGAAGTTCTCTGAGGCATCTACTGTGGAGAATGGGGACAATGGAAGTAGAAATAACAAGACGAGGAAATCCACAGTCACTAGAAATAAAGGCTTTCAATAGTTCAATAACAATGTGTGAAAATAATAATAGCTCCACACCTACGTGATGATGATGTGTTAGAAATGAACAGTTTGATGAGCAAATTATCATGTCATTAAATGACAAACACAAAGTAACGCATACAGCTTAGTAAATTGACACTTATCATACTTCCTGTAATTCATATTATATAACCAAAAACATTTTATTGATAAAACCTGAACACAGTCTGGCAGACACGCAACTGTCACATTGGGCCAAGCCTATTGCATGGTACAACCCACCCTATACTCTGACATGGTCCATCCACGCTGGTGAAAACCCCATTGTAGAAATCTGGACAAAGATTTTCAAGGTGGCCACAGCTTTTTGTACGGCTGCCAGAACCTAGGTTTACCTAGAGCAGTGGCCTACAAACTGCGGTCCTTTGCTTGCATTTATCCTGCTTTACTAAGAGGCATTATTTCCCCCACCATCAGCAACAGTGGGGCATAGTTCACGCCAATGACACCAACAATGGGGCACTAATCCTTCCACTGACACCAATAATGGGACATTATTCCTCTCACTGATAACAATGGTAGGGCACTATTCCTCCCACTAACACCAACAATGGGAAACTATTCCTCCCATTGATACCAACAATGAGAAACTATTCCTACCATTAATACCAATGATGGGGCACTATTCCTTCCACTGATACCAACAATGGGAAACTATTCCTCCCACTGATACCAACAATGGGAAACTATTCCTCCCACTGATACCAATGATGGAAAACTATTCCTCCCACTGATACCAATGATGGGAAACTCTTCCTCCCATTGATACGAATGATGGAGCACTATTCCTCCCACTTATACCAATGATGGGGCACTATTCCTCTCACTGACACCATCAATGGGACACTATCCCTCCCACTGATTCCAATGATGGGACACTATCCCTCCCACTGATACCAATGATGGGTCACTATTCCTCCCACTGATACCAATGATGGGGCACTATTCCTCCCACTGATACCAATGATGGGAAACTATTCCTCCCACTGATACCAATGATGGGGCACTATTCCTCCCACTGATACCAATTATGGGGCACTATTCCTCCCACTGATACCAATGATGGGGCACTATTGCTCCCACTGACACCATCAATGGAACACTATCCCTCCCACTGATTCCAATGATGGGTCACTATTCCTCCCACTGATACCAATGATGGGAAACTATTCCTCCCACTGATACCAATGATGGGAAACTATTCCTCCCACTGATACCAATGATGGGGCACTATTCCTCCCACTGATACCAATGATGGGGCACTATTCCTTCCACTGAAACCAATGATGGGGCACTATTCCTCCCACTGATACCAATGATGGGCACTATTCCTCCCACTGATACCAATGATGGGGCACTATTCCTTCCACTGATATCAATGATGGCGCACTATTCCTCCCACTGATATCAATGATGGGGCACTATTCCTCCCACTGATACCAATGATGGGGAAGTATTCCTCCCACTGATACCAATGATGGGGCACTATTCCTCCCACTGACACCAATGATGGGAAACTATTCCTCCCACTGATACCAATGATGGGAAACTATTCCTCCCACTGATACCAATGATGGGAAACTCTTCCTCCCATTGATACGAATGATGGGAAACTATTCCTCCCACTGATACCAATGCTGGGGCACTATTCCTCCCACTGATACCAATGATGGGGCACTATTCCTCCCACTGACACCATCAATGGGACACTATCCCTCCCACTGATTCCAATGGTGGGTCACTATTCCTCCCACTGATACCAATGATGGGAAACTATTCCTCCCACTAGTACCAATGTTGGGGCACTATATTTCCTATTAATACCAATGATGAGGCATTGTTTACTCCCACTGACACCAGGACAATTTCTTCTCCCACTGCCCATAGTCCGGCCCCTTTAAAGTCTGAAGGACAGCAAACTGGCCCTTTGTTTATAAAGTTTGGAGACCCCTAACCTAGAGGGCACCTATTATACCCATCATTAGATAGCTATACTCATCAGAATCAATACTGAGTACAATGCAAAAGTTACCCAAGGCAGAGCGGGGCATATGCAGCACATCCACCTGGGAAGCAAAAGGAAACAACATAGAGAGATGAACATTCATACTTCCTATCAGGATCTAACGAATAGTCAAATGATAAGACGAAGGGAAGCAGCACCAAGAGAACAGAAGCCAACAGCATTGAAAGTTGTAAACTGCAAGAGCTGGGGCATGAATTTTAACAAATAGTTTACTGGGGAGTGTGTATTTTATTGTTCTCAACGTGTTCATTTAAAAAACGCTGAGGGTTTAATAATACTTTAAAGTGGCTGTAAACCCTTACGTACACTTGTGTCAAAAGTTTGCATTCCCTGGCAGAAATTGTGATATTTTGACATTGTTGTTATTGAAAATATGACTGATCATGCCAAAAAACTGCCTTTTATTTATAGTGTTACTAAACCCACAACAGTAAAATCAGTCTGTAAATGCAGTAAAGCCTGCTTGTTATACTCACTGTGAAACCTAAGGGGGTAATCCTTCACATTGTGTAAAAAAGTCTGATTGATCCTGTCTTCTCTGATCCTCCCCTTCTTCCAGTGCCTTCTTCTTATCTCTTGATAAGACATATCGTGTAGAGCCACTCTGCACATGCTTAGTTTGGTGTGTATTGCTAGAGAGGTTTTTTTTTCTGGGGAGAGTGCATGTGAAAGCACAGGGCTAATAAGCACTGTCCAGGCAGAGGTCAGGGGTATTGCATCCTCCTAGAGCAGATTGAAAACTCCTCCTACAAGCTTTACCATGTGCTCTGCTGAACACTGATAGAAGTCACAAGACTGCTCTAACTGCTGATGAGAAAAGGTATTTAGCAGTTTATATTTACTAATATAATTGCATTTCCATGTTGTGTGTACTGTGGGAGACCAGATATAGTGAATGCAGGGTCCGGGGAGACCAGATATAGTGAAATCAGGGTCCGGGGAGACCGGATATAGTGAATGCAGGGTGCGGGGAGACCGTATATAGCAAATGCAGGGTCCGGGGAGACCGGATATAGCGAATGCAGGGTGCGGGGAGACCGGATACAGTGAATGCAGGGTCTGTGAATGCAGGGTCCGGGGAGACTGGATATAGTGAATGCAGGGTCCGTGGAGACCGGATATAGCGAATGCAGGGTCCGTGGAGACCGGATATAGCGAATGCAGGGTCCGTGGAGACCGGATATAGCGAATGCAGGGTCCGGGGAGACCAGATATAGCGAATGCAGGGTCCGGGGAGACCAGATATAGCGAATGCAGGGTCCGGGGAGACCAGATATAATGAATGCAGTGTCCGGGGTTAAGTAACACTTTAAGGATAGTGATCATATGGAGCCATTTATTATCACATAGTTGTCTGGTTCCTTTTTAAATCATAATGATAACAGAAATCACCCAAATGGCCATGAACAAAAGTTTCCCTCCCCTGGAATGTTTGGCCTTGATACAGACACACAAGGTGATACACACATGTTAAAATGGAAATTAAAGGTTAATTGTCCACATCTGTGGCTTTTTAGATTGCAGTTTGTGTCTGTGTATAAATAGTCAGAGTTTGTTATCTCTCACGTGGATGCACTGAGCAGGCTAGATACTGAGCCATGGGGAGCAGAAACGAACCAGGGGCGGACTGACCATTTAGAAACTCGGGCACTGCCCGAGGGCCCGGGGTCAGTAGGGGGCCCCATGAGATGCCCCTGGTACCTTTTTCATAGGCTTTTTTGAGTTTGGGCAAGGACACGGGCCCCATGATCCCCTATTGCCCGGGGGCCCCATGAGTTGTCAGTCCACCCCTGAAACGAACTGTCAAAAGACCTGCGTAACAGGTAAAGATGGAAAAGGATATAAAAAAGCCTTGAATATGCCACTCAGTACTGTCCAATCACTTAACAAAATCATTACATCATATGGATTTACTATATTCAAATAAAGCCTCATATTTATAAAATGCTTCCTAGTATGTATTTATGATGTTGGCCCATTAATTAGGGGAACCTTAAATAGTCAGTGTATAACATTAGCAAATTGGCTAAGAGACAAACATTTGATAGGTTCTTCACTGGAAGCGTTTCAATAGTTATATACATTTTAAGGGCTTGTTTACACTTGCTTCAAAATTTGGCATTTGACACGCTTTTTAAAGCACTCTGAATGCCAATCAAAGCACCTGTCACTAAATGAAATGGTACATTTACAGTCGTGTTTACACGTTGTGTTTGCTTTGCTTCACTTCAGAAATTACACCCTTTGGCATCCCTTCCACCCATTTCCTCTAGCAGGGCTAACTTTCTCTAAAATCCATTTTGCTTATTATTTTTATACAGGATTTATATAGTTCCAACAGTTTGCGCAGAGCTTTACAATATAAAGGGGGACAGCGCAATTACAATACATGTCAATACAGAAGGAATAGGAGGGCCCTGCTTGTGGAGCTTACAATCTAAAGGGATTATGTGACAGGAGGTAATGTTACTGGTTCTGCAGGACTCTCTTGCTTTATAAGAGAAAGCAAGTGCAAGCTTGGATTGACTTTGGGTTGCAGCACGCTGGGAGGTGTACTCTAGAGGAAGATCAGAATGACTGCCATCACTGGGGAATCAACTACAATACCCAGTGATACCTGAGAGCAGGAGGGGCCTTATAAATAGAAAAGCTGGAGAAGGAGCGGGGCAGTTGGGAAGAGCGCCATACCATACCAATCTACCAGACACATCGCCCAACCCACTACCGTACCAATCTACCGGACACATCGCCCAAGCCACTGCCATACCAATCTACCAGACACATCGCCCAAGCCACTGCCATACCAATCTACCAGACACATCGCCCAACCCACTGCCATACCAATCTGCCGGACACATCACCCAACCCACTGCCATACCAATCGGCCAGACACATCGCCCAACCCACTGCCATACCAATCTACCGGACACATCGCCCAACCCACTGCCAGACACATCGCCCAACCCACTGCCATAACAATCTACCGGACACATCGCCCAACCCACTGCCATACCAATCTACTGAACACATCGCCCGACCCACTGCCATACCAATCTGCCGGACACATCGCCCGACCCACTACCGTACCAATCTACCGGACACATCGCCCAACCCACTACCGTACCAATCTACCGGACACATCGCCCAACCCACTGCCATACCAATCTGCCAGACACATCGCCCAACCCACTGCCATACCAATTTACCGGACACATCGCCCAACCCACTGCCATACCAATCTGCCAGACACATCGCCCAACCCACTGCCATACCAATTTACCGGACACATCGCCCAACCCACTGCCATACCAATCTGCCGGACACATCGCCCGACCCACTGCCATACCAACCGTAGAAAGGATAGGAGAAGTGCTGTGCTATGTGTCGCTGGGAGCGGGAAAAGCCAGTGAGTGGCTGTATGCTGTTGCATCCTGATCCAGGGGGCTTGACAGAAATAAGCTTTGCTGCAGAATTGGCTGATGTGGTACCTGTACTGAATTGCCAGCCTGCGACCCAACACTGTTTGAGCAAGCTAGAGGAACAATGTAGGTGAACCACCAAGGTATTTGTCATCTTTCCTGCCATAAGTAGTGGTCAACAACCGAAGGGGGGCCCCCTCTATCATCTCAATCAACTGCCATAGGAGGTTTCCCAGTGAGAGAGAGTGGTGAGTGGGTTGCCCAGTTAAGCTAAACCCTTCTTATTATCATCAGACTCTAGTCTCCAGTTGCAAGAACAGAACTTGTATTAAGTCAAAGTTAAATGTTAAATGTACAAACAGCCTGGCAGGAGGACACCCAACTGGGAACACTCACAGGATGTAACGGCAGTGAATAACGGAGCAGTTCTTGAGTGTGCCGACAGCATCTGTCTCAGAGGGTGGAATGTCACCAATCTCCACCAGCCTGGCCAGTCTGCACCCAAATGGGAAGTTTCCTGGAAGGATAGCGTGCCCTTATCGTTTCTCTACTTGTCTGGAACCTTGCTCTACCGCTATTCACTTTCTCTTACAGACGAGTGAAAAATAGTGTCTTAAATAGACTCTGCCTGACCCAAGATGGCTGCCAGAGACACATGGGGCAGCAATAACCTATCGGATAGCTCTCCTAGTGGCACATTGTTCCTCTTGACTTACTCTCCCTCTGCAATGCTGCTGCGGTTGAGTGTCACCTGCAGTGGAGAAAATACATTGCACCTGCCTTCGATGCAGGTGTACCCTTCCCTTACAAGGTACCTGAACCCTACAACAAAATTGTAATGTATTGCAGCTTTCCATTTCTTAGATGTGATGGCTGTATTAGTTTTTATTTTTCAGGCCATGAACATTTTCAACAAGTACAGAAAATATCTGTTGATTTTATCAGAAATGATGTATCCTTTTAGCTTCCTACAACCGAAACAGAAAGCAAAAACATTGTTATCTATTTTCTTTAAACTACTAATCACTGCACTCCCCTTCTATTGATATCAAGAGGAGAAGATATGTCTGATGTCCAGTTTAGACGACAACCCTTCATATTGGTGAAGAGTGAACACAGCCACCCAGGGACAAGAAGTGTGTTACTGGCAGGATTACCGGGTAAAAATAAAAAAAAAACTAAAACTAATGCATTAACTTTATCTAAGGACTGGTTGGTTACAATATATAACATTTTTGTTTTCTGGCTTACATGGACTTTAATACTGAGGTGGTGGTGGGCAGTAACTGGCTTCATGACAGTGGTACTGTGACCTTTAGCCCTCCTTTCATGATTGCTAATGCAACAAATTAAAAGGTTGTACTTCTAGCAATTCAGCTATTGACATAAAGCAAGTTCCAGCATGCTCTAGAATAAATAAATGAAAATAAAAGAGAACACAGAAGACGGCAGTGCAACTTACTGAGAATTTAATCAATATTTGCTGAATTTCTTCAAAAGGCATTCATTATTTACAATAGTAGTCCAGAGAGTGGCATTGTATTAGAGTGTGGTACTTTGCTGACAGATCTACACGATTAATACACAATAAAAACACATCACTCACAGTGACTGAGCACTCATAGATCAATTCCTCTCCCGTGTAAATCTCACATGAATTAATGATACACAAGTCACCTGTCATTCCCAGCGACAGCCAAGGCAATTCTGTTTCACCTACGCATCATATCAATAAACTGGAAAAAAGAGAAAACAACATAATTCTATTTTAGAATGTTTGGATAAAGCCAAACTCACCCAAACAGAGCCATCCGGTGGTTGTCACTAAAAGAAGAGAGCATAGACATGTACCACTTCAGAATTTTCTGTTGCAAATGTAAAGGCAGTCTGGGATATCAGAAATACATTATGCAAGTTGACGTTTCTTTCCTTTTTTTGACTGGTCATGGTATGGAAGGCTAAAAAGAAAGTATGACCAGACTGGTAATGGTGTGGTGGGCTAAAAGGAAGTATAACCAGGCCAGTCATGGTGTGTTGGGCTCAAAAGAAGGTTAACTCGACTGGTCATGGTTTGCTGGGCTAAAAGGAAGTATAACCAGGCCAGTCATGGTGTGTTGGGCTCAAAAGAAGGTTAACCCGACTGGTCATGGTATGCTGGGCTAAAAGGAAGTATAACCAGGCCAGTCATGGTGTGTTGGGCTCAAAAGAAGGTTAACCCGACTGGTCATGGTATGCTGGGCTAAAAGGAAGTATACGCAGACCAGTCACGGTGTGGTGAGCTAAAAGGATGTTTAACCAGACTGGTTATGGCGTGGTGCACTAAAAAAGAAGTATAATCAGCTACAGAAGGTCATGGTGTGGTGGGCTAAAATGGAGTACAACCAAACCAGTCATAGTTGGCTATTAAGGTTAACAAGACCGGTCATGGTATGGTGGGCTAAAAGGAAGCACAACCAGACTTGTCACAGTGTGGTGGGCTAAAAGGAAGTATGACAAGCCCAGTCATGTATGGTGGGCTAAAAGGAAGTACACCCAGACTGCTCTTGGCATGGTGAGACAAAGGAAAGTATAATCAGACTGATCATGGTCTGGGGGGCTAAAAGGAAATATAACAAGTCTAGTCATGGAGTATTGGACTAAAAGGAAGTATGGCTAGATCAGTAGTGATATGGTGGGGTAAAAGAATGTATAACCAAACCAGTCATGGTGTGGTGGACTACATGGAAGTATAAGTAGACCAGTCATGGTGTGGTGGGCTAAAGGGAAGTATAATCAGATGGTCATGGTGTGGTAGACTAAATAAAAGTATAACCAGATCGCTCATGGTATGGTGGGCTAAAAGGAAGTATGACTTGATTGGTCATGGTATGGTGGGCTTAAAGCAAGTATAACAAACCCAGTCATGGAGCAGTGGGCCAAAAGGAAGTATATCAAGTCTGGCCATGGTGTGGTGGGGTAAAAGGTAGTATAACCAGGCAGATCATGGTGTAGTAGGCTAAACCAAAAAGCTTTCTTCTAGTTAGAGTGACCGTACAAAGGATCTTGGTCAAAATGACCGTCTTCAAGGACTCTTCATCCCAAACAAATTTCTCCCATGTCTTATGACAAAAAAATTGACAATAAATATTTTTACTACAAAGGGCAGGAGGAAAGCTCATCAGACACCAGCCAACCTTCAACTGAAGTTATTTGGCTTCTCCTTTAGACCACCTCTGAAGAACCCTCCTCCAAGCCTAGTCCTTATATTTCGGTAAGTACCACTTTAACTACACCACTGTCAATGCCTGCGTGTAGGCTGACATCACTTTCCTCTTTGCCATGTAGGCTCTATACCTTTGTCTTTGCCTCTTGCTCTAAGTCTACATTTCTTGTTGCTTCCAAGCCCTACTCTATAAAAGCCATGGTTTCCATGCTCTTTACTTGACAGCCAACCAGACTGGTACAGCCATATAGAGCTTGGAATAAATTGCTGTGTAATATTAGGCTGTATATGTAAAACAGAGGTTTTGAATGCACAGCAGGCCCTGGGACATAAGGAAATTTGCACAGCAAGCCCTGGGACATAAGGAAATTTTCACAGCAGGCCCTGGAACATAAGGAAACACTGTCTCCATAAATGGGATTTGTGATCTAAGTGAGACATGCAGATACCTTCTGGTTTAAGAAAGCTGTACTGGGCTTGACTATATTTCTGGAAATACCACTTTCCATGTTGTTATATCAATTCTCTGGTTTTATTGGCCCATTCACAGTTTTGCATTAAGATAATATTCAGTAAATTGGTAAAACACACATTGCTGTGATATACCACTCATTTTGAACAGCTGTCCAATATACTGTTACAGAAGCAGACACCAAGCAGTCATCAGCAGCTATATCTTGGCAATACAGTGCAGGTTGGCAAAAGAGGTCTTCTTTGCAGGGGCACATTGTTTATATATTTTTTTTAAGCTGAACACTAGATATGATCTTTATTGTACACCTACTTTGGTCCAACTTGAACCTATGTAAAGTGTAACACCCTGCATTAATACTGGTTGCAGGATGTTATTTAAACACAAGATGGCAGTGTTCTGTGGTTCAGTTATATTGAGAGCTGCTCCGATTGCTATTACAAGAAAGCAGCTCTAAAAAAAAGATAACGTGGTGATGCCTGGCATCATCCCGGTATAAGCACCGAATGTCCAGGGACGTACGGATAGGTTGCTGGACGGGAAGTAGTTAAATTTGGTCACTGCATTTATTTCTTTATTTTTCTTTATTTTACATGGTGATCTGGCCAGTAATACACGTCCTGTTTTAGGTTATCTCCGCTCTCTGGATGGAATAGCAATGGATAGCAGCATTGTTAATCTGTGAGGGTAGTGTTATGCAGGCCATAGATGGGTCGAAAATCGGCCGATTTTTCGGCGGAAAATAAAATCGGCCGAGTTTCGGATCGTTAGTGGGCTATTTGTTCGGCCGTTTTTCGGTATTTTGGCACTTTTTTTTATCGGTAAAGTTGGAAAAAAATCGGCTGATTTTCGCCGCAATGATGGGCAAATCGGCCGATTTTTTACCGATAAAAAATCTGCACATGAGCAGTGACCTGCAAGAGGAAGACAAAAAGAAGAAAAAGAGGAAGAGGAAGAAGAAGATAAAGAAGAGGATGATGAAGAAGAGGATGATGAAGAAGAAGAAGAAGAAGAGGATGATGAAGAAGAAGAAGAAGAAGAGGATGATGAAGAAGAAGAAGAGGATGATGAAGAAGAAGAAGAGGATGATGAAGAAGAAGAAGAGGATGATGATGATGAAGAAGAAGAGGATGATGATGATGATGATGAAGAAGAAGAGGATGATGATGAAGAAGAAGATGAGGATGATGATGAAGAAGAAGAAGAAGAGGATGATGATGAAGAAGAAGAGGGTGCTGATGAAGAAGAAGAAGAGGGTGCTGATGAAGAAGAAGAGGATGATGATGAAGAAGAAGAAGAGGATGATGATGATGAAGAAGAAGAAGAAGAGGAGGAGGATGAAGAAGAAGAAGAAGAGGATGATGATGAAGAAGAGGATGATGAAGAAGAAGAAGAGGATGATGATGATGATGAAGAAGAAGAGGATGATGATGATGAAGAAGAAGAAGAAGGATGAAAAATAAGAGGAATTCCAGTCCGGCAAAAAGTGTCCCTGCAGAGAGCTCCGCTATTTCTTTGACAGTTCCTTGACATTTACAGAGGTTGCAACATTGTATCTATTTGTTTCCGAATAAAAACATCTGTATCCTAAATGGATACAAATAGATACGTTGTTGCAACCGCTATAAATGTCAAAGAACTGCCAAAGAAATAGCAGAGCCCTCTGCAGGGACACTTTTTGCCGGCTGTAGACGGGATGAAAATCTGCCGATTTTTTTTTTACCATTGCTGGTAACGTCGGCCGCTTGACCGACCGATTTTTCGTTTTTTAAAAGAAAAATCGGCCATTTTTCTCCCCGTCTATGGCCTGCATTAGATGAACTAACAAATTTAGATGGTCTTGACTAACAAATTAAAGCCAAAGTCCAGTTCACACTTTTTAAGCAGTTACAGCAAACATTTGTTTTTCTATTGGGGTAAATGCTTTACATAAATAAATAGAAGTTGATCATTGTAAGCACCCCCATCAGTGGTAAATTTGTCTTAACTCTCTTAGAGTTCATTTATACTTGCTTCAAAATGTGGCATTGGACATGCTTTTTAAAGAGCTCTGAATGCCAATCAAAACCCCTGTCGCTAAAGAAAATGGTAAGCTTACAGGCCTGTGTACACATTGTGTTTACTTTGCTTCACTTCAAGAATTATACCCCATGTCGCTTTCTTGGTGCTTCAATGCCTCCAAAGAAGCCTATGATAAAGCTCTCTAAGAACATTTGCAGATTTTGAGAGGCTTTTATTCAGCTTTAGCTTTGCTTTGTTTTGGAGGTATTGCAGGTATGAGATATCCCAGGATACACTGCAAAACCAATATGTGAACCAGAAAGACATGATCAGCAGTCACTTCTGATTTTTGTGTATATATTCTGGGAGTGTCAGTGCAGACATCATATCTGGTGTACAGCATGGAGCAGCAGGAAGGTAAGCGGCGTCCGGACTGGAGCGGAGCAACTAGGAAAAGGCACACATGGTGTGCAACATGAGAACGCTACAGTAGAAGGTGAGCGGGGACCAGAGAGAGATTACTGAGTGACAGACGATCAGAAGAGCTGGGGGTCCAGAACAGGAGAAACTAGCAACGTTATGTATGGTGTGCAGCATGGGCACAATATAGCGGGACGTGTGCAGGGACCAGAGAAAGAAGAAGATCAGCAAACCGGAGGATCAGCAGATCTGGGGGTTACAACTGAGTGGGAGATCAGCAGAGCTGGGGGTCACTATTGACTGAAGGATCAGCAGAGCTGGGGTTACTACTGAGTGGGGAATCAGCAGAGTTGAGGGTTACTATTGAGTGGAGGATCGGCAGAGCTGGGGGTTACTATTGAGTGGGGGATCAGCAGAACTGGGGGTTACTAATGAGCAAGGGTTCAGCAGAGTTGAGGGTTTCTACTGAGTGAGGGATCAGCAAACCAGAGGATCAGCAGAGCTGGGGATTACTACTGAATGGGGGATCAGAAGAGCTGGGGGTTACTAATGAGCGGGGGTTCAGCAGAGCTGGGGGTTTCTACTGAGTGGGGGATCAGCAAACCAGAGGATCAGCAGAGCTGGGGATTACTACTGAATGGGGGATCAGAAGAGCTGAGGGTTACTATTGAGTGAAGAATCGGCAGAGCTGAGGGATACTACTGAGTGGGGGATCAACAGAGCTGGGGGTTACTAATGAGGATGGGTTCAGCAGAGCTAGGGGTACGACTGACGGGGGCATCAGCAGAGCTTGGGGATTACTACTGAGTAGGGGATCAGCAGAGTTGGGGATTAGTACTAAGTGGGGGATCATCAGAGATGGGGATTACTACTGAGTGGGGGATCAGCAGAGCTGGGGGTTACTATTGAGTGGAGAATCGACAGAGCTGAGGGATACTACTGAGTGGGGGATCAGCAGAACTGGGGGTTACTAATGAGCATGGGTTCAGCAGAGCTAGGGGTACGACTGAGGGGGGCATCAGCAGAGCAGGGGTTAGTAATGAGCAGGATATCTGCTGAATGAGGGTACTAATAGGCAGGGGATCTGCTGAATGAGAGTACCAATAAGCTGGGGATCTGCTAATAAGGGGTAATGAGCTAGAGATCTGCCGAGAAAGGTACTACTAAGCTAAGGTTCCACTAGGCCCCTTTAAAACAAGTCAAAAATCAACACAAACAAACACAGGGCATTTGCCGACCTTTATTAAAGCTTCAAAAAAGCATCACAGAAGCATCAAAAAAAGTGGTAGGTGCTTTAATGTGTGGTAAAGCCTAAGCAAGTGTTAATGAGCCCTAACTGCCACTTTTTGCTGAACAGTTTGGCTTGGCCAGATCACAGGTGCAAAATAAAGGAAAAAAAGCCTAAAAAAAATGCAGCCATCACAAGAATTTGTAAGCTGCAATATACGTAATGTTTGCTTTCAGGTTTAGATGCACTTTAATTGAGTTTTCTGCATTGCCCCGCATAGACAAGCACAGGCTCACGTTAAAGCGTGTTTTTCCGTAGCGTATGTATTTACTTGAACCATTTTATGTGCATATACAAACTTTAAAAAAATAAATAAACGCTTCAATCAGAGTAAAAATAACTGGGATGCTCACCTATTATCAGGTTATGTGCAGCATTTTTTTTTTTCTTTTTCCTACATTTGAGCTGCAGCTGTTAAAGCCAAGATCCTAATCAAGTCATTTCCATGACAGGAGGGGGTCACTGTTGGAGGGAACCGCATTATACGTAGCAGCTAGTTCCCAAAACATTTGCCGCAGGCCCAAAACATGATGGACCTATTTTTTTTTCTTCCAGTCAAAAAATAAATAAATTAATAAAAAGTAAACACGGCTTTTTCACGCTACATTTCACGTTATTGAATTTTGAGTTTTGCCCGAAGTTTTCTTTTAGAAATAAAATAAATAAATAAATCATTGATCATGTTTAAATGCAAAGAGTGATAAAGCAGGGAACTGCGTACGATAAAGGCAGAGCATTCCGCCAGAAAGGAGTTATAAAAACGATTGCCTCCTGCAGGCAATCATTGGATGGGCAGACGCTGGCTTTAACTGAGATGAAAATAAAAACTCTGCCTTGACTACGGTGTCTTGGGGCGCTCTCCTGCCGTGAAAACCGTTACCGAGAAACCGGCGCAGGCGTACAAACCAATCAGTTCTGTGTTGTTTGACCCCCCCATGTGCAGCAAAGGTAATAAAAAAGATAAGCCAGCATTACACAAGTGTGTGGAGGTCAATAAAGGAACAGAACAGAATACCAAAGAGGAAGCTTATCCCAAGATGGATCATCGGCCTGGACACACACTGGGCTGCTCAATTCCTCAATATGTGGAATATACAAGTGTACTGCATAGAGTAAAAAAGGGGAACTCCAACCGGACAACCAAAGGTAAATATGCACTGCCCATTGATCCTAATATAACCATCAACTGACCCATTGTTCAATACAAGAATACAGACAACAAAAGCTGTTAGTTTTGTAAACCCAGATCTTAGTAGTCAAGTGGTAAAGCAAGTTCATGGCTGCTACTGATCTCCTTTGCGATAAATGAACCCAGAAACAATACTTCATCACTTCTTTTTTCAGAGCTGTCATTTTCTGACTACTGTAGCCAATATGTGCTTGATTAGCTGCAGTGGAGGACAATAGAGACATTGGAGGTCTAATAGACCCTAATGTCTCTATAAAAAGAAGCTGTCATCTACCAATTGCTATCCCATCACTTCTCAGTTCAGAGCTGTCATTTCCCGGCTACTTTAGCCAATCTGTGCTTGATTAGCTACAGCGTAGGATAAGGGAGACATTGGGGGTCTAGTAGACCCTAATGTCTCCATAAAAAGAAGCTTTCACCTACCAATTGCTATCCCATCACTTTTTGGTTCAGAAGCTGTCACCTACCAATTGCTATCCCATCACTTCTCAGTTCAGAGCTGTCATTTCCCGGATACTTTAGCCAATCTGTGCTTGATTAGCTGCAGCGAAGGATAAGGGAAATGTTGGGGGTCTAGTAGACCCTAATGTCTCCATAAAAAGAAGCTGTCACCTACCAATTGCTATCCCATCACTTTTTCGGTTCAGAAGCTGTCACCTACCAATTGCTATCACATCAGTTCTCAGTTCAGAGCTGTAATTTCCCAGCTACTTTAGCCAATCTGTGCTTGATTAGCTGCATCGGAGGATAAGGGAGATGTTGGGGGTCTAGTAGACCCTAATGTCTCCATAAAAAGAAGCTGTCACCTACCAATTACTATCACATCACTTCTCAGTTCAGAGCCGTAATTTCCCAGCTACTTTAGCCAATCTGTGCTTGATTAGCTGCAGCGGAGGATAAGGGAGATGTTGGGGGTCTAGTAGACCCTAATGTCTCCATAAAAAGAAGCTGTCACCTACCAATTGCTATCACATCACTTCTTAGTTCAGAGCTGTAATTTCCTGGTTACTGTAGCCAATCTGTGCTTGATTAGCTGCAGTGGAGGATATGGGAGACATTGTTCCAAGCTATCTCCGAGGACTACAAAACACCTCCCTCTGTTATGGATTACACACTCTCTTTATTTTCTCCTCTCGATCCTTTACCTGTTCTAATTCTGGTAGACCACAGATCCTTAGGTTCTTTCTTCTTTTGTGGTTCTCCTGGTCCTCTAACTTATATGAGAGATTTCTCTGTTCTCTATGCATCTCCTCCACCTGTGTTTCCAATGTGTGGATTAACTGAGTATGTGCTTCCATTCTCTCTGCTACCTCTTATTTATTTATTAAAGGTACTTATATAGCGCCAACAATTTATACAGTGCTTTACATATATATTGTACATTCACATCAATCCCTATCCCTCAAGGGGCGTACAATCTAAGGTCCCTAACTCACATTCATAAATACACATACAGGTGAAACTCGAAAAATTAGAATATCGTGCAAAAGTTCATTTATTTCAGTAATGCAACTTAAAAGGTGAGACTAATATACGAGATAGACTCATTACATGCAAAGCAAGATAGTTCAAGCCGTGATTTGTCATCATTATGATGATTATGGCTTACAGCTCATGAAAACCCCAAATCCACAATCTCAGAAAATGACAATATTGTGAAAAGGTGCAATATTCTCGGCTCAAAGTGTCCCACTCTAATTGGCTAATTAAGCCATAACACCTGCAAAGGGTTCCTGAGCCTTTAAATGGTCTCTCAGTCTGGTTCAGTAGGAATCACAATCATGGGAAAGACTGCTGACCTGACAGTTGTGCAGAAAACCATCACTGACACCCTCCATAAGGAAGGAAAGCCTCAAAAAGTAATTGCATGAGAAGTTGGATGTTCCCAAAGTGCTGTATCAAAGCACATTAATAGAAAGTTATGTGGAAGGAAAAAGTGTGGAAGAAAAAAGTGTACAAGCAGCAGGGATGACCGGAGCCTGGAGAGGATTGTCAGGAAAAGGCCACTCAAAAGTGTTGGGGACTTTCACAAGGAGTGGACTGAGGCCGGAGTCAGTGCATCAAGAGCCACCACACACAGACGGATCCTGGACATGGGCTTCAAATGTTGTATTCCTCTTGTCAAGCTGCTCCTGAACAACAAACAACGTCAGAAGCGTCTTTTTTTTTTTTTTTTAATGTCAGAAGCGTCTTACCTGGGCTAAAGAAAAACAGACCTGGTCTGTTGCTGTCAGGCTCCGCCCAACGGGATCTCTAGTGCTCCACAGCACGGGGTTTCCCAGGACGCGGAGTCTAAGTCCCAGTCTGCCTTTTCACCAGAGCCCCTGATGGTGGGGATGGACTTGGTGCAAGACTGGAACCAGGTTGGGTCCCTGGGCACCCCCGGCGGTGGCAGAGGGGTCCCGCTGAGGGTATGTGCCCGGGATGAGTCTGCTGTGAAGGGGATGACAGACCCCGATCCGAGCGGGATGGATGGGATGACAGATCCCGATCCGAGTGGGATGGATGGATGACTGCTAGGAGTGAGCGAGGTCAGACTAGCCGGGTCGGTATCGTGCGGCAGCGTGGTACAGGGGGAGCAAGCAGAGAATGATCGGGGTCACAAGCCAGGTTCAGCAGGTAGCGGGCAGCGTGGTACCGAGGGTCAGGCAGAGGGATGGTCAGGAACGAGCCGGGGTCAGAGCAGGAGAGGGTCAGCGTAATCAGAACAGGCAGAGTTTGGCAACAAGGAAACGTACTAGCAGGAACACAGGAACAGGAACAAGACCTTGCGGCACTTTGGAAATGCACAGGGCAGATTTAAATAGGGCGCCCTGTGTTTCCATTGGTGCGCCGCGATTGCTACTGCGCATGCGCGGCCGCCGCCGCGATCTCTGTGTTTGCCGGCCAGGAAGAATCGGTGATCTGTGCATGCGCGCGATGCTGAGCGGCCGGGATCCCTGACATTGCCCCCCTCCTACGGGCAGCCTCCGGATGCCCAACCGACCCCCTCCTAATGCCTGGTTCCGAAAAAATTTCTGCACAAGTCTTGGGGCGTGCACATTTTGGGCCGGCTCCCACGAATTTTCTTCCGCCCCATATCCCTTCCATTTCACCAGAAACTGAGTCTGGCCTCCCCTTTTCCTACAATCCAGGATAGCCTCAACTTCAAATTCCTCCTCCCCATCCACGTTTACTGCCTCCGGTGGTTTAGACCTTCGATCCAGGGAAGGGGTCTTGAGTTGCTGGTTTCAGTAGAGATACATGGAAGACCGGATGAATCTTCATAGATTCAGGCAGTGCGAGCTCGTATGCTACCTCATTGATCCTGCGTTTGACCCGAAACGGGCCCAGGAATTTGGGAGCCAATTTCTTCGATGGGCGGGACATCTTTAAATTTGTGGTGGACAACCAAACCTGGTCCTCCGGCCGCAAACTCAACTCCCCTCTTCTTTTTTTTATCAAAAGCCCTCTTATTGCTCTCCTGGGCCTTTGCCATCGCCTCTTGGAGCAATTTGCTATTAGAGGATAAAAAGCCCAGCATGTCCTGCGTGGCCGGGACCGTGACTTCCGGAATCAAATCCGGTAAAAAAGTGGGGTGGAACCCATAATTTGCGAAAAAAGGAGCCTGGCCTGTAGCAGAATGACTCGTGTTATTATAGGCGAACTCCGCTAGCGGCAGGAGGGTCAACCAGTCGTCTTGGAGGAAGGTAGTGTAGCATCTGAGGTACTGCTCAAGTGTCTGATTCGTTCGTTCTGTCTGGCCGTTTGTTTGTGGGTGATAAGCAGAGGACAATGACAGTTTAATTCCAAGCATCTCACATAGAGCTTTCCAAAATCTAGACGTGAACCCCCTATCTGACACAATATCCTTGGGGATTCCGTGGAGTCTCACCACCTCCCTGATAAAAACCTGTGCGGTCTCATGGGCTGTCGGTGTGTCCTTTAAGGGTACAAAATGAGCCATCTTGGATAACCGGTCTACAATCACAAAGATTGCTGTGTGTTCCTGGGAGGGTGGAAGCTCTACAATAAAGTCAACGGAGATCATGCTCCAAGGTCTGTCAGGTATTGGTAGTGGGCGTAATAGGCCCCAGGCCTTGTTTCTGGTAGTTATATTCCTCTGGCACACGGTGCAAGTCTTAACATATTTCTCGCAATCCCTGGCCATAGTGGGCCACCAAAAGGTGTGTTGCAATAGTTCCAGGGTCCTGCATATTCCAAAATGTCCCGCTAACGGGTGGTCGTGGCAGTATCCAAGTACCAAAGTACGGGTCTCCTCGGGAACTACAATCTGGCCTTCTTTCCAAAGAAGCCCCTCCCGATTCACTAAGGAAATACCGGGTGTGCCTGGCATGCCTATGGATGCGGTCTGCAGTTTGGAGCGGAGCTCAGATTGTAGGATCAAAAAGTTCCCTGAGGACAAGATTGTGTCCGGTCGGGGCGTCTCTTCAGGGTCCCCGAACATACGGGAAAGCGCGTCGGGCTTAGTATTCTTTGATCCTGGTCTATAGGTAATGTGAAAAGCAAATCGTGAAAAAAAAAGTGCCCACCTAGCCTGACGTGGTCTCAAGCGCTTTGCTGTCCTCAAATATTCCAGGTTTTTGTGATCTGTGAATATCAATATTGGGTGTACCGCCCCTTCTAATAAATACCTCCATTCCTCTAGTGCCACCTTGATTGCTAGAAGCTCCCGGTCCCCAATATCGTAATTCCTTTCTGCGGAAGTCAGTTTTCTAGAGAAAAAGGCCACCGGGTGCATGAGCTCTTTAATGCCCTTCCTCTGCGACAAAATCGCCCCCACTGTGTTCTCAGACGCATCCACCTCCAGGATATAGGGCATAGATAAGTCAGGATGGCTCAGGATAGGGGCCTCAGTGAATAACCTCTTTAAGGTCGTAAACGCTTCCTGCGCTTCTGGTGTCCACTGGAAACGGACCCCCTGTCTGGTTAACTGAGTAATCGGGGAAACTAAGCCTGAAAAGTTCTTAATGAACTTCCTATAGAAGTTTGCGAAGCCTATGAACCGTTGGACCGCCTTCTTGTCAGTGGGTATGGGCCAATCTAAGATAGCTGACACCTTTTGGGGATCCATGGCTATTCCTGTAGTGGAAATGGTCAGACCCAAAAAGGAAATGCTATGCTGCTCAAAGCAGCACTTATCTGCCTTAGCATATAGACCGTGTTGGCGGAGCCGTTCCAAAACGTACCTCACATGCCCCCTATGGACCTCTAAGGATGGGGAAAAGATCAGGATGTCGTCTAGGTATACGACAACAAAGATGTCCAGATAGTCCCTAAATACGTCATTAATGAAGTGTTGGAAAGTGGCGGGCGCGTTACATAGGCCGAAGGGCATGACCAAGTATTCAAAATGCCAGAATCTAGTACGGAATGCTGTTTTCCACTCATCCCCCTCTCTGATGCGGACTAGATTGTATGCTCCCCTCAGGTCCAGTTTAGTGAAGATAGAAGCTGACTTTAATCTCTGAAAGAGCTCAGGGACTAGAGGTAGCGGGTAACGATTCTTGACAGTTACTTTGTTCAGGTCTCGGTAGTCTACACAGGGTCGTAGGGATTTGTCTTTTTTTTCCACAAAAAAGATACCAGCCCCAGCTGGTGAAGTGGAGGGCCGAATGAACCCCTTGCGGAGACTTTCGTCAATATACTCCTTTAGAACCCCTAATTCCCCTTCAGTCAACGGAAATATTCGCCCAAAAGGTATCTCCGAGCCTGGGAGCAAATCAATCGGGCAGTCATATGTTCGGTGCGGGGGCAGGACCTCTGCCCCCCCGCTTACTGAATACATCTAAATAACTATGGTAGGCTAAAGGAATGGCTTGAGCCAATTCTGCCTCCATATCCAGACAGAGCAAAGCCTGCGGTGCCGGAGACGCACTAGGGAGGCAATGCTGCTGGCAATAGGATGACGTGAAGTGAACTGATCTAGACTTCCAATTAATCTGCGGGTCATGGGCTTGTAACCAAGGGAGGCCCAAGATCACCGGGAACAGAGGGGATGCAATGGCATCCAGGCGGAGAAGCTCCTGGTGATGGTTGGCCACTGTAGTGAAAATAGGTGGAGTTTCACGGTCCACTACCCCTGACCTAATTTGGGACCCGTCAGCTAAGAATATATTTAACCCCGTCTCCTTTGACTGTAAAGGAATCTGCTGCTGAGCTGCGAAATCCAGATCTATGAAGCAACTACATGCTCCAGAGTCTATAATTGCGGTAGTTACCACAGTTCTCCCTGGCAGCTGCAGGGAGATAGATACTGCTAGATAACTGGTGTTGTTCCTAACCTTAGGAGTAACTGTGGAAAATATCGCAGGAAACCTCCTCCTCTTGGCAGGGCAGGTATGTACTATATGGCCCGCTTCCCCACAATAAAAACAAAGCCGGTTTACCTGATGCCTCTGGCGCTCCTCAGACGTTAGTGGAGACCGAACCCCTCCTGCTGACCAGAGATTTGACGTATCCGTGAATTCCTGGTTCCGGTTGACCCGTGGGGACTTGGTCTGGACTGGTCGCCTGGCTGATCTCTGCTCTTGGTTGGACCTTTCCCTCCTACGTTCCCGCAACCGGCGGTCAATCTGGATAGATAAGGTTATTAGGCCCTCAAGAGTATCAGGCATGTCAACTCGGGCCAGCTCGTCCTTCAGTGGTTCGGTTAACCCCATGCGAAATTGGTGAGACAGGGCCGCCTCATTCCATTTGGTGTCACCACCCCAACGCCTGAATTCGGCGGCGTATTCCTCCACTGCCCGATTACCTTGCCTTAGGGTATGTAGGGACATTTCGGCCATCGCGGCCGTATCTGGGTCGTCATATAAGAGTGCCATTGCTTTAAAAAATGCTGTTACTGTACCTAACTGAGGGTCTCGGTTCTCTAGTAGTCGGTGGGCCCAGGCTTGGGGTTCCCCTTGTAATAAAGAAATAATGAACCCGACCCTTATGGTTTCTGATGAGAACGTTCGAGGCTGGAGGTCGAAGTATAACTGGCAGGAAATACGAAACCTCCTGAATCTACCTCGATCCCCGAAAAAATGTTCCGGTAAGGGAACTCGGGTCTCTGGTGCAGATGTCAAAACTAGTGTTTCCCCAGGGAGCTCTTTAGCCTGCCCGGTAGGGGTGGCTAAGGTCTGCATACGGTCACTTAATTCTGTATAGCCCTCCTGGAGGAGCCTAACCCCCTCTGTGAGGGTGGCAATGTGTCGGCACAGATCATCCAGGGGGGAAGTTCCCCTTCCAGACTCAGTCATGGCCGCAAGGTACTGTCAGGCTCCGCCCAACGGGATCTCTAGTGGTCCACAGCACGGGGTTTCCCAGGACGCGGAGTCTAAGTCCCAGTCTGCCTTTTCACCAGAGCCCCTGATGGTGGGGATGGACTTGGTGCAAGACTGGAACCAGGTCGCGTCCCTGGGGACCCCCGGCGGTGGCAGAGGGGTCCCGCTGAGGGTATGTGCCCGGGATGAGTCTGCTGTGAAGGGGATGACAGACCCCGATCCGAGCGGGATGGATGGGATTACAGATCCCGATCCGAGCGGGATGGATGGACGACTGCTAGGAGTGAGCAAGGTCAGACTAGCCGGGTCGGTATCGCGCGGGCAGCGTGGTACAGGGGGAGCAAGCAGAGAATGGTCGGGGTCACAAGCCAGGTTCAGCAGGTAGCGGGCAGCGTGGTACCGAGGGTCAGGCAGAGGGATGGTCAGGAACGAGCCGGGGTCAGAGCAGGAGAGGGTCAGCATAATCAGAACAGGCAGAGTTTGGCAACAAGGAAACGTACTAGCAGGAACACAGGAACAGGAACAAGACCTTGCGGCACTTTGGAAATGCACAGGGCAGATTTAAATAGGGCGCCCTGTGTTTCCATTCGTGCGGCCGCGATTGCTACTGCACATGCGCGGCTGCCGCCGCGATCTCTGTGTTCGCCAGCCAGGAAGAATCGGCGATCTGCGCATGCGCGCGATGCTGAGCGGCCGGGATCCCTGACAGTTGCTCAGTTGTCCAAAGTCCTCTTTTCTGATGAGAGCAACATTTGCATCTCATTTGGAAACCAAGGACCCAGAGTATGGAGGAAGAATGGAGAGGCACACACTGCAAGATGCTTGAAGTCCAGTGTGAAGTTTCCACAGTCTGTGTTGATTTGGGGAGCCATGTCATCTGCTGGTGTTGGTCCATTGTGCTTCATTAAGTCCAGGGTCAACGCAGCCGTCTACCAGGAGATTTTGGAGCACTTCATGCTTCCTTCCGCAGATGAGCTTTATGGGGATGCTGACTTCATTTTCCAGCAGGACTTGGCACCTGCCCACACTGCCAAAAGCACCAAAACCTGGTTCAATGACCGTGGGATTACTGTGCTTGATTGGCCAGCAAATTCGCCTGACCTGAACCCCATAGAGAATCTATGGGGCATTGCCAAGAGAAAGATGAGAGACATGAAACCAAACAATGCAGAAGAGCTGAAGGCCGCTAATGAAGCATCCTGGTCTTCCATAACACCTCACCAGTGCCACAGGCTGATAGCTTCCATGCCACGCCGCATTGAGGCAGTAATTGCTGCAAAAGGGGCCCAAACCAAGTACTGAGTACATATGCATGCTTATACTCTTCAGAAGTCCGATATTGTTCTATGTACAATCCTTGAACTAATATAAAGGATAGTGAGCGCTCTCATAAATATCAGCAGCTAGAACACTTCAGGCAACCACAATGCCTCAAAAATAACAATATAATCTTAAAACAACAGAGTGCAGCGCTTAGCAAAGTAAAAGAGTCAATAAAGTAATAATCAAGTATCCACAATGATTCATGTAGAAATGCGAATTCCCACGGCCTCCACTCTGTCAAATAACAGAAATGCGCACTCACCGGAAACGCATGGGTTATGCGCATGTGTGATCATGCATCACAGGCAATGGGTACATCAGAGGTTAGGCAGCCAGGCATCTCCCTCACGGTGGGTCATCACAGACTCTTTAGTCAAGTCCAGGGGTCCCCTTAAGGTCAGCCAGGTGCTCCATGCAAAAAACCTCCTCTCAGGGTGGCAAAGTGCCTTCTCTGTGGGGATGATAGCTCCAAGCAGGAGCCCCAGAAAACAGATGCCAGAGATAGTGTAGTATGTCCAAAAGGTAAATTTTTTATTTATAAAAACAGCAGGGCAGTGTGCATATTAAACATCATGTGAAAACATAACTATGCAGCAGTACTGACCCCAGTAATGATGGCCGCCGGGCCTCCTCATGGCTCCGGCGGTGGAATGACGTCACGCTCTGCACAGCTCCTCCTTAGGCCTTTCGTGCTACAGGCACATCATCAGAGGGGCGGCTGTACAGAAGCGTGACCGATGTCAGTGCCAAAAGTAGGGAAATCGGCACATGCGCAGTTAGCCGCGGCCATTTTCCCGAGGAAAGCGAGTACTGCGCATGCGCGAGCACGGCAGCGCCATTTTGCCGTGGATCCGCGATCTAGCACATAACAAGAAGGAGACAGAGAAGTCTCATTACACAGATTCCCAGTACCGATTGCCGACTATGCCACAGACCCCAGGGAATTATTGCAAACACTATATCCCTACATGAAGTGATAGTGCAAAATACATAATAATAACCGTGCGCATAATAATCTATGGGGTACAAAGATCCCCTCAGTGAATGGCATATAATTATAATAACGGACCACGGCAAGATGAAAGAATGCAAATACATAAATGTCACAAGATTAAGTCATAAAAAGACTTGAATAAAAGCACACATAAAATAAAGAGATAAAACTTGGCAGTGAATAGCATATCTGGTATTATACTGCCAGACCATATCAAGGTGAGTATAATAAATATATATGTCCCAAAAATACATGACAAATAAGTACAGAGCAAAAAGGATAAAAAGAGATAAAAAACCAAAAGGCTCTAAAACCAATCTATTAAGATTTTTAAATCGTCATGATCCTTCCTCTACCCGTCTCCTGTATTGGGAGGTAAAAACGGGGCAGGAGGAAACATCTAATAATACTGGGACTGATAAGTAATAATCAGTCGGGGTGGATAAATGGTCAAATATAAGATCATAAAAATGTCATACTTATGGAGAAAATACCCCACGTGCTGAAAATAAGAAAACACGCTAAGAATACAACCCAATATAGAATATAAAAATACTCAATAATACACATCAGATAAAAATGAGCTCAAATATCATAAAATGGTAATGAAAAAGTAAAAGAAGGGGACACAGAGACAGATCCCATCAACTATTAGCAATAAAGCAGTTGACGTCTACCTCAATATTATGGCCTAAAGGGTGTAAGGTATGGAGCTCAAACACCCATTTTGTTTCGGCTTGGGAAACTGCCCTTGTCTTATTGATACCCCTCCAATGGTTACCGATCACATCAATACCAATGAATTTTAACGAAGCAAAATGGGTGTTTGAGCTCCATACCTTACACCCTTTAGGCCATAATATTGAGGTAGACGTCAACTGCTTTATTGCTAATAGTTGATGGGATCTGTCTCTGTGTCCCCTTCTTTTACTTTTTCATTACCATTTTATGATATTTGAGCTCATTTTTATCTGATGTGTATTATTGAGTATTTTTATATTCTATATTGGGTTGTATTCTTAGCGTGTTTTCTTATTTTCAGCACGTGGGGTATTTTCTCCATAAGTATGACATTTTTATGATCTTATATTTGACCATTTATCCACCCTGACTGATTACTTATCAGTCCCAGTATTATTAGATGTTTCCTCCTGCCCCGTTTTTACCTCCCAATACAGGAGACGGGTAGAGGAAGGATCATGACGATTTAAAAATCTTAATAGATTGGTTTTAGAGCCTTTTGGTTTTTTATCTCTTTTTATCCTTTTTGCTCTGTACTTATTTATCATGTATTTTTGGGACATATATATTTATTATACTCACCTTGATATGGTCTGGCAGTATAATACCAGATATGCTATTCACTGCCAAGTTTTATCTCTTTATTTTATGTGTGCTTTTATTCAAGTCTTTTTATGACTTAATCTTTTGACATTTATGTATTTGCATTCTTTCATCTTGCCGTGGTCCGTTATTATAATTATATGCCATTCACTGAGGGGATCTTTGTACCCCATAGATTATTATGCGCACGGTTATTGTTATGTATTTTGCACTATCACTTCATGTAGGGATATAGTGTTTGCAATAATTCCCTGGGGTCTGTGGCATAGTCGGCAATCGGTACTGGGAATCTGTGTAATGAGACTTCTCTGTCTCCTCCTTGTTATGTGCTAGATCGCGGATCCACGGCAAAATGGCGCTGCCGTGCTCGCGCATGCGCAGTACCCCCTTTCCTCGGGAAAATGGCCGCGGCTAACTGCGCATGTGCCGATTTCCCTACTTTTGGCACTGACATCGGTCACGCTTCTGTACAGCCGCCCCTCTGATGATGTGCCTGTAGCACGAAAGGCCTAAGGAGGAGCTGTGCAGAGCGTGACGTCATTCCACCGCCGGAGCCACGAGCAGGCCCGGCGGCCATCATTACTGGGGTCAGTACTGCTGCATATTTATGTTTTCACATGATGTTTAATATGCACACTGCCCTGCTGTTTTTATAAATAAAAAATTTACCTTTTGGACATACTACACTATCTCTGGCATCTGTTTTCTGGGGCTCCTGCTTGGAGCTATCATCCCCACAGAGAAGGCACTTTGCCACCCTGAGAGGAGGTTTTTTGCATGGAGCACCTGGCTGACCTTAAGGGGACCCCTGGACTTGACTAAAGAGTCTGTGATGACCCACCGTGAGGGAGATGCCTGGCTGCCTAACCTCTGATGTACCCATTGCCTGTGATGCATGATCACACATGCGCATAACCTATGCGTTTCCGGTGAGTGCGCATTTCTGTTATTTGACAGAGTGGAGGCCGTGGGAATTCGCATTTCTACAGTGAATCATTGTGGATACTTGATTATTACTTTATTGACTCTTTTACTTTGCTAAGCACCGTACTCTGTTGTTTTAAGATTATATGTACAATCCTTGTTTTATTGATTGCATGTAATATTCTAATTTTCTGAGATTGTGGATTTGGGGTTTTCATGAGCTGTAAGCCATAATCATCACAATGATGACAAATCACAGCTTGAACTATCTTGCTTTGCATGTAATGAGTCTATCTCATATATTTGTTTCACCTTTTAAGTTGCATTACTGAAATAAATGAACTTTTGCACGATATTCTAATTTTTTGAGTGTCACCTTTACTAGGGCAATTTAGACAGGAGCCAATTCACCTACCAGCATGTCTTTGGAGTGTGGGAGGAAACTGGAGTACCCTGAGGAAACCCATGCAGGCACAGGGAGATCATGCAAACTCCAGGCAGGTGGTGCTGTGGTTGGGCTTTGAGCTGACAACCCTATTACTGCCAAGTGGAAGTGCTAACCATTTAGCCACTGTGCTACCCCACTGTACCTCTTCCACTCGATTTAGTATCCGACCCAGATCATTGCATAATACCTCCAGATCATTGCATAATACCTCCGGCTCATTTTTCAGGCACATCCCCATTTTTGCGAACATATCCGCCATGTCGATTTTTGTAGGTATTTGTGACATGGCTCCTTGTTGTCCCATTACACTTTCCACGCTTATCGATTCATTAGTCAAATTCCCATCCAAGGACTCTGCCGACAGTCTGGAATGGTCTCCATTGAACTTTCTGAGTCCATCATGTTGTTTTTCCTGGATTCGCTTCTCTGGGCTTTTCTCCTGAAGGGGCATATAAATTTTATTTGTAGTAGCCTTCACATTTGATTGGGGGGTTTTTGAGCCCCCTCCTTTAGTTGATTTGCTCTTCATTCCTGGTCCAGTTCTCTTGTTACTCGTCTTGTTATCTCAAGCTTCCTGTGACTATCAGCCTAGTAATAACCTGGGCGTCACCACACTGATTTCTCTATAATGCAATAGGATCACCTCCCCAGGGAAAGCCCCTTTACTTTCACTTCCAGTGATTTTTGCCAAGTTAACTTGGGTGTCAGAGTGGGTTAAACAATTCCGCCGTCAGTCTAAGACAGCCCCCAAGGATATGGTCACTCTAACAGTAGTCCTCTGTCGCCCCCATTTGTTTGAATTTGAATTTGTTTAAATTTGATTTGTCACGTAAGAAACAGATATAACAACTGACTGAAAGTCCTGCCGTTGCCAACGGCCATTCACCATCACCCTCAGACCATTCAGGACCGATCGATCTCCGTTTGCCTCTAGACTCCTGTCAGGGCCGCCATGTCAGACTTTCAGGAACACCTGTGGGGAAACTCTTGTGCCTTGTAAGTAGTCTCATATTTTTGGTGTCTCATCCTAGGGGGTGTCCTTCCCGAGCTCGATACAATCTTCGTCCATAGAGCCTCCCTGCTCTCCTGGATCTTTAAGATTCCCCTATTTTCAGAGAACTCCTCTATTGCCTGGGCTACCCAGGTTCCCTCTTCCTGCTCCCGGACTGCTGGGATCGCAGGGCTCCCTGCAGTCACCGCCCATAGACCCTCCGACCATTCGGGGGACCCGGCTCTAGGGAGGTCCTCCATCCACGCCAGCTACTACTGGGGCCATTAGCTCACTCCTCTGGGGAGTACAGGGCAGTCAGGGCAGCAGGGAGAGAGCTTCACTTAGCACAGTGGGCGCTCGGACCACACGCTGCTCATGGTGTCATGATCAGGCCCTCCCCTCTGTTCCTCCCTCTGTTAAGGAGAAGAGAGGAACGTGCTAGGTAATGCAAACAAAGAGACACATAGTCCCAACACACTCCTTGTTCTACGGTGACAATGCCGCTCAGTACAGTTGTCCTGCTAGGACCGGAAAAGTGTTAATGCCAGGATTACCAGGTTAACATCAAGGAAAAAAAGGTGTGAGAAAATAATACTAATGCAGCCACCACATCTAAAGACTGGTGAGCTGCAATACTATTAATTTATGTTCTTGGGTTTAGATATGCTTTATTATGTGCTTTAAAATAGTCATTTGTGCACATGTGCATGCCCTACATACTCATTTGTGTGTGTGTGAGGCTTTTACATTTAACATTGGGCAGGTGATAGCTACTTTAATGAAGACATGACAGATTATTAGACCCTGATGCCTTTCCTGCACTCTACCCAAGCAGAATGGGATTAATATGAGGAAATGTTTGGTGGTCCTGGGCTTCAGAACAAGCCAGGCCTGGTACCAGGTTATGGTGGGGGAGCCCAAGGATATAGAGTATAAAGTCCCTGTGGTTCCTGCTTTAAATTTAATCCATTACTTTGCATAGTTCCGGCCAGGGGCAGACGGACAACTCATGGGGCCCCCGGGCAATAGGGCATCATGGGGCCCCTGTGTCCTTGCCCAAACTCAAAAAAGCCTATGAAAAAGGTATCAGGGGCATCTCTTGGGGCCCCCTACTGACCCCGAGCCCTCGGGCAGTGCCCGGGTTTCCAAATGGTCAGTCCGCCCCTGGTTCTGGCACATACATGTTCACTGTAGATGAAATTTTTGCAGATTCTTAAATCCTAAAACTAACAAGAAGCATTGCATGAACACATCAGGGGACTTTTATAAAACTTAAAGCAAGCTGACAACAGGACAATTTCTTCCTACGATTTGGCAAGCAGCAAGGTTTACTAAATGTACATTTTGCCAATCATTGAATTCACAAAATAGTAAAAAGTATACAACTGAGCATCAGATGTAAAAACAAAAAAAAAACAAACAAATAAATAGGGAAAAAAATAAAATAGCAAAAAGTCTTTGCTTTTCAGCTTACACAAAAGACCTGGCAGGACTAGGTCTCCCGTTCTCCTGGCTTGTAAACAGGAAAGAATGAGGTTATGGCCCACGGCAGTGAGAGAGCTGGAAAGCTGTGTTTATTAGTTTCCACCAGCCAATAATTGTACTTTTCCAGGAAGCACAAATATTTATTGATGGATTTTTTCCTATTCACCAGTTGTATCCATGGTATCATTGGAGCACAATGTATTGTCCCTCTTTACAAAGCACATTTGTACTTTCATGATAGACAACATGCCATAGGGGGAGGTGGATGATGTAGTTTGTCCTCCCATGAAGGTTATAGTGGCGTTTGAAAGTGGGAATATATATATATATACAGTGCTCAACATAAATGAGTCCACTCCTTTTGAAAAGTAAAACTTTAATCAAAATCTCGATGAACACAAGAGCAATTTCCAAAATTTTGAAAAAACTGAGTATTATAGAACATTTATTTTGCTCATTACGTGAAGGTAAGGTTAATAATTTAATTTAGATTACAAAATCTTTCAGTTTTACTCAAATTTGTTGATGCAAAAATGAATCCACCCCACAACAAAAACTACTCCATCTAGTATTTTGTATGACCTCCATGATTTGCGAGGACAGCAACAAGTCTTTTAGGCATGGAATGAACAAGTTAGCAACATATTGCAACATTGATCTTTTTCCATTCTTCAAGAATGACCTCTTTTAGAACCTGGTTGGTGAATATAGAGTGATGTTCAACTTGTCTCCTTAGAATTCCCCATAGGTGTTCAATTGGGTTCAGATCAGGAGACATAATTGGCAACTGAACCACTTTCACCCGGTTCTTCTTCAGAAATGCAACAATGGCCTTAGATGTGTGTTTTGGATCACTGTCATGTTGGAAAAGTGCACAACGACCAAGGGCACAGAGTGATGGTAGCATCTTCTCTTTCAATATTGAGCAATACATCTGTAAATTCATGATACCATCAATGAATGCAGCTCTCCGACACCAGCAGCACTCATGTAGCCCCACAGAAGGACACTGCCACCACCATGTTTCACTGTAGGCACCATGCATTTTTCTTTGTACTCCTCACCTTTGCGACGCCATGCAGTTTTGAAGCCATCGGTTCCAAAAACATTTATCTTGATCTCATCACTCCAGAGTACAAAGTCCCAGTAGTCTTCTTCTTTTTCAGCATGCTCCCTGTCAAATTCTAGGTGGGCTTTTTTTTTGCATGGGCTTTAGGAGAGGCTTCCTTTGTAGACAATACCCTTGCATGCCATTCCTCTGCAGTGTAAACCATTTTGTGTCATGGGAAACAATCACCCCAGTTTGGCTTTCTACTTCTTTAGCTAACTGCAGTGAATTTGCATGGCGATTTTCTTCAATCCTTCTCATGAGAAGATGCTTCTGTTGAGGTGATAAGTTCCGTGGATGGCCTGGACATCTCTGTAAAATGGTTTTAGTTCCATCTTTGTTAACTTTTTGTATCACTTTTGCTACAGTATTCTGACTGATAAGTAAAGCTTTGCTGATCTTCTTGTAACCTTCACTTTTCTTGTATAAAGAAATGATTTTCTTTCTCAGGCCTTGTGACATTTCTCTTCCATGTGGTGCCATTGCTGACAACATGAAATGGGAGGAGTTTTCTTTGTTAACTAACGCCCTTTTATAATCAGATGTCTGCTGGACACCTGTTTAAAGAAATGCCCGTAGCGAATAGGGAAGAATGGAAATAGCGCAGGGCATACATGACTAGGCCCAGAGTGGTGTAGGGAACGGAAAGGGTTAAAATTTAGCTCCAAGGGGTGGGGAATTGATTGGGAATTACGGGATTGGCATATGTGGAGTGTAGGAGGGGTCTGTGGCACCGTAGGGTGGGGGTTGCTGCGGAAGGGGCGTCAGTGGAGCTGGATGGGTGCAAGGACCAGAGCTTCATGTGAGCTTGGTCCTGAAAATTCCCCCTCCTATCTGACCTGCGGCATGGAGGCCCTTGTGGCACAGCTGCGGGTGGCAGCAGAAGAGCGAGGTATGGGCTGGTTGCAGGACCGGGTCTCTGATCTGTTGGGAGACCCGGGCTTGTCACCAGCAGCAGGGGGGCGGGTGCGCCCACGTGCTCGGAGGTCTAGGCCTCCGGAGCGCTTCAGTCCGGCCCCACCCCCTGGAGCTCAGCGCTGCATTGGGAGCCCCCCTCGGGACCCTCCGGCCCCGCTGGCAGGGCGCTCACTGGCCTCTGCTAGCGGCGGTGCCGGGAGGAATCCCCGGCGATGGCGGAGCTCGGCGTGCAGGGTTTCGCCGAGTGGCCCGTCCCCCCCCGCCCGCACGGAGAGGAGGGCGTGGAGTGAGCTCGGCGGGCGGGGTTTCACCGAGTGGCCCCTCCCCCCCGCCCGCACGGAGAGGAGGACGTGGAGTGAGCTCGGCGGGCGGGGTTTCGCCGAATGGCCCCTCCCCCCCGCCCGCACGGAGAGGAGGACGTGGAGTGAGCTCGGCGGGTGGGGTTTCACGGGTTAGCCCCTCCCCCCCGCCCGCATGGCGTGGAGGCAGGAGAGAGAGTGCAATTACCGGCTCCTCCGCTGCAATAGTACCTGTCAGGGAGGGAGCTCGGCGCGGGAGGCGGTCAGCTGCGGCTGCTGGGCTTTCCCCTGATGCGGCTGCTGGGCCCCCTGGACAGTCGGGAGCCGGGGCTCCCAGAAGACGGAGGAAGAGGTGCAGCGCTGGGTGGAGTGCAGCTGGGAGTGCTGCAGGTATGGCTGGTGCCCAGAGGCGGAGTCGGGAGCGGCACAACCCTGCGGGACCCGTGGCTCCTGGGACCGGGAGGCCATCCGGACGTCGAGCGGTGGACGAGAGGTCGGTGGGCGAGCTGTCGGAACCCGATGCGGGGGCGACGGCTCGTCGCTCTTCATCGATGGATCGGGAGCGCGCGGCTGATGGGGCATCTCCTGGGCAGCCTGGTGAGTTATCTGTTCCTGTGTCTGTCTCCCTTTCTTCTGCGTTGCGGGATCTGCTGGGTGGCGGTCACGCCGCCCCGGTGGGTGCGGCCTCGGCAGCGTTCGTTGGCGGCGTTCCCCTGTCCAGTTTTGCTGGGGGTCTCGGGGAGGTACTTTCCGGTTTGCGGGACTTGTTGCGGCGGCTGGAGTGGGGCGGTGTTGGGACCCCTGGGCCTGCTTCTGCGTGGCTCCCGCCGGCCGGTGGGGACGTGTTCGCGGTTCCGGGACAGGACAGCGGGGTAGTGCGGGGCCTGGGGGTCTCTTCTCCGTTTAGTTCTGGGCCTGGGGTGGTTACCGCGGAGTCTGGGGTTATGGGTTCTGCGGTTCCTTCCGCGGTTTTGGGGGAGGGTTCGGGGGTGTCCGGACCTGTCAGCGTGGCGGACTCTGCGAAGGGGGAAGTGTATGTGTGTTTTGAGGGCCCCTTGGGTGCGCATTTGCAGTCGGCCGTGCGGGAACAAATTTGGAACGGGTAGTATGTGGACATATTCACGCTCTTGCCTTTGGAGCGTTTTCCGTTTGATGGGTCCCGGGTTGATGACGGTAGACGGGAGGATGCGGAGCGGCGGCGTTTTCGGCTTATCCCCGGTACTTTTGTGAATTGGTTGCAGGCTTTCGCAATCATGGCCAGTGTCATTGGGGAGAAAGCTCCGGAGCATTGCTCGGCGTTGTTCTGTTACCTGGACGCCATTAGTGAGGCTCACAGGGTTTACGGCGGGTCTGCGTGGCTTCGGTACGATGAGCAGTTTAGGCAGCGGAGGGCTGTTCGCCCGTCTTTGCGTTGGGACCACAAGGACATTGGCCTCTGGATGCGGCTCATGGCACCGCCGAGGGCTCCTGGTCCGTTTTTTCAGGGCGGGGCCGGTGGTTCGTTTTCCCCGGGACAATCGGCCGCCAAGCGTAGGGGTTTCTGCTGGCAGTTCCAGGAGGGCACTTGTCGTTTTGGAGGGTCCTGCAGGTTTAGGCACGAGTGTTCCGGGTGCGGTGGATCCCATCCTTTCTCGCGCTGTTTCAGGCGGGGTAGAGGCCCTCCCGGAGAGCCTGTGGGTAAGAGGGACGACGCCGGTGCAGGTGGAAAGGATGGAGCCTTTCTTAAATAGATATCCTGATCGGGCTGCGGCGGTGCTGCTGGCGGCAGGTTTTTCGGAGGGTTTCGCATCCCCTGTACTTTGACTTTGGTCCCCCTCTTAGCTCGGAATTTACGGTCGGCCTTGCAGCATGCTGAGGTGGTTTCGGCTAAGTTGCGGAAGGAAGTGGGGTTGGGTCGTATGGGTGGTCCATTTACTTGTGCTCCGTATGCGGATCTGGTGGTTTCTCCCTTGGGGGTTGTGCCTAAGAAGGAGCCGAATGCGTTTCGGTTAATTCACCACCTGTCCTTCCCTAAGGGGGGGTCGGTGAATGACGCTATAGATCCGGAGTCGAGTTCGGTGTCTTACACGTCCTTTGATGCGGCAGTGTTCTGGGTTCGTCGGTATGGGCGCGGTGCCCTCATGGCGAAGTCCGACATTGAGTCGGCGTTCCGGCTGTTGCCGGTTCAACCGGACAGTTTTTGTTTTTTGGGTTGCCGTTGGCAGGGCGCGTTTTACGTTGATCGGTGTTTGCCCATGGGGTGTTCTATCTCTTGTGCGTTGTTTGAAAAGTTCAGTTCGTTCGTGGAGTGGGTGGTTCGGGATGTTTCGGGGATGAATTCGGTCATCCATTATTTGGATGATTTTCTTTGCGTGGGTCCGCCGGCTTCCCGGGGTGTGCGCGGTTTTGCTTGCTACGTTGCAGCACGTTGCTGACCGTTTCGGGATTCCTTTGGCGGCTGACAAGACGGTGGGTCCGGCTTCGGTGATGACTTTCTTGGGCATCGTTTTGGATTCTGGCGCAATGGAGTGCCGGCTGCCGGAAGAGAAGCTGTTGGCCCTTCAGGGTGAAATTCGTGCGGTTCAGGGGAAGCGTAAAATTCAGCTGCGGCCCTTGCAGTCATTGTTGGGAAAACTTAATTTCGCTTGTCGGATCCTGCCGATGGGTCGGGTGTTCTGCTGCCGGTTGGCGGCGGCGACGGCGGGAATTGCCTCCCCTTTTCATTTCATTCGGCTGACTCGGGAGCATCGGGAGGACTTGCAGTTGTGGCACACCTTTTTGGATTCTTTCAACGGGCGGGCGCTTTGGATGTCGGGCCCGGTTAGTAATTTTGACTTGGAGCTGTTCACGGACGCGGCGGCTTCTGCGGGATACGGGGCCTTTTTCCGGGGTCGGTGGAGTGCGGCCTCGTGGCCGGCTTCCAGGCGGGAGGCAGGTTTTCTCAGTAACCTAGCGCTGTTGGAACTTTTTCCAGTGGTATTGGCGGTTGAGGTTTGGGGGGAGAATTTTCGGAATCAAAAGGTGCGTTTTCACTGCGACAATTTGGGGGTGGTTCAGGTCATCAATAGGGTCTCGGCTTCTTCCCGACCGGTGGTGGCCCTGCTTCGCCACTTAGTGTTGCGTTGCTTGCAGCTGAATGTTTTTCTCCATGCGGTGCATCTCCCTGGGGTTGACAACACCTTAGCTGACGCTTTGTCGCGTTTTCAGTGGGACAAATTCCGAGAGTTGGCGCCGGCGGCGGAGCAACACGGGTTCCTTGTCCCGACTGGCTGTGGGAGATTGCCTTGGAGTCGTTGCGGGTTGGATCCGGCGGTCGGTGAGTGAGGCGACTTGGTCTGCTTACTCTACGGTCTGGGGGGAATGGCTGGAGCTGTTGCGACTGGTAGCTTTTGATCCCTGGGGGCCGGAGGTGCGTGTGGCAGTGTTGTACTTCTTGGCGCGGAGTTTGGAGCGGGGGGTCTCGGCATCCGTGGTGGATCGCCGTCTAGCAGCATTGGCGTTTTTCTTTAAGTTGCAAGGGTGTCGGGATTTTACTAAGGATTTTTGGGTTCGACAGGGTCTGCGGGGTTATCGGAGGGCTCATCGTTGTAGGGATTCTCGTCGTCCGGTGTCGTTCGCGTTGTTGGGGTCTTTGTTTGAGCATTTGCGGACTGTGTGTTCTTCGGATTTTGAGGTGGTTTTATTTCGGGCTGCCTTTGCGGTGGCTTTTTTTGGGGCTTTGCGGATTGGGGAGCTCGTTAGTCCGTCCAAGTCGGTTCTTGGGGGGTTGTTGGCGGAGGAGGTTGTGTGCTCCGGTGATTGGGTGGAGGTTCTGGTCCATCGGTCTAAGACGGATCAATTGGGCAGGGGTGCGAAGGTGCGTTTTTTCGCTCTTCCGGGTTCACTGGTGTGCCCTGTTCAGGCGGTTCGGGAATTTTTGTCCCGTCGCCCTGGGGGGCGGGGGTCCTTTTTCAGGCATGTTGATGGATCCCCTTTAACGCGTTTTCAATTTGTGGCAGTTTTTCGCCAGTGTTTGACGGCTGCTGGTTTGTATGCGTCTTTGTATGCTTCGCACTCGTTTCGGATAGGGGCTGCTACGGAGGCGGCCAGGTGGGAGCTGTCGGAGGATGTGGTGAAGCGCATTGGTAGGTGGGATTCCCAGAGATTTCGCCTGTACGTTCGGCCGCATTTGTTGCGGGCTTAGTGTGCGGTCCTGTGTTTTGTTTGTTTGGGTTGTGGGAGGTTGTTGCGGTTCTGTCCCTGTGCTGTATTGTTCTGGCGGTATTGTTTCTTTTCTTTCAGGTGGAGCGGTGTGCCTGGTGTGGATCCTGGGTCACTCGTATGTGTTTTGGGGGGCCAGGCGGGCTGATGTTCAGCCCAATGGCAGGCAGCTGGGGTTGGATAGACGGGAGGTTTGTGTCCGCTGGTTAGGTGTGCCGGGCATGTTGTGGAGTTGTGTCGTGCCAGAGGTGCGGCGTTTTGCTCGGCTGGATAGGCCACCGGATGTGTTGGTTATTCACGCGGGTGGCAACGATTTGGGGGGTAGGTCCATGCGGGAGCTGGTTAGAGATGTAAAGCTGGATTTTCTTCAGTTGCGGCGTGAGTTTCCGGGGATGGTGGTGGTGTGGTCTGACATGGTCGCCCGCACTTCTTGGCGCTTGGCGCGGTCGGTGGAGTGGCTCAACAGGGCAAGGATTAAGGTCAACCGGGAGGTGGGGCGCTTTTTTAGTCGCAACGGAGGATTGGTGGTCCGGCATGTGGAGTTGGAGGTGGATACTTGGCGGTACCTTCGCAGTGATGGAGTGCATTTGAATGCGGTGGGCACGGATTTGTGGTCCCTGGAGCTGCAGGACGGCATACTACGGGCGGTTCGTTTGTGGCGTGGCACGCATGGGTAAGGGCTTACCCAGTGTGCTGTGGCGGTTGTTGGTCTATGGAGGCGGTTCTCATCTTGGAAGGAAAACAATGGTGTGGGACCCCATCCGTGGTATGGGGGGCCCGGTGGATATTCCCAGTTAACCAAGGTTTAACTAGAAGGTGATGGTGCTGCACTGCGGACGGTATGGTTGCCACCGAGCTGGTTGGTTGCGGCTGGAGGCCTAGTGTATAGGGTTGTCCGCAGGTGCATTTTGGATCGTTTGTGGGTGCCTTTGAAGACCAACAACAATTCTTTGGTTTCCGTTAAGGAACGGTTGATGTATGTTAAAATGGGAAGTTGTTAATAAAAGGACATGTTGGGCCTTTACTCCAAAATGGTGTCATGTTTTTGTAAAGTTTATTTGGTTAAAGGGGGGTTAGGAGTGGTATGGATAGGCAATGGTGGAAGTAGGAGTGGACAAGCCTATCTATGGTGCATTAGTCAAGAAATGCCCGTAGCGAATAGGGAAGAATGGAAATAGCGCAGGGCATACATGACTAGGCCCAGAGTGGTGTAGGGAACGGAAAGGGTTAAAATTTAGCTCCAAGGGGTGGGGAATTGATTGGGAATTACGGGATTGGCAGATGTGGAGTGTAGGAGGGGTCTGTGGCACCGTAGGGTGGGGGTTGCTGCGGAAGGGGCGTCAGTGGAGCTGGATGGGTGCAAGGACCAGAGCTTCCCTCCCGCCCTCCCTGTTAGGTTGGGTATAGGGTCTTGTCCGGGGGCAGGTGAGCAGAAAAATCAAAAAAAAAAAAGAAAGGTGACACTGGTTGGAGAGGTGGGTTTTTTCTGTTGGTTCATGGGCGGTTGTTGGTCTTTGGAGGCGGTTCTCATCTTGGAAGGAAAACAATGGTGTGGGACCCCATCCGTGGTATGGGGGGCCCGGTGGATATTCCCAGTTAACCAAGGTTTAACTGGAAGGTGGTGGTGCTGCACTGCGGACGGTATGGTTGTCTCCGAGCTGGTTGGTTGCGGCTGGAGGCCTAGTGTATAGGGTTGTCCGCAGGTGCATTTTGGATCGTTTGTGGGTGCCTTTGAAGACCAACAACAATTCTTTGGTTTCCGTTAAGGAACGGTTGATGTATGTTAAAATGTGAAGTTGTTAATAAAAGGCCATGTTGGCCATTTACTCCAAAATGGTGTCACGGTTTTGTAAAGTTTATTTGGTTAAAGGGGGGTGTGGAGGGGTATGGATAGGCAATGGTGGAAGTAGGAGTGGACAAGCCTATCTATGGTGCATTAGTCATGAATAATTAGACTCACCTGTAGTTGAATTCTTGTTAATTAGAATTTTGTTGTGTAAAATTTAGCTTTGCTCCTAAGACTTTCATTGGGGTGAATTCATTTTTGCAACATGGTCTTGAATGAATTTGTTAGGACAATACTTTTTTGTGTGTGCAAATCAGCAAATCTTGTTTGCAATCAATGGCTGGCATTTGTGGGAGTATTTTGTAGTATAGTGTCCCATTGAAAATATTGATTATGAAAGGAAAGTAAAGGTTTACTGACAAATCTGTTGGGGTGTACTCATTTATGGTATTAAGCTATGGTGATCATATTCCCCCTTATGTATTATACATGGAGATCATATCCCCCCTTATGTATTATACATGGCGATCATATCCCCCCTTATGTATTATACATGGCGATCATATCCCCCCTTATGTATTATACATAGAGATCATAGCTCCCCTTATGTATTATACATGGAGATCATATCCCCCCCTTATGTATTATACATGGAGATCATATCCCCCCCTTATGTATTATACATGGAGATCATATCCCTCCTTATGTATTATACATGGAGGTCATATCCCCCCTTATGTATTATACATGGTGATCATATCCCCCCTTATGTATTATACATGGAGATCATATCCCCCCTTATGTATTATACATGGTGATCATATCCCCCTTATGTATTATACATGGTGATCATATCCCCCCTTATGTATTATACATGGAGATCATATCCCCCTTATGTATTATACATGGAGATCATATCCCTCCTTATGTATTATACATGGAGATCATATCCCCCTTATGTATTATACATGGAGATCATATCCCCCCTTATGTATTATACATGGAGATCATATCCCCCTTATGTATTATACATGGAGATCATATCCCCCTTATGTATTATACATGGAGATCATATCCCCCCTTATGTATTATACATGGTGATCATATTCCCCCTTATGTATTATACATGGAGATCATATCCCCCCTTATGTATTATACATGGAGATCATATCCCCCCTTATGTATTATACATGGAGATCATATCCCCCTTATGTATTATACATGGAGATCATATCCCCCCTTATGTATTATACATGGAGATCATATCCCCCCTTATGTATTATACATGTTGATCATATCCCCCCTTATGTATTATACATGGAGATCATATCCCCCTTATGTATTATACATGGAGATCATATCCCCCCTTATGTATTATACATGGAGATCATATCCCCCCTTATGTATTATACATGGAGATCATATCCCCCCTTATGTATTATACATGGAGATCATATCCCCCCTTATGTATTATACATGGAGATCATACCCCCCCTTATGTATTATACATGGAGATCATATCCCCCCTTATGTATTATACATGGAGATCATATCCCCCTTATGTATTATACATGTAGATCATATCCCCCCTTAATCTCCTCTTCTCAAGAGAGAATACATTCAGTTCCTCTAATCTTTCCTCATAGCTGAGCTCCTCCATGCCTCTTATCAGTTTGGTTGTCCTTCTCTGTACTTTCTCCAGTTCCCCAATGTTCTTCTTTGTGAATTGTTGAACACGTTGAATGAAGGGATATTGGCCCCTCCTTGGATGTCACCACAGGACTATACATACACAGTTACTTCCCACTGACATCAATGAACTATTTATTACAGGAACCTACATACTGTAAATTTTTTTCAGTGCTTCACATATATATATAGTACATTCACATCAGTCCCTGCCTTCAAGGAGTGTACAATCTAGGTTCCCTAACTCACATTCATACATACACATACTAGGGCCCAATCTGCCAATGCAGAGCTTCTGCGAAAGCTCTGGAGCACCAGTGGCGTCCCTAGGCGCTTGAGGAGCGTTAAATACGCCACTCGAACGCCTGCAAATGCCTGGTTACAAAATTAGTCTGAACTGAGCCTAACTCACATTCATACATACACATACTAGAATACTAGAACAATAAGTTCTGGATAGGCTGTGGCAAGTGTAAAGGGTTCCCATGATGCGTGTTCTAAGAATGAATGGCTTATAACTAAATAGGCTCTGCTGTTTCAGTGGCAATATGCAGATGCCTGTAGTATCATTTTCGTAAGTGTTTTTCGTTAGTGAGAAGACAGTGTCTCGCTGGAGGCTATTAGAAGATATCCTATTTTTCTCCTGCTACAATTCTTGTATGCCTACTGTCACTATTGCTATGGTCATTTTCATTGTACCTGTGTCATTTATGCTTGTATAACATTTTGCTGACTCTTTCCAATAAAACTGGATTAAAACACATACTAGGGCCAATTTAGACAGGAGCCAATTAACCTACCAGCATGTCTTTGGGGTGTGGGAGGAAGCCCACACAGGCACAGGGAGAACATGCAAGCTCCAGGCAGGTAGTGTCATGGTTGAGATTTGAACCAATGACCCTAGTCCTGCTTACTAGGATTTCAAACTGGTGGCCCTCCAGCTGTTGCGAAACTACAAGTCCCATCATGCCCCTGCCTTTGGGAGTCATGCTTGTAACTGTCAATCTTGCAATGCCTCCTGGGACTTGTAGTTTGGCAACAACTGGAGGGCCGCCAGTTTGACACCTGTGTTAGGTGGAAGTGCTAATCACAGGTGTCAAACTGGCGGCCCTCCAGCTGTGGCCAAACTACAAGTCCCATGAGGCATTGCAAGATTGACAGTTACAAGCATGACTCCTAAAGGCAGAGGCATGATGGGACTTGTAGTTTCGCAACAACTGGAGGGCCACCAGTTTGACACCCCTGTGCCAACTAAAAGTGCAGGCAGGGCACAAGACAAAGCACTAGGGACAAAATGTATGTTAAATGGTTTGATACAATAATGGAATCCTAACAGATTACAATGTATTGTGTGTATGTCATGTTTTTACTTTTTTGAATCTCCCACTGGTTCCGGAAGACGGATGCCGGCATCGGCCGGAGGACACAGCAGGAGGACATCGGCCGGAGGACACTGCGGAAGGACATCGGCCGGAGGACACAGTGGGAGGACATCAGCCGGAGGACACAGTGGGAGGACATCGACCGGAGGACACAGCAGGAGGACATCGGTCGGAGGACACTGCGGGAGGACATCGGCCAGAGGACACTGCAGGAGGACATTGGCCAGAGGACACTGCGGGAGGACATCGGCCGGAGGACACAGCAGGAGGACATCGGCCGGAGGACACAGTGGGAGGACATGGGCCGGAGGACACAGTGGAAGGACATCGGCCGGAGGACACAGTGGGAGGACATCAGCCGGAGGACACTGTGGAAGGACATCGGCCGGAGGACACAGTGGGAGGACATTGACAGGAGGACACAGTGTGAGGACATCAGCTGGAGGACATCGGCCGGAGGACACAGTGGGAGGACATCGACCGGAGGACACAGTGTGAGGGCATCGGCTGGAGGACATCGGCCGGAGGATACAGTGGGAGGACATCAGCTGGAGGACACAGCAGAAGGACATCGGCCAGAGGACACAGTGGGAGGACATCAGCCGGAGGACACAGTGTGAGGACATCGGCTGAAGGACATCGGTCGGAGGACATAGTGGGAGGACATCGACAGGGGGACACAGTGTAAGGACATCAGCTGGAGGACACAGCAGAAGGACATCGGCCAGAGGACACAGTGGGAGGACATCAGCCGGAGGACACAGTGGGAGGACATCAGCCGGAGGACACTGCGGAAGGACATCGGCCGGAGGACACAGTGGGAGGACATCGACAGGGGGACACAGTGTAAGGACATCGGCTGGAGGACATCGGCTGGAGGACATCGGCCGGAGGACACACTTTGTATTACCGTTAGGTAGGTTAACATACCATATCTAACCTAGGTTCACACCTATGCAGGTTGCATTTGATGCATTTCTGCACTGCATTTTTGCACTTGCGTTTTTGATGCGTTTTTTTTTTTTCTTGTTGCTAGGCCTATTTTAAATGCAAAACGCATCAAAAACGAATAAAAAACACTTCACAAACACAATAAATGCTTTTCTGCAGCGTTCCCATTGAAGTCTATAGAACCAAAAAGGCAACATTTCGCGTTCCAAAAAACGCATCGGGTGGAAACACGGAGATGTGAACCTGTCCCATAGGAAATCATGTTAAATGGACTGTGCTGTGTTTCAGCAAAATGCTGCAGAAAACTCCACCTGATGGTCACCCAACCTTTGCTATTCAACTTTGAAATATTCCATATGTATAAAGTCTATGGTCCATATAGGATCCAATAGAAAGTTCTGAGTTAGTGGCCCAATGTCCCAGAGATAAGCCAACTCTGTACTGGAAACATATAAGAGAGAAGGAAGCTTAGTGCATTGGGTAAAAATGTTTAATTTCACGTCGGTAATAAAAGCTTACAAGATTGTGTGAAACCCACAATCTCCTGATGATGTCATATGACGAAACATGTAGGGCGGGGCTTGAAAGCGCTTCACTTCTGAGAAGGAATTTTTTTTTGCTGGGATTTAAATTGCCATACACATGGTTTTTATGTAAGTGTAATATTAAACGCTTCTTACCTAATAAATATGGTGTTACGCTATGGAAATTTCCCTTTGATGTTTTTGTGGTGGTGGAGGACTACTGTGAATGTTCTGGAGGAGTTTTGTCACAAAGGATTATCTAGAGGTGTTTCCACTATGGAGACTGTCATCAGCGTATAGAGGTGTCAAGACCACACGGACGGCCAACTTTCCTGCAGGAGAGCACTGCAACATCTTATGCAGGGTCTGGGAGACCCGATATAGTGAATGCAGAGTCCGGGGAGACCAGATATAGTGAATGCAGGGTCCAGGGAGACCGGATATAGTGAATGCAGGGTCCTGGGAGTCCAGATATAGTGAATGCAGGGTCCTGGGAGACCAGATATAGTGAATGCAGGGTCCGGGGAGACCAGATATAGTGAATGCAGGGTCCGGGGAGACCAGATATAGTGAATGCAGGGTCCGGGGAGTCCAGATATAGTGAATGCAGGGTCCGGGGAGACCGGATATAGTGAATGCAGGGTCTGGGGAAGAGACCAGATATAGTGAATGCAGGGTCCGGGGAGACCGGATATAGTGAATGCAGGGTCCGGGGAGACCGGATATAGTGAATGCAGGGTCCAGGGTTTAGTAACACTGTAAATTGCACTTGTCCAGAAGATTTTACCCCTTTCATGACCAGGGCATTTTTTTGCTATATGGCACTTTAACTGAAAATTGCTTGGTCATGCAACGCTACACACAAATTAAATTTATATCCTTTTTTCACACAAATATAGTTTTCTTTTGGTGGTATTTGATCAACACAGTTTTTTTTTTTACTTTTTTTTTGCGCTATAAACTAAAAAAGACTGAAAATTTAGAAAAAACAATTTTTGTTTTACTTTTGGCTGTAAAATGTATCAAAATAAAAAAATAAATACAATTTCATAAATTTAGGCCAAAATGTATTCTGCTACATGTCTTCAGTAAAAAAAATCCCAGTAAGTGTATATTGATTGATTGATTAGCTGATACTAATAACGTGGCATTATTCCTCCCACAAAGTCTGAGGCATTTTTTGTTGTTCACTGACAGTAAACCGGACCTCTGTTTAGAAAGTTTGGAGACTACTGCTTTAAATGATTCCTTACTTACAATGAAATCACTACTCTGACGAGTAAATAAACAGGCCCAGATGTCTCTGACTTGACACTTCACAGCTCTTCAGTGCTTTTCGGCAACAGTGAAATGTCATTGTTTTAGGGAAATGTTACCTCTGTATCCTCCCTTGAAACATCTTAGCATTTGCTTTAATTGACTTCCTATGTAAATGTGCAAATCATCTGCAAATGACACTTTGAGTTGCTATTTTATGATATATATATATACAAAGCCTACCTGGGAATGTCATTCATTCTTTGCAGAAGTTTAGTGAAGATTCTGCAAGTTGATCTTTGCAGGCTATGTAACTGGAGAAGACCTTTAGCTCCCTCTTCTGGTAGTTTTGGGGAACTGTTCAATGCCAATACACGCGCTATAGTTTTGTGATATTATTATTATTATTATTATACAGTACTTATAAAGCGCCAATAGTTCACTCAGCGCTGTACATTACAAAGGGGGACAGAACATGTGACAGAACAATACCAATACAATGCAAAACATGAGGGGATTGAGGGCCCTGCTCTTTCGAGCTTACAATCTAGAAGGGATGGGATAGTGGTACAGGAGGAGATAGCTGTGGGGGATGGAGTGGTAGGAAGAGTGGAGGAGGTCAGCAAGTTAGCAGGGGGTGAGGTAGGCTTCCCTGAAGAGATGGGTTTTCAGGGTGCGCCTAAAGGAGAGGAGAGTAGGTGATAATCTGATGGGTTGGGGAAGGGAGTTCCAGAGGATGGGTGACACCCTGGAGAAGTCCTGGAGGCGGGCATGGGAGGAGGAGACCAGGGAACTAGAGAGAAGGAGGTCTTGTGATATAAATCCTGACAGTGCATTCACCACCTGAGTCCCAAGACCTTTTCTCTCTAAAGCAGGTCATACATGGGTCGAATTCAGACCGATTTTTCGATCGAAAATGTAGTTCGTTCTGTAATCCTATGGTGCCACCAAAGATTTTGAAAATCGGTTGTTTTTAACAAACTTTCCAACATGCCCGATAAACGAAATGGGGAGGAACCACGAAAATCGGCCGGTGCCATTGCCCCACTAACAGAGTGAAAATTAGTCAATTGTTCTTAGGTCCGATTTTCGAATGAAAAATCGTTCGGAAATCGACCCACACAGGGCGGACCTGCTTAGTGGATCAGTATTCTCGGTGGGGGATCTCTTCCAAGACACAGACACAGAGTTGCTCGCTCTCCTCAATGAACGGTCGGATGAAAGCGGACTGCCTATCTGTTTTCATCCGATCCGATCTGACAGATGGAAGGGGAATTGGATCCCCATCTGTCCCTTTTTGGCAGATCGGATATCGACGCGTGTAAACGGACACATGTCCGCTTACACCCATCACTCCATAGAGGAGTGTGACAAGAGTGACTTTGGGTGGGGGGCCCATGGAAAACAGCTCACGTTGGAGGGGTGGGGAGACCCCTGTCTCAACTCCCCATATCCCTCCTGTGCAGGGACTGACCATTTGGAAACTCGGGCACTGCCCGAGGGCCCAGTGTCAGTAGTGGACCCAATGAGATGCCTTTGGTACCTTTTTCATAGGCTTTTTTGAGTTTGGGCAAGGACACAGGGGCCCCATGATCCCCTATTGCCCGGGAGCCCCATGAGTTGTCAGTCCGCCCCTGCTCCTATGTGTAAGTCACCCTGTGCCTGTTAGGGGTACAGGGTGGAATGTCCTGATATTGTGTAGACATGTATAGGTGGGGTGTGGGGATTGTTCATTGTCTACTGCCATGTGGTGCATCCCATTGTTCTATTGTGTTTTGCTTGGGAGCATTTTCTGCCACGTTTTGCAGAAACACAGTACAGTCCATTTAAGATGATTTCCTATGGGACAGGTTCACATCTCCGCGTTTTTACTCAGTGCGTTTTTGGAAAGAGTCAGGGACTTTTTTTTTACGCAAAATGTTATGTTTTTGGTTCTATAGACTTCAATGGGAATGCTGCAGGAAAGCATTTATTGCGTTTTTGCTGCATTATTGCTGCATTTTTGCCACATTTTTGTTGCGTTTTTAATATGTCTTGCATTTTAAATCTGCCTAGCAACAAGAAAAAAAACGCAAAATGCATAAAAAAACGCAAGGCAAAAGCACGTAAAAATGCAAGTGCAAAAACACAAACTGCAATGGTAACCCTAGGTTCACACCTATGCAGGTTGTGTTTGATGCATTTTTGGAGCATTTTGCTGCGTTTTTTATGTGTTTTGCTTCTTTTTTCCTTTTTTTTTTGCTATTCAGATTTAAAACGCAAAATGCATCAAAAATGCAGCAAAAACGCAGAAAAATACAATACATGCTTTTCTGCAGAGTTCCCATCGAAGTCTATAGAACCAAAAATGCAACGTTTTGTGTTCAATAAAGTCCCTGGCCCTTTCCAAAAAACACACCGGGTGAAAACGCGGAGATGGTGAACATGTCCCATAGGATATCATATTACATGGACTACACTGCATTTCTGCAAAACGCGGCAGTAAAACGCTTAGCTGTGAACCAAGGGTCAGGCTCCGTTCACACCAATGTGTTTTTTAGTGCTTTTTGAAGAAACACACTACAGTCCATTTAACATGGTTTCCTATGGAACATGTTCACATCTATGCTTTTTTTGAGCTGCTACGTTTTTGGATAGGGTCAGAGTCAGGTCTATTGTAGCATTTTTGCTACAATAGAGTTCAGTGGAGAATCTGCTGAAATGCATGGTAGTGCTTTTTTTTTGCCGCATTTTGCATTTTTATTCTGCCCAGCAAAAAAAAATCCTTTTAAAATAAAACGACATTGGAATGGAATGTATATAAACTTGGCCCAGTAATAGGTACACAGATATGTTTCCATACATACAACCTATAAAACTCTGAAGCATGCAATACAATTAGTACATGGGAAGCTGATCCATTTTAGCCACATCCCCAGAACATCCCATTTCTTCTTTTGTTTTGTATATTTATTGAAAAAAGAAAACAACATTCAGCCCGAGTGGGAATATATAGAAGAGAGGGGTGAATAACCAATACAAAGTTTAGAAAAAGGGGAGAAAATAAATAAATAAAAATTTTTGGGGGGGGGGACCCCCACCCATCCTATTTGCTTCATACTCTAGTGATCCCGTTAGCCTACCAGCCAATGTGAGGAGTTATGCACCTGCCCTATTGAACTTATGATTGGGAAGCCGGCACGGTTTGATGTTTGTAGTTTGTAGAATACGGGGTCCAGATTTTCCAGTAATTTTCTCTTTGCTCCTTGAACATCATGGTCATGTTTTCCATTTCTTGAATCTCAAAGATTCAGGCACGCCAATGTGTTTTGGTAGGGAGAATTTGTTTTTCCTCTCTTGTATTAAAAGAGGTATAGGCTCCAGAGAGAGAGAGATCGTTTTACCCCCGGAACTAATCATTAGTAAGACCTCACCTGAGAAGGGCAACCACACTGATACGAGGCATGGAGGGGCCCCGCTATGAGGAAAGATTAGAGGAACTGAATGTGTTCTCTCTTGAGAAGAGGAGATTAAGGGGGGATATGATCTCCATGTATAATACATAAGGGGGGATATGATCTCCATGTATAATACATAAGGGGGGATATGATCTCCATGTATAATACATAAGGGGGGATATGATCTCCATGTATAATACATAAGGGGGGTATGATCTCCATGTATAATACATAAGGGGGATATGATCTCCATGTATAATACATAAGGGGGGATATGATCTCCATGTATAATACATAAGGGGGGTATGATCTCCATGTATAATACATAAGGGGGATATGATCTCCATGTATAATACATAAGGGGGGATATGATCTCCATGTATAATACATAAGGGGGATATGATCTCCATGTATAATACATAAGGGGGGGATATGATCTCCATGTATAATACATAAGGGGGATATGATCTCCATGTATATTACATAAGGGGGGGATATGGTATCCATGTATAATACATAAGGGGGGATATGATCTCCATGTATAATACATAAGGGGGGATATGATCTCCATGTATAATACATAAGGGGGGATATGATCTCCATGTATAATACATAAGGGGGGATATGATCTCCATGTATAATACATAAGGGGGGATATGATCTCCATGTATAATACATAAGGGGGGTATGATCTCCATGTATAATACATAAGGGGGGATATGATCTCCATGTATAATACATATGGGGGGGATATGATCTCCATGTATAATACATAAGGGGGATATGATCTCCATGTATAATACATAAGGGGGGATATGATCTCCATGTATAATACATAAGGGGGGGGGTATGATCTCCATGTATAATACATAAGGGGGGATATGATCTCCATGTATAATACATAAGGGGGGATATGATCTCCATGTATAATACATAAGGGGGGGTATGATCTTCATGTATAATACATAAGGGGGATATGATCTCCATGTATAATACATAAGGGGGGATATGATCTCCATGTATAATACATAAGGGGGATATGATCTCCATGTATAATACATAAGGGGGGATATGATCTCCATGTATAATACATAAGGGGGGATATGATCTCCATGTATACTACATAAGGGGGATATGATCTCCATGTATAATACATAAGGGGGGATATGATCCCCATGTATAATACATAAGGGGGATATGATCTCCATTATAATACATAAGGGGAGATATGATCTCCATGTATAATACATAAGGGGGGATATGATCTCCATGTATAATACATAAGGGGGGATATGATCTCCATGTATAATACATAAGGGGGGGTATGATCTCCATGTATAATACATAAGGGGGGATATAACCTCTATGTATAATACATAAGGGGGGTATGATCTCCATGTATAATACATAAGGGGGGATATGATCTCCATGTATAATACATAAGGGGGATATGATCTCCATGTATAATACATAAGGGGGGATATGATCACCATGTATAATACATAAGGGGGATATGATCTCCATATATAAATACATAAGAGGGGATATGATCACCATGTATAATACATAAGGGGGGGTATGATCTCCATGTATAATACATAAGGGGGGATATGATCACCATGTATAATACATAAGGGGGGATATGATCTCAATGTATAATACATAAGGGGGGGATATGATCTCCATGTATAATACATAAGGGGGGTTATGATCTCCATGTATATTACATAAGGGGGATATGATCTCCATGTATAATACATAAGGGGGGATATGATCTCCATGTATAATACATAAGGGGGATATGATCTCCATGTATAATACATAAGGGGGGATATGATCTCCATGTATAATACATAAGGGGGAAATGATCTCCATGTATAATACATAAGGGGGGATATGATCTCCATGTATAATACATAAGGGGGGATATGATCTCCATGTATAATACATAAGGGGGATATGATCTCCATGTATAATACATAAGGGGGGATATGATCACCATGTATAATACATAAGGGGGGATATGATCTCCATGTATAATACATAAAGGGGGGATATGATCTCCATGTATAATACATAAGGGGGGTTATGATCTCCATGTATATTACATAAGGGGGATATGATCTCCATGTATAATACATAAGGGGGGATATGATCTCCATGTATAATACATAAGGGGGATATGATCTCCATGTATAATACATAAGGGGGGATATGATCTCCATGTATAATACATAAGGGGGATATGATCTCCATGTATAATACATAAGGGGGGATATGATCTCCATGTATAATACATAAGGGGGGATATGATCTCCATGTATAATACATAAGGGGGATATGATCTCCATGTATAATACATAAGGGGGGATATGATCACCATATATAATACATTAGAGGGTGATATGATCTCCATGTATAATACATAAGGGGGGATATGATCTCCATGTATAATACATAAGGGGGATATGATCTCCATGTATAATACATAAGGGGGATATGATCACCGTGTATAATACATAAGGGGGGATATGATCTCCGTGTATAATACATAAGGGGGATATGATCTCCATGTATAATACATAAGGGGGGATATGATCTCCATGTATAATACATAAGGGGGATATGATCTCCATGTATAATACATAAGGGGGGATATGATCTCCATGTATAATACATAAGGGGGGATATGATCTCCATGTATAATACATAAGGGGGATATGATCTCCATGTATAATACATAAGGGGGGATATGATCACCATATATAATACATTAGAGGGTGATATGATCTCCATGTATAATACATAAGGGGGGATATGATCTCCATGTATAATACATAAGGGGGATATGATCTCCATGTATAATACATAAGGGGGATATGATCACCGTGTATAATACATAAGGGGGGATATGATCTCCGTGTATAATACATAAGGGGGATATGATCTCCATGTATAATACATAAGGGGGGATATGATCTCCATGTATAATACATAAGGGGGATATGATCTCCATGTATAATACATAAGGGGGGGATATGATCTCCATGTATAATACATAAGGGGGATATGATCTCCATGTATATTACATAAGGGGGGGATATGGTATCCATGTATAATACATAAGGGGGGATATGATCTCCATGTATAATACATAAGGGGGGATATGATCTCCATGTATAATACATAAGGGGGATATGATCTCCATGTATAATACATAAGGGGGGATATGATCACCATATATAATACATTAGAGGGTGATATGATCTCCATGTATAATACATAAGGGGGGATATGATCTCCATGTATAATACATAAGGGGGATATGATCTCCATGTATAATACATAAGGGGGATATGATCACCGTGTATAATACATAAGGGGGGATATGATCTCCGTGTATAATACATAAGGGGGATATGATCTCCATGTATAATACATAAGGGGGGATATGATCTCCATGTATAATACATAAGGGGGATATGATCTCCATGTATAATACATAAGGGGGGGATATGATCTCCATGTATAATACATAAGGGGGATATGATCTCCATGTATATTACATAAGGGGGGGATATGGTATCCATGTATAATACATAAGGGGGGATATGATCTCCATGTATAATACATAAGGGGGGATATGATCTCCATGTATAATACATAAGGGGGGATATGATCTCCATGTATAATACATAAGGGGGGATATGATCTCCATGTATAATACATAAGGGGGGATATGATCTCCATGTATAATACATAAGGGGGGTATGATCTCCATGTATAATACATAAGGGGGGATATGATCTCCATGTATAATACATATGGGGGGGATATGATCTCCATGTATAATACATAAGGGGGATATGATCTCCATGTATAATACATAAGGGGGGATATGATCTCCATGTATAATACATAAGGGGGGGGTATGATCTCCATGTATAATACATAAGGGGGGATATGATCTCCATGTAGGCTCTGATGGGGGGCACAGTCTCTGATGGGGGTGCTGCTTATGATGGAGTGCGGCTTTGAATGAGTGCAGAGCAGTTAAACACAGCACTTTAATTATGCCTTCTCTACTTTCACAGGTAACTGCATTTATCTGCTACCTCCACTCTTAACCAGACAAACGCATTGACTCCTGCTGTTCTTCTCTGGGTAACTGCATTTATCTGCTACCTCCACTCTTAACCAGACAAACGCATTGACTCCTGCTGTTCTTCTCTGGGTAACTGCATTTATCTGCTACCTCCACTCTTAACCAGACAAACGCATTGACTGCTGCTGTTCTTCTCTGGGTAACTGCATTTATCTGCTACCTCCACTCTTAACCAGACAAACGCATTGACTCCTGCTGTTCTTCTCTGGGTAACTGCATTTATCTGCTACCTCCACTCTTAACCAGACAAACGCATTGACTCCTGCTGTTCTTCTCTGGGTAACTGCATTTATCTGCTACCTCCACTCTTAACCAGACAAACGCATTGACTCCTGCTGTTCTTCTCTGGGTAACTGCATTTATCTGCTACCTCCACTCTTAACCAGACAAACGCATTGACTCCTGCTGTTCTTCTCTGGGTAACTGCATTTATCTGCTACCTCCACTCTTAACCAGACAAACGCATTGACTCCTGCTGTTCTTCTCTGGGTAACTGCATTTATCTGCTACCTCCACTCTTAACCAGACAAACGCATTGACTCCTGCTGTTCTTCTCTGGGTAACTGCATTTATCTGCTACCTCCACTCTTAACCAGACAAACGCATTGACTCCTGCTGTTCTTCTCTGGGTAACTGCATTTATCTGCTACCTCCACTCTTAACCAGACAAACGCATTGACTCCTGCTGTTCTTCTCTGGGTAACTGCATTTATCTGCTACCTCCACTCTTAACCAGACAAACGCATTGACTCCTGCTGTTCTTCTCTGGGTAACTGCATTTATCTGCTACCTCCACTCTTAACCAGACAAACGCATTGACTCCTGCTGTTCTTCTCTGGGTAACTGCATTTATCTGCTACCTCCACTCTTAACCAGACAAACGCATTGACTCCTGCTGTTCTTCTCTGGGTAACTGCATTTATCTGCTACCTCCACTCTTAACCAGACAAACGCATTGACTCCTGTTAAATTCTCAACAAATGTTGTAATTATATCTGTGTATCTGTTGACTTGTCCTCACCTCTAGGCGCACTCAGGTTTATGACTGTGGCCTGGTTCCTAAGAAACATCCCCCTTATTCATGTGAGCCTTATCAGCTTCTAATTGGGGCGGAGTTGAATGCTCATTTGAGCATCTCCCTATAAATTTAGTTCAGCTCATGGGGGAGATCTCTGATGGGGGGCACAGTCTCTGATGGGGGTGCTGCTTATGATGGAGTGCGGCTTTGAATGAGTGCAGAGCAGTTAAACACAGCAGTTGAACTAAAGCAGGAGAACTTAAGCAGCAGGAACACAACAACAGCAAGAAACTCTACTGCATGCTGGACAAACTGCAAGGAAACACCCTGGGAAATATCTTTTACATACCTGAGTCCCACTCCGTGTACCTTTTATATAATACACCCCTCTTCTCCTCTTCATATTACTATCCTCTGTTCCCAAATCTCATTTCTTTACCCCTCTGCTCCACCCCACAAAATTGTACATCTACCCCTCATTGCTATCATCTCCCTACTATTGCTTTCATCACCTCCCCAAAATGCCTCTTCCACTCCTCCTTCTCATTTTCCTCTCCTCTGTTCCCAAAATCCATTCACTATATCCCTCTGCTCCTCCCAAACATTTGTATATTGTGCCCTCACTGCTTCCCTCACCCCTCTATGGCACCTACCACCTCCTCCTATTACTCCGCTCTCCCACTGACCCGAACACCTCCACTAGTAGTTTCTCACGCTCCTGCACATCCCGCTCCCATGCCACCTTTCTCACCCTTCTCCTCCTCATAACCGCGGGGGACATCTCCCCGAATCCTGGCCCTCCACCACCTCCCTCACCCGCACAAAACCCTCCCGCCTCCACGTCCTGCCGCAACCCCCGCAACTTAGTATCTGTCCCCCTGCTCCCTAAAATCTGCCCCCCGTTTTCATGTGCACTCCTGAACGCCCGATCGGTGTGCAACAAGCTTACCGCCATCCACGACCTCTTTGTTTCCCGCTCCCTCAACCTCCTGGCGATTACGGAAACCTGGATCCAGCCCACTGACTCTACCTCCCCTGCTGCACTCTCCTACGGCGGTCTCACCTGGACCCACTCACCCAGGCCCAACGGTCGTAAAGGTGGTGGGGTTGGCCTGCTCCTGTCACCGCTGAGCACCTTCCGAGTCCTCCCAAACCCCCCCTCCCTATCCTTCTCCTCCTTCGAGGCCCACTGCGTCCGACTATTCTCCCCAACCCCCCTAAAGATTGCTGTGATATACCGGCCTCCTGGATCCATACCCCGCTTCTTGGAAGACTTCTCCTCCTGGCTACCCTTCTTCCTCTCCTCTGAGCTACCCACTATCATCCTTGGGGATTTCAACATCCCTGTCAACCTCGACAACCCGGACACAGCCCGTCTCCTCCACTTAACCTCCTCCTTTGCACTTGCACAGTGCATACAATCCACCACCCACTCCGACGGTAATATCCTTGATCTTGTCTTCTCCAACCGCTGCGCTCCCCACAACCTCACTAACACCCCCTTTCCTCTCTCTGACCACAACCTGATTACCTTCTCTATCTCCTCATCCTCCAATGCCTACCCCTCCAAATGTCACACTACTACCAGCCGTAACCTCCGCAACCTTAACCCTGCCTCCCTCCACTCCGCAGTTGATCAACTCCATGACCGCATCCTCCCCCTGTCCTGCCCCGACTTGGCTATGACCGCCTACAACAATGCGCTGTCAACAGCCCTTGACTCACTAGCGCCTTTAACCACACGCAACATCAGACCCCGACCGCTCCAGCCCTGGCAGACTGATCACACCAAAACCCTCAAACGACACAGTCGTGCCCTGGAGCGACTATGGCGCAAAACCAAATCCCAACAAGCCTTCACCCGATACAAATCTGCCTTCCACACCTACACCTCCTCCCTCCATACTGCCAAACAAGCCTACTTCCTGACACTCATCAAGGCCCTCTCCTCCAATCCTCGCCGACTCTTCTCCACCTTCAACTCTCTACTCTCGCCACCCCCACCTCCACCCAGCACCTCACTCACTGCCCTTGAGATTGCCAATCACTTCAAAAACAAGATTGACACAATTCGCAAGGACATTGCCGCAACTCACACGCCTTCTCAACCCGTCCCCTCTCACACAGCTACCCCCTCATCCCCCCTCCCCCTCGACATAACCCACAGGGACTTCGTCGCTGCTCAAACTCCCTCCAACCCCCTTCCCCCTCACTCAGCTACCCCCTCTACACCCCTCTCCCACGGCCCCACCACTGCTCTGACCTCCTCTCCCACCCCACCCTACATTCCTCATACTGAAGCTCCCCCAACACTCCGCACCTTTGACCTTACTACCATCGAAGAAGTCTCCAAGATCCTCTCTGATGCCCGCCTCACCACCTGCCCCCTTGACCCTATCCCCTCACAACTCCTACAACCTCCCTCCCCCTCCATCCTACGCTCCCTCACTTACATCTTCAATCTCTCCCTCTCCTCCGGCACTTTCCCTTCCCCTCTGAAACATGCACACATCACCCCCATACTTAAAAAGCCCTCCCTGGACCCCAATGACCCGAACAACCTCAGACCCATCTCCCTGCTCCCATTTACATCTAAACTCCTCGAGCGCCTAGTCTACACCCGCCTATGCTCTCACCTCAACGACAACAACCTCCTCGATCCCCTACAGTCCGGCTTCCGTCCCCTACACTCCACCGAAACTGCCTTACTCAAACTCTCCAACGACCTGCTAACCGCCAAAGCTAATGGCCACTATTCAGTGCTCCTACTCCTTGACCTCTCTGCGGCCTTCGACACAGTCGACCACCCCCTCCTCCTCAAAAAACTACACTCCCTCGGCCTCAGAGATTCTGCTCTCTCCTGGCTCTCATCCTACCTGTCACAACGCTCTTTCAGCGTTACCTATAATGCCACCACCTCCCTCTCACTCCCCCTCTCTGTTGGGGTCCCTCAAGGCTCTGTCCTCGGGCCCCTTCTCTTCTCCATCTACACCTCCTCCCTTGGCCAACTCATACACTCTCACGGCTTCAACTACCACCTCTATGCCGACGACACACAAATCTATCTCTCAACCCCCCACCTCACCCCCTCGGTCTCCACCCGAATCACACACCTGTTGAGCGACATATCAGACTGGATGTCGCTCCACTTCCTTAAACTGAACCTCTCCAAAACCGAGTTTCTTGTCTTCCCTCCAGCCCGGACACCACCCCCCATTGACTTCTCCATCATGTCCAACAACGCCACCATCAAACCCGCCCCGCAGGCCAGAGTACTTGGTGTCATTTTGGACTCCAACCTATCCTTCCAGCCCCAAGTCCACTCTTTAACAAACTCGTGCAGACTCCACCTCCGCAACATCGCCAAAATCCGCACGTTCCTAACTCCAGAAACCACTAAACAGCTCATCCACTCCCTCATCATATCACGACTCGACTACTGCAACTCCCTCCTCACTGGCCTGCCTCGCCGCTGGCTATCCCCGCTTCAGTCCATCCTGAATACGGCTGCCAGACTCATTCACCTTTCCAACTGCTCCGTTTCCGCCACCCCCCTCTGCCAATCCCTCCACTGGCTTCCGATTGCGCAACGGATCAAATTCAAAATCCTAACGCTGACGTACAAAGCTGTCCACCATACTGCCCCGAACTACATCTCTGACCTAATATCCAAGTACCGCCCAACACGCACACTCCGCTCCTCACAAGACCTCCTTCTCTCTAGTTCCCTGGTCTCCTCCTCCCATGCCCGCCTCCAGGACTTCTCCAGGGTGTCACCCATCCTCTGGAACTCCCTGCCCCAACCCATCAGATTATCACCTACTCTCCTCTCCTTTAGGCGCACCCTGAAAACCCATCTCTTCAGGGAAGCCTACCCCGCCCCCTGCTAACTTGCCGACCTCCTCCACTCTTCCTACCACTCCATCCCCCACAGCTATCTCCTCCTGTGCCACCATCCCCTCCCTCCTAGATTGTAAGCTTGAAAGAGCAGGGCCCTCGATCCCCTCATGTTTTGCATTGTATTGGTATTGTTCTGTCACATGTTCTGTCCCCCTTTATAATGTACAGCGCTGAGCGAACTATTGGCGCTTTATAAATACTGTATAATAATAATAATAATGTATAATACATAAGGGGGGATATGATCTCCATGTATAATACATAAGGGGGGGTATGATCTCCATGTATAATACATAAGGGGGATATGATCTCCATGTATAATACATAAGGGGGGATATGATCTCCATGTATAATACATAAGGGGGATATGATCTCCATGTATAATACATAAGGGGGGATATGATCTCCATGTATAATACATAAGGGGGGATATGATCTCCATGTATAATACATAAGGGGGGATATGATCTCCATGTATAATACATAAGGGGGGATATGATCTCCATGTATAATACATAAGGGGGGGTATGATCTCCATGTATAATACATAAGGGGGGATATAACCTCTATGTATAATACATAAGGGGGGTATGATCTCCATGTATAATACATAAGGGGGGATATGATCTCCATGTATAATACATAAGGGGGATATGATCTCCATGTATAATACATAAGGGGGGATATGATCACCATGTATAATACATAAGGGGGATATGATCTCCATATATAAATACATAAGAGGGGATATGATCACCATGTATAATACATAAGGGGGGATATGATCTCCATGTATAATACATAAGGGGGGATATGATCTCCATGTATAATACATAAGGGGGATATGATCTCCATGTATAATACATAAGGGGGGATATGATCTCCATGTATAATACATAAGGGGGAAATGATCTCCATGTATAATACATAAGGGGGGATATGATCTCCATGTATAATACATAAGGGGGGATATGATCTCCATGTATAATACATAAGGGGGATATGATCTCCATGTATAATACATAAGGGGGGATATGATCACCATGTATAATACATAAGGGGGGATATGATCTCCATGTATAATACATAAAGGGGGGATATGATCTCCATGTATAATACATAAGGGGGGTTATGATCTCCATGTATATTACATAAGGGGGATATGATCTCCATGTATAATACATAAGGGGGGATATGATCTCCATGTATAATACATAAGGGGGATATGATCTCCATGTATAATACATAAGGGGGGATATGATCTCCATGTATAATACATAAGGGGGATATGATCTCCATGTATAATACATAAGGGGGGATATGATCTCCATGTATAATACATAAGGGGGGATATGATCTCCATGTATAATACATAAGGGGGATATGATCTCCATGTATAATACATAAGGGGGGATATGATCACCATATATAATACACTAGAGGGTGATATGATCTCCATGTATAATACATAAGGGGGGATATGATCTCCATGTATAATACATAAGGGGGATATGATCTCCATGTATAATACATAAGGGGGATATGATCACCGTGTATAATACATAAGGGGGGATATGATCTCCGTGTATAATACATAAGGGGGATATGATCTCCATGTATAATACATAAGGGGGGGATATGATCTCCATGTATAATACATAAGGGGGATATGATCTCCATGTATAATACATAAGGGTGATATGATCACCATGTATAATACATAAGGGGGATATGATCTCCATGTATAATACATAAGGGGGATATGATCACCATGTATAATACATAAGGGGGATATGATCTCCGTGTATAATACATAAGGGGGATATGATCTCCATGTATAATACATAAGGGGGATATGATCACCATGTATAATACATAAGGGGGATATGATCTCCATGTATAATACATAAGGGGGATATGATCACCATGTATAATACATAAGGGGGGATATGATCTCCGTGTATAATACATAAGGGGGATATGATCTCCATGTATAATACATAAGGGGGATATGATCACCATGTATAATACATAAGGGGGGATATGATCTCCGTGTATAATACATAAGGGGGATATGATCTCCATGTATAATACATAAGGGGGGATATGATCTCCATGTATAATACATAAGGGGGGATATGATCACCATATATAATACATTAGAGGGTGATATGATCTCCATGTATAATACATAAGGGGGGATATGATCTCCATGTATAATACATAAGGGGGATATGATCTCCATGTATAATACATAAGGGGGATATGATCTCCATGTATAATACATAAGGGGGGATATGATCACCGTGTATAATACATAAGGGGGGATATGATCTACGTGTATAATACATAAGGGGGATATGATCTCCATGTATAATACATAAGGGGGGGATATGATCTCCATGTATAATACATAAGGGGGATATGATCTCCATGTATAATACATAAGGGGGATATGATCACCATGTATAATACATAAGGGGGATATGATCTCCATGTATAATACATAAGGGGGATATGATCTCCATGTATAATACATAAGGGGGGATATGATCACCATGTATAATACATAAGGGGGATATGATCTCCATGTATAATACATAAGGGAGATATGATCTCCATGTATAATACATAAGGGGGGATATGATCTCCGTGTATAATACATAAGGGGGATATGATCTCCATGTATAATACATAAGAGAGATATGATCTCCATGTATAATACATAAGGGGGGGATATGATCTCCATGTATAATACATAAGGGGGGATATGATCTCCAAGTATAATACATAAGGGGGGATATGATCTCCATGTATAATACATAAGGGGGATATGATCACCATATATAATACATTAGAGGGTGATATGATCTTTATTTATAATACATGAGGGGGGATATGATCTCCATGTATAATACATAAGGGGGGATATGATCTCCAAGTATAATACATAAGGGGGGATATGATCTCCATGTATAATACATAAGGGGGATATGATCACCATATATAATACATTAGAGGGTGATATGATCTTTATTTATAATACATGAGGGGGGATATGATCTCCATGTATAATACATAAGGGGGGATATGATCTCCATGTATAATACATAAGGGGGGATATGATCTCCATGTATAATACATAAGGGGGGATATGATCTCCATGTATAATACATAAGGGGGATATGATCTCCATGTATAATACATAAGGGGGGATATGATCACCATGTATAATACATAAGAGGGGATATGATCTCCATGTATAATACATAAGGGGGGGATATGATCACCATGTATAATACATAAGGGGGGATATGATCTCCGTGTATAATACATAAGGGGGATATGATCTCCATGTATAATACATAAGGGAGATATGATCTCCATGTATAATACATAAGGGGGGGATATGATCTCCAAGTATAATACATAAGGGGGGATATGATCTCCATGTATAATACATAAGGGGGGATATGATCTCCATGTATAATACATAAGGGGGATATGATCTCCATGTATAATACATAAGGGGGGATATGATCTCCAAGTATAATACATAAGGGGGGATATGATCTCCATGTATAATACATAAGGGGGATATGATCACCATATATAATACATTAGAGGGTGATATGATCTTTATTTATAATACATGAGGGGGGATATGATCTCCATGTATAATACATAAGGGGGGATATGATCTCCATGTATAATACATAAGGGGGGATATGATCTCCATGTATAATACATAAGGGGGGATATGATCTCCATGTATAATACATAAGGGGGATATGATCTCCATGTATAATACATAAGGGGGGATATGATCACCATGTATAATACATAAGGGGGGATATGATCTCCATGTATAATACATAAAGGGGGGATATGATCTCCATGTATAATACATAAGGGGGGTTATGATCTCCATGTATATTACATAAGGGGGATATGATCTCCATGTATAATACATAAGGGGGATATGATCTCCATGTATAATACATAAGGGGGGATATGATCTCCATGTATAATACATAAGGGGGATATGATCTCCATGTATAATACATAAGGGGGGATATGATCTCCATGTATAATACATAAGGGGGGATATGATCTCCATGTATAATACATAAGGGGGATATGATCTCCATGTATAATACATAAGGGGGGATATGATCACCATATATAATACATTAGAGGGTGATATGATCTCCATGTATAATACATAAGGGGGGATATGATCTCCATGTATAATACATAAGGGGGATATGATCTCCATGTATAATACATAAGGGGGATATGATCTCCATGTATAATACATAAGGGGGGATATGATCACCGTGTATAATACATAAGGGGGGATATGATCTCCATGTATAATACATAAGGGGGATATGATCTCCATGTATAATACATAAGGGGGGGATATGATCTCCATGTATAATACATAAGGGGGATATGATCTCCATGTATAATACATAAGGGGGATATGATCACCATGTATAATACATAAGGGGGATATGATCTCCATGTATAATACATAAGGGGGATATGATCACCATGTATAATACATAAGGGGGGATATGATCTCCGTGTATAATACATAAGGGGGATATGATCTCCATGTATAATACATAAGGGGGATATGATCACCATGTATAATACATAAGGGGGATATGATCTCCATGTATAATACATAAGGGGGATATGATCACCATGTATAATACATAAGGGGGGATATGATCTCCGTGTATAATACATAAGGGGGATATGATCTCCATGTATAATACATAAGGGGGGATATGATCTCCATGTATAATACATAAGGGGGGATATGATCACCATATATAATACATTAGAGGGTGATATGATCTCCATGTATAATACATAAGGGGGGATATGATCTCCATGTATAATACATAAGGGGGATATGATCTCCATGTATAATACATAAGGGGGGATATGATCACCGTGTATAATACATAAGGGGGGATATGATCTCCGTGTATAATACATAAGGGGGATATGATCTCCATGTATAATACATAAGGGGGGGATATGATCTCCATGTATAATACATAAGGGGGATATGATCTCCATGTATAATACATAAGGGGGATATGATCACCATGTATAATACATAAGGGGGATATGATCTCCATGTATAATACATAAGGGGGATATGATCACCATGTATAATACATAAGGGGGGATATGATCTCCGTGTATAATACATAAGGGGGCTATGATCTCCATGTATAATACATAAGGGAGATATGATCTCCATGTATAATACATAAGGGGGGGATATGATCTCCAAGTATAATACATAAGGGGGGATATGATCTCCATGTATAATACATAAGGGGGGATATGATCTCCATGTATAATACATAAGGGGGGATATGATCTCCATGTATAATACATAAGGGGGGATATGATCTCCAAGTATAATACATAAGGGGGGATATGATCTCCATGTATAATACATAAGGGGGATATGATCACCATATATAATACATTAGAGGGTGATATGATCTTTATTTATAATACATGAGGGGGGATATGATCTCCATGTATAATACATAAGGGGGGATATGATCTCCATGTATAATACATAAGGGGGGATATGATCTCCATGTATAATACATAAGGGGGGATATGATCTCCATGTATAATACATAAGGGGGATATGATCTCCATGTATAATACATAAGGGGGATATGATCTCCATGTATAATACATAAGGGGGGATATGATCTCCATGTATAATACATAAGGGGGATATGATCTCCATGTATAATACATAAGGGGGGATATGATCTCCATGTATAATACATAAGGGGGATATGATCTCCATGTATAATACATAAGGGGGGATTTGATCTCCATGTATAATACATAAGGGGGATATGATCTCCATATATAATACATAAGGGGGGATATGATCTCCATGTATAAATACATCAGTGGTTCAAATAGTGAACTCGGTGTAGAGTTATTCACTCTGAGGTCATCACAGAGGACAAGGGGGCACTCTTTACATCTGGAGGAAAAGAGATTTAATCTCCTAACACGGAAAGGTTTCTTCATAGTAAGAGCTGTGAAAATGTGGAATAGACTCCCTCAAGAGTTGGTTCTGGCCAGCTCAATGGATTGCTTTAAAAAAATCCTGGATTCTTTCTTAGATACACAGAATATAACTGGATATAACATTTATAGGTAAAGTTGATCCATTGAATATCTGATTGCCTCTCGGGGGATCAGGAAGGAATTTTTTCCCCTGTAGGAGCAAATTGGATCATGCTTTGCTGGGTTTTTTGCCTTCCTCTGGATCAACTGTGGGTATAGGATTATAACTTTTTTTCTTGTTGAACTTTATGGACTTTTGTCTTTTTCCAGCCAGACTAACTATGTAACTATTCAGCTTTACAGTTTAGGTGCTCCAGTCTGTTTTCAGAAAATTAAAAGTCAGCAGCTACAAAAAATGAAGTTGCTGACTTTTTTTAATCTGCAACTTACCTGTACCAGGATCCAGTGATGCGCTCACCTGAGGAAGTGCCAGGGACCATGTTTGGTCCTCGGTGCTGGCATCTTAACTGTGGGCACTCAGCTGTGACAGATTTCAGGTGCCCACTGCGCATGCACGAGGTCCTGCAGTCTTCTGGCACCTGTCACGTGTCCGATTGCCTGTCAAAATCGGGTACCCACTCCCCCCACTCCCCAAAAGTGTCAAGCAGGGGAGGGGCCTTAAAGAAGAACTTTACCTTTTGGGTGGAGCTCCACTTTAAGGAATACATTTAAATAAAAGATTTTGTGCATGGAGTTCAGCTTTAAGTCCCTAGCCATAATTGTGAGGCCAGTGGAGTTCTGGAAACAAACATACAGGAAATCTTCAGGGCAGGAGCATCCCCCGTTCCCAAGAACCCAGATCTGTCGCAGGAATGGCCTGAAACCAATATGACAGGCGGGGAGCAGTGCAGGCTGTGCAATGTGTACAGTAAAATGTAATTAGATTAAATAGTAGGCCATTCAGAGCCTCAATACCTAGGGCAACAAACATGAAATGTGGCTCAAGTGCCCAGCGCTAGCAAGGTCAGTGAAGTTAGCCAAGGGTGATGTGATGAAGCACCCACAAGGTGTGTGTCCATTGGGCCCTGGGTTCACAGGAAGGGATGTAGCATATTTCTAGTATAGGATGCTAGATAAATGTAGTTTTTGGCCAGCTCTGTAAGCAGAGGAGCAGTGATCATTTTCCTTGGTCTGCTCAGGGTTTCACAGGCTGGGAATTTATTTGTGTTCCTCCGACTTAGGAGAAGAATCCAGAGCTTAGGGAGAGAATTCAAATGACTGGCCTGAATATTTACTATACCCTGGCTTATCCCTGGGGAGGTGTAGCCAGAAGGTGGTCCGGGAGGTGGTAAATCACCTGAAGCCGTGAGAAGATTGTCTTTTCCCCGTCAGGGATGGATTTGTGAGCTTCAGGGGGCTGCTTGGCCTTGATGCCCCTCTAGACTGAATGCTAGACCTGGCTGCTTTAGGACTTGTGAGTAGAGAACCTGGCTGACTCCCCTACAGAAGAATATTTCATGGTCCCCAGCTATGAGACTTTAAGTATACTGAAGTTATCTAATAGTCCCCAGCTATGAAACTTTAGACTGTTCTGTAAACTACATCATGATTCTCAGCTGTGGGCGCTAGACTGTGCTTCTCTTACTAAGAGAAGAGTGTCTTCTGCCAATTGTTCTTAAGCATTTTGGAGCATCCCATACCCTTTCTCCCTCCAGAAATGCCCGTAACGGGAAAAGAAGAAAAGAATTAGCGCAGGGCAGGCATGACTAGGCCCAGAGTGGGAAGGAAGACGTGTAAGGGTTAATGATAGTATTAGGGGGTTGGTAAAGGATAGCTGGGGGATCTGGTTGGTAGAGGGAGAGTGTAGGTGGGGTCTTCTGCACCTTAGGGTGGGGTGTCCTGGTGAGGGGCGTCAGTCGGAGCTGGACGTAGGAGAGAGAGCTTCCCTCCCACCCTCCCTGTTTGGTGAGTATTGTGTTCCTCCCGGGGGGGGTTATTACAGTTCCTGGGCGGTGGTTGGTCTTTGGAGGCGGTTCTTATCTTGGAGGTACAAAAATGGTGTGGGACCCATCGTTGGTATGGTGTGCCCGGGAACATTCCAGTTAACCAAGGTTTAACTGGAAGGTGGTGGTGCTGCACTGCAGATGGTATGGTTGTCTCCGAGCTGGTTGGTTGCAGCTGGAGGCCTAGTGTAATATGGTTGTCCGCAGGTGCATTTCGGATCGTTTTGGGGGTGCCTTCAAAGACCAACGACAACTCTTTATGTTTCTGTTATAAGGAATGGTTGATGTGTTTAAACTTGATTTGTTAATAAAAGGCCGTGTTGGCCATTTTACTCCAAAATTGGTGTTATGTTTTCTGTAAGTATAGTAAGTAAAGGGGATTGGTATGGAAGGGTAATGGTGGTGTAGTGGGGTCTGGATGAACCTATCTCTGGTGCACTAGTCATGTTACAGTTCTACAAGCAGTAAATCTTAAATGAATGATGTATGGGAAACACCTTCTTGGACAATGCTCACTGGAACGAGTATCACCATTGGGATATATCCCCTCACCACCTGCTGCGGTGTGATATTCTGTAAATGTATTAGATGGCTTTGGTTCCATTTAAGTTTAGCATTAGAAAACCTTTCAAACATCTTTTTTGTGCAAAATAACTCAGGTCATCAAAAATGTGAAGAACGACAAAAATGACAATAAATGCATGGCTTGCACATCACTTTATAGGCCGAAAGAATCCTCCATTTTCCAGGCATTGCTTTTCTATCCATGGATTAAGAAATGATTGAAGGAACAAATAAGCTTGCTGTGAGTGAATAGAATGCTATGAATACAGACACACAGCGACTTTCTGCTTATCCAGCTAGAACAATCCGTCTTCCTGTTTCCCAATTTCTCTGGATTATTCACTGTATTAGTCACTGAAAAACAAAGCAGAGTTTTTCTTTCACTGACCAACCTAATAATCCAAAAATACCAGTTGCGCTGAGGATAAAGCCAGCTGAGCGACCTGGAATTTGCTTGGAATCTCCGAAGCCTTGTAACAGCAGATTTATTTCTATTTTACTGTTTCATTCCCTGAAATTCAGCCATTTTTAGGTAGGAGAGTCCTGTGTTTTGTCTGGCGTCACACTAGGGCATTGTAGTATCACACAACACTATTTATGTGCGTTGCACAGCAGAACCATTTAATTAGGATGGAACCCCATGCACACCTACAAGACCCACCAACCAGGCACAACACCCACATGCTGACGTGTGGTTTCTGGTTCAGGTTCACTGCCAGGACAATCAAAAAGCATAAAGCCAAAAATTTTTGTAACGCACTTCTAGTTAGGCTGTTAGGTAAAGGGACGTGCTCGCCGCACTGATGTCACACGCTGCCAGGTCTATGTGCTTGGCTAGTAACCATTTTTGGAATTCCATCCTGATTTTGTTAATCAATTTATTTAATTAATTTTTTTAAGATGATCCCCCAGCATGAATAATTGATTTTTATAGGCATGCACGTGCTGGCTTTCATCTTGTTTGGATCAAGCCGGCTATATTTTACTATGAACTATAATCTTTTATTGGCGATATTATTGTCGTATGATTGTGACAGTGTCTAACCATGTGCTAATACCCATTTGGCTAAAAATACAATACTACACTATATTAGCCTTCTTTTTTGGTGTCTTATTTTTTGGAGCTGCTTAAGGTGGAGATTTAGCGTCATTAAGTTGCTGTGGAATCCATACCGAGGGTTTTGTCCCTTCCACTGTGAAGGTCCTACGGAAAGGTCTGAAGTCCGGTCAAGGGTGTAGCGAGTACCTGAGAAGTACCATATCCCCATCAGTTTCCAGATGCCCTACAGGAATATCTTTACATGCACAAACTGGTTGTGTGTCTGGTGAGTGCAAGCACACCTCTTTTGCCTTTACCACAAGGAGTCACAAGCACCATATTTTATTGAATTTGTGGAGGAGCTACGAATCATCTGCACGCATTTGATAAAATAAGCACATATTTAAAGAAGAATTTATGTGGACTTTGTACGTTTATATTGTGCGTTTATGTCACTAGTTTTTTCTTCCATTTAGAACGACGCACTAATCACACTCTATTGCGCTCCATGATAGTGCTGTTGCACTTTATCACCAATTATTGTTACTTGATAATATTATTTTTTATATAATATATTATATGTTAGGTAAATTTAGTTTTGGCATTTGATGTAACTAGAGGGGCCAGGATTTAATCTGGTCTGGTCTGCTCTGGGCTCCACAGGCTGGAAATTTGATTATTTCCCCCGCCTCTAGAAAAAGCTTCTGGAGACTAGGGTGGAAGAATTCAGATACCCGACCTGAATATTTAGTAGGTCCTAGCCAATCAAAAAAGAAGAACAAAGGGAGTATCCTACTAGGTCAGAAACATGTGTACACTATATTATCAACCATCTGGGTGGGAGCCGTCCATAATATCCATATTCCAAAGACACATGTCAATAAAATGGATTTATGGCTTAAACCAATTCCAACCTTTATATTAATGTCAGTTTGAATCTCCTGGTACAGGTGAACAAAATAGTGATCACTCCCTGACAGATGTCTTTTTAATCTTTATTAACTTTCATAAAAAGATAATTGTGAAAACATGTAACAAATGGTACCTAGTGGGTTAAAATATACACAGAGCACCCATCGTGTCCCAAATTCATATATACAGTATGTGTGTATATATATATATATATTTAGAATGCATTGGCTTTGTCACATAACTATCAATGGGCACAGTCCAGTGTAGATGGACCCTAAGGGCCAAGGCTATAGGTAAAGGGATGAGTATAAACTGAAAGTCCTTCCATGATTTATTGAAGAATATCCCTATCTTTGGATTAATTGCAATTTTTCAACAATGTAAGTGATCCAGATAAATGAAAATGTTCCATGACATGCAATAAAAGGATGTCATTGAAGGTCATAGATATGGATGCAATCCTGGAGATTACTCATCCATCTATCAATAGCATTGGCCCTTAGGGTCCATCTACACTGGACTGTGTCCATTGATTGTCATGCGATAAAGCCTAATTATTATAATTATATATGTACAATTGGGGGCAAGATGGGTACTCTGTGTATATTTTAACCCACTTGGTAACATTTGTTATATGTTTTCACAATTATCTTTTTTTATGAAAGCTAATAAAGAATCAGGGAGTGATCTCTATTTTGTTCACCTGTACCATCAGATTCAAATTGACATTTAATATAAAGGGATTTGTTTGAGCCATAAGTCCATTTTTATGACAGGGCCTAGGCAATCCTTGGAGAGGTGTGCTCAGATGATGGATGGGTTCCTTTATTCATTGTCTTTCCCCTGAGTAGAAATGGATCTGCGAGCTCCAGGGGCTGAACAAAAAGTAGTGGTGATGGTGTCAAGATTAAGATAGCAAACTTGGACCAAAAACCATATCATACTGTAAACCATATGTCATTTTAAAAATTCTTAAAGGAAAGTTAATGTAATGAGTAAGAGTACCTCTATGAGGAGGTGCTGCTGGAGTAAAATCCAAAGGAGACTGGATGGAAGGAAACCAAACCAATTGTTCCAAGCACAAACACAAACATTAGATGGAACCTGATTTCATCTAATGATTGTGTTTGCACTGGGGACAATTTATTTGGAGCTCCAGGGGTCTGCTTCCCTTGGAGCATTCTTAGGCTAAACGCTGGACTACTTTGTTGGAACCTGCATCTTTGGACTTCTAGGATTCCATTAGTAGAGCCTTTTAACTTGTGCTGAAGATTTTCTTGACCTCCAGCCATGAAACGAGGACTGTTTCAGCTTCCTATAGTTTGCGCTACATATTGCAGCTGTGCACCTATAGGCTGCCAAGTCTACTACTGCCTATGCGAATACTATTAATACTACTAAATAGAAATGTCCTCCACCAGCAATACGTCTAATTTTAGAGTATCCTACATCACCACTTTACGGTTTAGATTAAGTGTTAAGGGCACTTTTAAGGCTTGGTTCACACTGCTGTGACCCCAGACTTGTGCGAATTGCTTGCAACTTTCTTGAGACTCTTATGATTTAACATTGCAGTCTATGGAATTCAAGTTGCACCTAAGTCACAGAAAAGCAGTGCAGCTTTTTTTTTTTATCGCTGGGACTTGAGCCGCATTGATTAAGATGGCACCAGGGGCGGACTGACCATTTGGAAACTCAGGCACTGCCCGAGGGCCCGGGGTCAGTAGGGGGCCCCATGAGAAGCCCCTGGTACCTTTTTCATAGGCTTTTTTTAGTTTGAGCAAGGACACAGGGGCCCCATGATCCCCTATTGCTCTCATGCCTAGTGTAGTCAGTTTTTAATAGGAAAGCAGAGGAACTGGCAGGAACACGGGGGTTCTACATAAAGGAAGCAATACAAAGAGAACCAGATACTTTTTCATATGAATACATGGTACAGCAGGCATATATCAGAAACATGAAATGTTGGGTTTACATATTCTTTAAGGTCCATGGGAATGCACCCTGAGGAAAATTTATCCCAGATTGAACAGAAGGAATGCATATATGCAGGGGCGGACTGACCATTTGGAAATTCGCACTGCCCGAGGGCCCAGGGTCAGTAGGGGGCCCCATGAGATGCCCCTGGTACCTTTTTCATAGGTTTTTTTGAGTTTGGGCAAGGACACTGGGGCCCCATGATCCCCTATTGCCCAGGGGGCCCCATGAGTTGTCAGTCCGCCCCTGCGTATATGGTGGACAGGGAGCCAAGGAAAGCTTCCAAAGAGATACACATTGCAAGGTCAAGGCCCATCAGTGTCTGATCGCACCATCTGTCACTTTTTGAGTGACAGTGGCCTTAAAGAAAGAAGGCTCATGGGGACTCTGCTGTTGAAAGAAAAACATAAAAAACCCAGAATGTTTCTTGAAAAAAGTTCCATTGGACAGATGAGAAAAAAATGGAGCTTTTTGATAAGTCAAATCAGCTTTAGGTTCACAGATGACAAAATGAAGCTTTCAAACCATTGAAATTATGTGATTTGACTTGCCATGTGACTTTATGCATCACAAACAAGACCCAGTTGGCCAGCTTAAACATGTATTGCAATATGTGTGAACCAAATATCCCTATTTATTGCAAGGTCTGATTGAAAGGGTATGTACCAGTGTGCAGAGGGTCCTTTTTATGCATCACATGATAACTAGCAGCAGTGTGAACCAGGGTTCAAGGGTTAAGTGTTGGGATGAGGTCAAAGTGTGAGATCAAGTGACTTTCAGGGAGAGATGGACACCGCTCAAACCAGCCCATGTGGATTACATTGAGAGTGGCTATGTTGGCCTCAGCCCTAATTCCGGCCATGCCTACTGATGTGTTTCACTCCTTCCATTGGGGCTTGATCACAGAGGCAGGAAAACACACAGAGCCATGGGTTATATATGCATCATTGGCCGTGATAGGGATAAAAATCAGGTGTAGGGTTAACAAAGTGATGTGTAATTAAAAGGAAGTGTATGAACAAGAAAATGTAGAAGAAAATGTATATTATAAATGTGATATAAAATTACACTCAATGTCTCCTGCTTCTGTAACCAAACCCCGATGGGGCAAAATGCTTCAGAGGACGTGGTCGGAGTGAGGGCTGAGGCCAACACAGACATACTCCATCAAATCCATGTGGGCTGGTTAAAGCAGCATCCATCTCTCACTGTTATACCACACTTCTGGATTAGTGTTAGGATGCCCACTCCCATTCTCAGAGTGGGGTTACTTCATATTGTCCGACTTTGAGTGGCGCCATAAGTCTGCTATATCACATAAAGTGACTTCACTTACACTCTATATCTACAAAAGAAAAGGCTCTATAATTTACTTTTGGGCGCTCCATTTGTTGAAAACCCACTTCTTCGGCACTTGTTGGCTGCTGCAGGTATTTCACACTTCTGGGACTGCAGAATACCCCTCCTTCCACACTGCATGCTGTGGTTTCTCCTGCCAACTTATACACCACTACAAGAAGTATGAACTGGAGGGAGGAACCATTGTGCGCATTTGGGGAAACAGGTATTCGACCTATCGAGACCACAGAATATCTATGGCGAAGAGGCAGGCGTTTCAATAATCAGTATAGTATAGAGCTTTTTTTTTCATTCAAAAAAATAGTTTTTAAAAATATACCTACAGAGTACATAATCACATCAGAAAGCGAGTACATGGCCATCAAAGACATTAAACAAAAGTTGGCTCAGATACAATCTGAAAATGAGAAATGGTTTACATGTGACAATAGAATTGTATTCTGATTGTAGTGTGAGCGGCTTCTCTGTTGGCTTAGCAATCAATACCAGCACTATATACAGTATAAAAGGTGAAAGCAAGAAACAAGCATCCTCTCTGTGTGCATATAAAAGGGTGGGAAGGTTGCTACACGTTGTTTAATTGAAGTCCAACCTAATATCACAGAACATGTAGAAGTGTAAATGTGTAGCTTGCTGTACTCACTGGGGTAGTGCATTGCAAGTATAGCTTTGCCCAATCCCATCATCTTTCCAGGATGTTCTAGTATTTCTGTGGATTTAAACAAATTGTTTTCTATGGGAAAATTACATTAATCTCAGAGATCCATTAAACCATAATTGAAGGTTATACATACTAGGGGGGGTACAACTGGGGGAATCAATGGTGGAGAAGGATCTGGGTGTTCTGGTAGATCACAAGCTTAATAATGGCATGCAATGCCAAGCTGCGGTTTCTAAAGCGAGCAAAATCCTCTCTTGTATTAAAAGAGGTATAGACTCCAGAGAGAGATATATCATTTCCCCCGGTACAAATCATTAGTAACACCTCATCTGGAAAATGCAGTTCAGTTTTGGGCACCAATTCACAAAAAGAACATTGGGGAACTGGAGAAAGTACAGAGAAGGGCAACCAAACTGATAAGAGGCATGGAGGAGATCAGCTATGAGGAAAGATTAGAGGAGCTGAATTTATTCTCTCTTGAGAAGAGGAGATTAAGGGGGGTATGATCTCCATGTATAATACATAAGGGGGATATGATCACCATGTATAATACATAAGGGGGGATATGATCTCCATGTATAATACATAAGGGGGGATATGATCTCCATGTATAATACATAAGGGGGATATGATCTCCATGTATAATACATAAGGGGGATATGATCTCCATGTATAATACATAAGGGGGGATATGATCTCCATGTATAATACATAAGGGGGATATGATCTCCATGTATAATACATAAGGGGGGATATGATCACCATGTATAATACATAAGGGGGGATATGATATCCATGTATAATACATAAGGGGGATATGATCTCCATGTTATTTTACATAAGGGGGATATGATCTCTATGTATTATACATAAGGGGGGATATGATCTCCATGTATAATACATAAGGGGGGATATGATCTCCATGTATAATACATAAGGGGGATATGATCTCCATGTATAATACATAAGGGGGGATATGATCTCCATGTATAATACATAAGGGGGATATGATCTCCATGTATAATACATAAGGGGGGATATGATCTCCATGTATAATACATAAGGGGGGATATGATCTCCATGTATAATACATAAGGGGGATATGATCACCATGTATAATACATAAGGGGGGATATGATCACCATGTATAATACATAAGGGGGGATATGATATCCATGTATAATACATAAGGGGGATATGATCTCCATGTATAATACATAAGGGGGATATGATCTCCATGTATAATACATAAGGGGGATATGATCACCATGTATAATACATAAGGGGGGATATGATCACCATGTATAATACATAAGGGGGGATATGATCTCCATGTATAATACATAAGGGGGGATATGATCTCCATGTATAAAACATAAGGGGGGTATGATCACCATGTATAATACATAAGGGGGGATATGATCTCCATGTATAATACATAAGGGAGGATATGATCTCCATGTATAATACATAAGGGGGGATATGATCTCCATGTATAATACATAAGGGGGATATGATCTCCATGTATAATACATAAGGGGGATATGATCACCATGTATAATACATAAGGGGGATATGATCACCATGTATAATACATAAGGGGGGATATGATCACCATGTATAATACATAAGGGGGATATGATCACCATGTATAATACATAAGGGGGATATGATCACCATGTATAATACATAAGGGGGGATATGGTCTCCATGTATAATAAATAAGGGGGGATATGATCAACAAGTATAAATACATAAGGGGGGATATGATCACCATGTATAATACATAAGGGGGGATATGATATCCATGTATAATACATAAGGGGGATATGATCTCCATGTATAATACATAAGGGGGATATGATCTCCATGTATAATACATAAGGGGGATATGATCACCATGTATAATACATAAGGGGGGATATGATCACCATGTATAATACATAAGGGGGATATGATCTCCATGTATAATACATAAGGGGGGATATGATCTCCATGTATAATACATAAGGGGGGATATGATCTCCATGTATAATACATAAGGGGGATATGATCACCATGTATAATACATAAGGGGGATATGATCTCCATGTATAATACATAAGGGGGATATGATCTCCATGTATAATACATAAGGGGGGATATGATCTCCATGTATAAATACATCAGTGGTTCATATAGTGAACTCAGTGTAGAGCTATTCACCCTGAGGTCATCACAGAGGACAAGGGGGCACTCTTTTACGTCTGGAGGAAAAGAAATTTAATCTCCAAACATGGAAAGGTTTCTTCACAGTGAGAGCTGTGAAAATGTGGAATAGACTCCCTTAGGAGTTTGTTCTGGCCAGCTCAGTGGATTGCTTCAAAAAAGTCCTGGATTGTTTCTTAGATACACAGAATATAACTGGATATAACATTTATAGGTAAAGTTGATCCAGGGAATATCTGATTGTCTCTTGGGGGATCAGGAAGGATTTTTTTTCCAAGCAGGCGCAAATTGGATCGTGCTTGCTGGGGTTTTTTTGCCTTTCTCTGGATTAACTGTGGGTGTAGGATTATAACTTTTTTTTTTTTCTATGGTTGAACTGGATGGACTTTTGTCTTTTTTCAGCCATACTAACTATGTACTATGTATGTACTAAGGTAAGGCAAAGGAATCATGTTTAGTTGAGGTTAAATCTCCCAATATACGCAGAAGACATATTTTAGGGTTTACGGGCTCCATAGCTTGTCAAATTTACCACTACAACCTCTATGCTGGTAAATATATTTTTTGAGCCAACTAGTCTCCCCTATTTGGGAGATTCATTCCTTCAACGTGAGGGGATCCGTAGATATCCAATGTAGCAGAATCTGTATACGTGCCTGAAAAAGGGCTCTAGCTTCTGCTTGCTTTGGAATATCCTCAATTGGAAGATCACTTAAAACAGTGAAAAGACATTATTTGGGGTCTTCCAGTATCTACACCTTGAAAACCATATGGATGGTGGCCAAAACCTCTGTCTAATAGCAATGTAGTTTTGGGCATTTCCATAGCATATGTATTAAATCTCCATGATCTCTGTTTCAGAGCAGGTGAGACAGCATCACTGCTTTCCAAAGTCAACATTGAACTTGTGTGTTCCACATGACGGAACTTTTCTTGACTGCTCATTGCCTTGGGGGTGTCTTTTCTAGGACTGCCATGTGCTCTTGAGGACGAAGTGACCCACAACGGAGGAAAACTGTAACTTTGAAGTGGCTCCAAGACAGAAGAATGAATATAGGATAGTGTAGAACTCTCACTTCATTCTGCCTACTGCATGCACCACCAGTCCATGCCCCTAAGTGTATAGCCTCTTTTAGTACAGGTATATAATTCTACAAGTAACCCTCTGCGGTCCCTTTAAGTGTTGAGGGGTAGTAGCCTCCCTGACGGTATTCCCAAGTGTAGCTCGGGGTAAAGTTTCAGTACCAAAAGCGGTAACCCCCCAGCTACACTCGGGATTACCATGTGGCGCTGCTCCGGCATCTGTTCTTCACTTACCTTGTCCCGCCCCCCGCGATGTCCCTCCTGCAGCGTCCCCGGCAATGTAATCCGGCGGATGCCAGCATCTGTCTTCTGGGTTCCGTCCCCTGCGAGCGTCGGGACGTACGTGGGAAGGAACTGGCGGGAAATTTGAAAATGACAAAAAGTGACATTCACTAAAATCACATAGTATAACATTACTGTATCAAACCATTTCACATACATTTTGTCCCGAGTGCTTTGTCCTGTGCCCTGCCTGCATTTTTACTGTTCTTTCTGCCTGGAAACTGAGAAATGTCCATGGTGTCCAAAAAGCGTCCCTTTAGGTCAAAATCGGTTTTAGACCGATAATAGTAAATCAGAACCACTTGCAGAATTGAGTGATAATGATTCGTGGGGAAATTCGTCATCAGACACTGAAAATGATTTTGCGACTTTGCTCAGTGATGTGCGAACTTGGCGCTATATTTCAAATTTCAGTGTTTTTGGTTTGATTATATTATTGAATTAAACTTATTATTATATTAATATTTTTTATGATTATTTATTAAATTATAATTTATGATTTCGTGTTTCAAATTTTATCCGGGATGTTTACTAGACTCTTGTTCTGACAGATTTCAGTGAGTTATTCCTAAATATTACAGGACTACAATAAAAAAAATACATTTTTCCGTGCAAAAAAATGTACCGCTTTGAGCACAGAAATATGGACATAATCAGACCACTAGGGAGGTTAAGGCACTAATTGTGGGGTAATGCTAAGTGTTAGGTATTGAGTTGCAGGAAATGTCAAGTGTTAGAGAGTCCCTTTTTGGTTTGGGACATGAAGTGGAACGATACCAAACACTGATTTCCATATGCTAATAAATGAATGTACCGATCTCTCCTAACCTTAAAGACCCAGTTATTGACACATGAAAATTATGCAGTTCCATGGTTGAAATAACACTCAAGATATTTTATTTTCTGTACATTATTTTATTTGATCATTTAAATTTGTTTTGTTTTGTTTTTCTAAAAAAAATATATTCAAAGAATTAAAAAATTACACAAAGAAAATGGGTAAAAAGTAATAGTGGCATCACAGAACAATATTCTCTGATGAACTGCTATCTCGGATATATACACTATACTGTATATACTGTATAAAGTTTATTAGGATATATGTGAAGTTAACACGTGTACAATAGATTCAAATTATGATTAAATTGAAGAAGATAATCTAAACAGAGAGTCAAATTATAGTGGAAGGAAGTCAGTTCAGATACAATGATCCTGATTAGAAGTGATACAAGTCAGGGCTGACTTCGGAGAATGAGATTAATTACATCCAATAATGTGATTATAGATAAGAGTGTCTTCAAGATGAAACCATAATTACCAAATAATTAGGAAGGCATTATAGTTTTAACCAAAGTAATTCTTCCATTTTTAGTCCACCCCTCAACTTTCATAAACCAGGTTTTAATGGAAGCTACGTGTGAAGAAGCATCTGGATATCAAGAACTGGAGTTAATTAACTGAGTGCACAAACCAGAATAATTAAATGTCCTTTTTCAGTATATCTTTGCACAATAGCAAATTCTTTAAGTCTGAAAGCCAGGCAAACATCTTACATGCAGAATACGGGAGCTATATGGCTGTCCATCTAATTCTAAGATTTCTATAGCCCTGACACACAGCACAGGAATGTCTGGTTGGGATGGAGACCTGATTTTTCTCTGCAGCTCTTAAATTTAAACAATCATTATTTTTTGCATTTAACTTCCCAGGGGGCCATACAGGACTTGGTGCCATTCTGACTGGTGGCCCTATTGTCCCAGAAACACACCTCTTAATTCTGGCTGTAGCACAGTAATCTATAACACAGCCTGATATCACTGATCATTGATTTATAAAACTGAAATATCACTTTGTGATCCATCGGTTGGGCATTGTAAGTTTAAAAAAAAGAAGCGGCTGATAGTGCCGATTGTGAATGTCAGCGCTGGTCTTCAGAGTGACCCCCTGCTGCCAGAGACCAGAACTGTCAATCAAAAATCTGCCCTTTCTAGCAGGGCTGTTGGATGGGGTGGAACCTGTTTTAGCCTACCGCTTAAAAACTATGGGACAGGCTGGACATGAAATCATTTTTAATGAAAATGCTTCTTTAGGAAATACATATAGGTCTTTTCCCTCCTATAGTCTGCAACTGGACAGTGAAACAAGAAGCAGCAAACCAGTGAGCTCATTTATCTGTCACTATGCTTTCTCCTCCTATCAGCATACTCCTTGTTAGCATATGAGCACTACAGCACAACTGATTTTCTCCTTGTGCTGCTTCTCCATCTTAAACTGTGAGCTTTGCTGCACAGATTGTGCAAGAGCTTGGACTAAGGCCAAATGGAGGTACATACACTCCTCCTATTAAAAGATGCATTCATGAATACAGAGCTGCATTCATTTGCATTTTATATATCTGCCTGTTGTTCAGCTTTATTATATGAACTAGAAATGTGGAAGAATGGATTTCATGACCCCTATAACAGATATGAATTGGCAGTGGTGTATTTACAACAAGGCAAACAAGGCATTTGCCTAGGGCGGCATTTTTCAGGGGGGCAGCACCGCCCCCCCTGGAAGAGGGGATGGAAGAAGGGAGAAATGCGGCTTGGGGACCAGGTGGGATCTCAGAGAGGCTGTGGGCTGCTTGAATCTCCTTCTTGGGGATATCCAGAGCTTTGAAGGTGAGTGGCTTTCTCTCTCTCCCTGGGAAGGGAGTGGCCGGTATATGGGGGCAATGGTAGCGGAAGGCTCTCTTGGGTGGGGGGGCAGGGTTGCTGTTGGTCAATGTCAGGCTCTCTCTGGGGGGGGGAGGGTGAATTTTGTGTTGCCTAGGGCAGCACAAAACCTAAATACACCATTGTGAAGTGATGAGCAAAGATATTGCCTTTCCTTGCCTACATTTGCACTCTGGCCCCAGCCTATATGAACTGATCCGTGAATTCCACACAAGTTCCTCCACATCCTCTATAGACCATGAACCTTAGTTTCGACTCTGTCCTGAATATCTACTATATTCCTGTCTCCTGGTTCCTCCCTTCCAAAAGTCACACAAAACCCACCAAAAACCAGCAGTCCACTGCAGGACAGTCTGTATTTCATGGCCTAAAATGTGGACTCTACTACTACTTGTGTTAATTTCCTAGCTTTTTACTATGTACACAGATATCTGGAAAGGAGATAACATTTTTACTTTGTATAGTGGCCAATATTTTATATTTTTATAAAAACTCTCCTAGAAGCCCTCCTCCTGGCACGGGTGTTTTTTGCAGAAAAAAAAGCCTGACGCTTGTAAAAGTATCTAACGCTTTTACAAGCCTTTAGGTGTGTTTACAAGCATCAAGTACTTGGAAGTTAATTCATTTCATTGGCCAGAATAATAATTTATGCTGCCCATTGAAATTAATTAATGTTCAAGCGCTAAATGCTCCTACAATTAACATGTTTAGGTGCATTTAGGCGGGTCAAGCATTTTGCCTTGGGGTTTTTCTTTCCTGTTGTTAAACGCTACTGCTACTAAAAGCTTCTAAAAGTCTATGTGTGCATGGACACATAGGATAACTTGGAGGGCTGTTTTTAACCACTTCAAGTCCAGACACTTTCACCCCCTTCCTGTCCAGGCCAATTTTCAGCTTTCAATGCTGTCACACTTTGACAATTGCGCGGTCATGCAACAATGTACCCATATTAATTTTTTTTGCATTTTTTTGAGACAGATAAAACTTTATTTTGATGGTATTTATTCACCACTGGGATTTTTTTTTTCTATATAAATGAAAAAGTCCAAAAACCTTGAAAAAAAAAAAGTGTAAAATTTTGCAAATAAATAATCTTTCTTCATAAATCTTGGCCAAAATGTATTCAGTTATTTTTTTAGTAAAAAAAAAAAAACCCAAATTAGTTTATAACCAAAAATTATAATTTTTCAAAAAATATTTTTACATTTTTATTTTTTTTTATATTATTATTTATGGGTTTTTTTTAACATACTGTCACCCTAACAGTACAGTTTCACCATAGTGACACTGTATTACTTGTAGGGGGTGACAAAGATTTTTTATTTTTTTTTACACTGATTGCTTTTACACCCATAAAGGCTGTAAAAGCAATCATTTCTTCTTGCAGCCTTTGAGAAATACTGTGGGAGCTGTGATTGGTCACAGCTTGTCACATGGTACAAGGCTGTTATGAATAGCCTTGTACCAAGTGACCTCTGTGATCATTCACAGATTAGTAAGTAGTATCGCCTCATGCTACCAATGATGTCAGGAAGTGATCACATGATCGGGACCTCAAATAGAGGTCCCACACAGCGATCGGTGTCCACTGGACACAGCGGGCACCGGATCTCGGTGCCGTGCGCTTCCAGGGACCGCGCACAACCTGTAAATGTGGGCGCCCTTTTTGAACGGCAACCCGCTCCTGCACTGCTCCCACCCAGCCGCTTATGTACATGGGCCGGACTGGAAATGGTTAAGCAGTAATAAAACCGTCTGATGGCCCCAAAAGTGGCTGCAAAAATGCCCTGTGTCCATGAGGTCTAAATATGTGCAAAAGACAAAATTAACTTTATATGCAGAATAAAAAAAAATATTTAAGACAAACTAAAGGTACTTGAATTTTGAAATAAGTATAGAAAACTAAGAAGATGAAACATTTTCATTACTTTTTTTTTCTACCAAAACAAGATAAATAAGGTGCATTCTAGTTCTTCAGTATCATTTTGCTTATTGGAATCTCCCCAATGTGCCTTAATAGGAAGTACTATATTGCCTTTTAAGATATTATCTACTAATAAAATCGAAGACTTCCTTAAACCAAATCTATGGTATAAATATATCATCCCCCTAAAGGGCCCGCTGGGTGGTCCCAGGGTTATTTCCCAAAGTTAGGGTATACGCAGCCAAGCACAGAGTCTCAGTCACTCTTCTGGCTCAGCAAAGGTCTAGGGTTATCTTCTTCTTAATGCTTTATTAAAACTTGAACTTGGAAGGGTGCAGGGGTAACTGTGGGATACTCCAACAATGCTAAGTAGAAACGTAAAGTGTTACTAAACCCCGGACCCTGCATTCACTATATCTGGTCTCCCCGGACCCTGCATTCACTATATCTGGTCTCCCCGGACCCTGCATTCACTATATCTGGTCTCCCAGGACCCTGCATTCACTATATCTGGTCTCCCAGGACCCTGCATTCACTATATCTGTTCTCCCCGGACCCTGAATTCACTATATCTGCTCTCCCCGGACCCTGCATTCACTATATCCGGTCTCCCTGGACCCTGCATTCACTATATCTGGTCTCCCCGGACCCTGCATTCACTATATCTGCTCTCCCCGGACCCTGCATTCACTATATCTGGTCTCCCCGGACCCTGAATTCACTATATCCGCTCTCCCCGGACCCTGCATTCACTATATCCGCTCTCCCCGGACCCTGCATTAACTATATCTGCTCTCCCCGGACCCTGCATTCACTATATCCGCTCTCCCCGGACCCTGCATTCACTATATCCGATCTCCCCGGACCCTGCATTCACTATATCTGCTCTCCCCGGACCCTTCATCCATTATATCTTGGCTCCCCGGACCCCGCATTCACTATATCTGGTCTCCCCGGACCCTGCATTCACTATATCTGCTCTCCCCAGACCCTGAATTCACAATATCTGGTCTCCCCGGACCCTGCATTCACTATATCCGGTCTCCCTGGACCCTGCATTCACTATATCTGGTCTCCCAGGACCCTGCATTCACTATATCTGTTCTCCCCGGACCCTGCATTCACTATATCTGTTCTCCCCGGACCCTGCATTCACTATATCTGTTCTCCCCGGACCCTGCATTCACTATATCTGGTCTCCCAGGACCCTGCATTCACTATATCTGTTCTCCCCGGACCCTGAATTCACTATATCTGCTCTCCCCGGACCCTGCATTCACTATATCCGGTCTCCCCGGACCCTGAATTCACTATATCCGCTCTCCCTGGACCCTGCATTCACTATATCCGGTCTCCCCGGACCCTGCATTCACTATATCTGCTCTCCCCGGACCCTGCATTCACTATATCCGGTCTCCCCGGACCCTGCATTCACTATATCCGATCTCCCCGGACCCTGCATTCACTATATCTGCTCTCCCCGTACCCTACATCCATTATATCTTGGCTCCCCGGACCCTGCATTCACTATATCTGCTCTCCCCGGACCCTGAATTCACAATATCTGGTCTCCCCGGGCCCTGCATTCACTATATCTGGTCCCTCTGGACCCTGCATCCACTATATCTGTCTCCCCAGACCCTGCATTCACTATATCTGGTCTCCCAGGACCCTGCATCCACTATATCTGGTCTCCCCTACCCTGCATTCACTATATCTGGTCTCCCCGGACCCTGCATTCACTATATCTGTTCTCCCCGGACCCTACATTCACTATATCTGCTCTCCCCAGACCCTGCATCCAATATATCTTAGCTCCCCAGACCCTGCATTCACTATATCTGCTCTCTCCGGACCCTGCATTCACAATATCTGGTTTCCCCGGGCCCTGCATTCACTATATCTGCTCTCCCTTAACCCTGCATTCACAGTATCTGGTCTCCCCGGGCCCTGCATTCACTATATCTGGTCTCCCCGGACCCTGCATTCACTATATCTGCTCTCCCTGGACCCTGCATCCACTATATCGTGGCTCCCCGGACTCTGCATTCACTATATCTGGTCTCCCCGGACCCTGCATTCACTATATCTGGTCTCCCCGGACCCCGCATTCACTATATCTGGTCTCCCCGGACCCTGCATCCACTATATCCGGTCTCCCCGGACCCTGCATTCACTGTATCTGCTCTCCCCGGACACTGCATTCACTATATCTGCTCTCCCCGGACCGTGCATTCACTATATCTGGTCTCCCACGGTACACACAACATGGAAACGCAATTATTTTAATAGCTATAAACTGCTAAATACCTTTTTCATCAGCAGTTAGAGCAGTCTTGTGACTTCAGCAGAGCACTGGTTAAAACTTGTAGGAGGAGTTTTCTTTCTGCTTTAGCACAGCCTTTGTCAACCAGGGTGCCCAGGAAAAATGTCTTCAGGGGTGCCTTGGCAAAATGTCTAAAAATTGCCCAAAACTTGTATACAATTAAGCGGGTGGAAGAAGCCTGCCTAGTTACTCAAAGCCACAGGTTCATTGTGCACCATTATGACCTTCTAGCCGCCGGCATCCTGACAACCAATGACATCATCAGTTGATAAGGAAGATGTCAGCTGCCTGCAGAGCATCCTAGTTTGACCCTCCCCCGCCCCTCTCCATCATTGCTGGGTTACATCAGCTCAGCGATGGAGAAAAACTGAGAGAGAAGAGACACACTGGAATACTACTCAGTAACTGTGTGTATTTGCTTTGGAAGAAAAAATCACCTCTAATGTTGGGTGTCCTACATGTGTGGCTGTTGCTGCGTTATATACAACTATTAGAATGAGGTTCCTCAAGACTTTCCATGATTTTAAAGGGTGCCTTGACTGATAAAAGGTTGAAAAACACTGCTCTAGGAGGATGTAAAACCCCTGACCTCTGTAGCAATACACACTAAAATGAGCATGTGCAGAAGGGCTATGGTTCAGTCTGTTTTATCAGTGTGGACATTTAAACAAGAGGATGAGCAGAGAAGACAGGATCAAACAACCTTTTTACACAATGCAAATGATTAACCCCTTAGGTTCCACAGTGAGTATAACAAGCATGCTTTACTGCATATACAGACTGATTTTACTGTTGTGGGTTTAGTAACACTTTACACACACTTGTCTCCTTCTCAAAGATTCCTAACACAGTTCTTGCAGCAGCAAATAATGGAATGAACCATACATGGGCACCAAAAGAATGTTCACTTTTAAGCACAGACTGACTGCAAAGTGGATAATAGTATACAGTCTCTAGGATCCAGGGGCGGACTGACCATTCGAGCACTCAGGCACTGCCCAAGGGCCTGGGGTCAGTAGGGGGCCCCATGAGATGCTCCTGGTACCTTTCATTGGCTTTTTCATAGGCTTTTTTGGGCGTGGGTGAGGACACAGTGGCCCCATGATCCCCTATTGCCCGGGGGCCCCATGAGTTGTCAGTCTGCCCCTGCTAGGATCTCTCACACACCAGTCCACATTCAATGTCCTTGGATATTTAGATGCCTCCTTTCAATATCAGCTAGACATGTCTCCTGTGGGCTCTTTAGACCTGATCCTAGGATAAATTCCTCATTAACCCCCGCAAAGTTCAGTAGAATAATCCCCCCCCCCCCCCAGCTAACACAGCTGGGACCTCAATGAGCAAATGAAAAGCACAGCTGGACTGCCCTTCATGCTGGGAACTTTTCCTCCTGGACAAGACACCCTCTGCTCTAGGCCTCAATCTATTTTGCTCTGTCCCAGCCACCTACTATGCAACCTTCCCCAGGGATTGGCAGGCATCACATAAATATTCAAGCTGCCCATATGACTCTCTCAGCCCACTACATCCCAGAATAATCCAGAAGGGAGGGGGAAGCAGTCAAATATCTGTAACCTGTAAGACACAGAACAGCCCAAAATAATCATTAGTTGCTCAAGTGATTACAGCAGAGCCAAAGGAACTACATTTACTTTGCCTAACTAGGAGCATGCTACACTAGGAGGATTCTACAAATCTAAAATCATATGTAGCCAGGTGCTGGCTAGTCCTTGTCATGGTGGGACATTCTTTAACAAAGACTGCATCATTTCCTGGAAAGAGAGAGAGAGAGAGAACTACTGAGTGCAGGGGATTGTAGGACATGTAGTCTAGAGAGCCTAGTTTTACATGGAGCTAGTGTTGCCACAAACTACGCTGCTCAAAAAAATTAACACTTTTTAATCAGAGTATAGCATCAAGTCAGTTAAACTCCTGGGATATTGATCTGGTCAGGTAAGTAGCAGAGGGGGTTGTTAATCAGTTTCAGCTGCTTTGGTGTTAACTAAATTAACAACAGGTGCACTAGATGGGCAACAATCAGTCACTGGGGTGATGTATTTCTTGTGGGGGGGAGAAAGTAAAAACCCATCAGTTGTTCGAAAGACAAAGATGCTGGCTGGAATGCGTATTATGTTGTGTCTAGGGATGAATCGAGTCAATGAATTTTGCAAACAGTTACCTCATTTCATCAAAGATGGGTTTCGTGCAGGGGCGGACTGACCATTTGGAAACTTGAGCACTGCCCTAGGGCCCGGGGTCAGTAGGGGGCCCCATGAGATGCCCCTGGTACCTTTTTCATAGGTTTTTTTGAGTTTGGGCAAGGACACTGGGGCCCCATGATCTCCTATTGCCCGGGGGCCCCATGAGTTGTCAGTCCGCCCCTGCATATATGGTGGACAGAGAGCCAAGGAAAGCTTCCAAAGAGATACACATTGCAAGGTCAAGGTCCATCAGTGTCTGATCGCACCATCTGTCACTTTTTGAGTGACAGTGGCCTTAAAGAAAGAAGGCTCATGGGGACTCTGCTGTTGAAAGAAAAACATAAAAAAAAACCCCGAATGTTTCTTGAAAAAAGCTCCATTAGACAGATGAGACAAAACTGGAGCTTTTTGATAAGTCGCATCAGCTTTAGGTTCACAGATGACAAAATGAAGCTTTCAAACCAAAGAAAACCCTACCTACTGTGAAACATGGAGGAGGCCTGGTTATGTTTTGGGGTGGTTTATCTGCATCCAGCATGGGGTGCATTGAATCTGTACAGGGGCGCAATGAAGTCTCAAGACTATCAAGGAATTCTGGAGAGAAACACCCCACATGGAAGAAAAATATATTTTAAATATATTCTACAAATATTCTTCTCAAATATATTGACATATATTTGAAATACTACAATTTTGGCCATATTCAATATATTTCAATACATGTTCTATATATATATATATATACTGCATGTTGAAATGCTTTCTTTATATATTACAAAATATCTTAAAAATATTTTTCAGATTTTTTTAATAAAAATGCATGTCAACATACAGTATATATATGTATTTATTTATTGAAATATATTTTTAAATATATTGAATATGGCCAACATTGTAGTGTTTCAAATACATGTCATTATATTAGAGAAGAATATTTTTAAAAATATATTTAAAATATATTTTTCTGCCATGTGGGACACTGCCTAGTGTCAAAAAGTTTTCTTCTTGCTGCAGGTCATGGGTCCTTCAGCAGGACAAAGACCCAAAATAGACAGCTAAAAGTACCCAAGAATGCCTAAGAACAAACCATTAGACTGTTCCTAATCAGCCTTTTATAAACCCTGATCTGATCAACCTCTTGAAGTCAACTTTACAGCAGAGCCAAAACTGACAAAGGGAGAAGCAGCACTGGGAGCCAAACAGGCTTGCTGCAGTGCAAGGATCATGTTGTTAGAGCAGATAGGCATATAGATGAGTTCATCAGTCTCCTGCTTCTCCTTTCAGCATCCAATCACAGGTGGCAGGAGAGACAAGTGTTACCCAATTGAGAAATATCAGGTCTCCTGTCTCCCCAGACTAGGCTGTGAGTGTGGCAGAGCTGTGCAAATCTTTGAACTGGATGCACAGATACAAATCATTTGTCAGCTAAAACAGCTTTCTTGTATATTTAATTTTTTTTTTCATTCATATTTAGCCATTTGCCTAAACATTGCAATAATAATTTAAAATATGCTCTTAATTAAATTGCACTCCCTTTAAAATACATAATATTTTACAAGCATGGCATGCATGAAATAATGACTTAAAAGGGAAGGGATTCACTCATTTTCCAGGCATGTATTCATGAACTCTACTGTTATTCCGCTCATCGGTAATAGAACATTGAGTACATTTGTCTTCTGGCACTGTGTACATAAACAGTCAGAAATGTACTGTACTATGACAGGACATGGAAGCATTAAGCCTTCCATTATGTTATTTCAGATATTAATGCCTGTGACTAACTGTTTGCGCCTTTGGCATCACGATAAAAATGTGAGATGACTCACCCTTCTGTTCTCCCGTCTCATGATCTTTTTATTTTCAAAGCAAAATACTTTATCCCCAGGATAGGCCCTTCTTAAATTTGCATGCGATATTTCAGTTAAGGGTGCGCTCCGGTCAAACGTGAAACTTTGTCATTCAAGCTCACTCAGTCAGAAGAAACAGTTTGCTGAGTGGCCTTGATTTTTATTTATCTTCTTCACCTGGCTTACCCACTTGCTAAATACTTGCATTTGCTAATATATTTATTTTCTGCATGGCCCTAAAAAATGGACCTATGAAAAGGCATGTTGTTGGATATCAAAATAATGGTGTTCCTCCTCTATATAATATCCCAATTGCACAAAAACACTTTTACCCCAAAAAGTGTATAAATCAATAATACATAGAGTGCTATTACTCAACAAATGTCAAATAAATGAATGAATAAATAGACTCTTAACCACTTCCAGTCCGGACACTTTCACCCCCTTCCTGTCCAGGGCAATTTTCAGCTTTTAGCGCTATCACACTTTGAATGACAATTGCGCGGTCATGCAACACTGTACTCAAATGAATTTTTTAGCATTTTTTTTGAGACAGATAAAGCTTTATTTTGGTGGTATTTATTCACCACTGGGATTTGTATTTTTTTTGCTATGTAAATGAAGAGTCCAAAAATTTTGAAAAAAAGTGTTTTTTTAAATAAAAGTTTGCAAATAAATAATATTTCATCATAAATCTTTATTCCGTTATCTTTTTAGTAACAAAAAAATATTCCAAATTAGTTTATAACCAAAAATTATAATTTTTAAACATTTTTTTTACATTTTTATTTTATTTTTTTATATTATTATTTTTTTTTATTTTTTTTTTACATACTGTCACCCTAGCAGTACAGGGCCATGGTGACACTGTACTACTTGTGGGGGGTGATGAAGATTTTTTTTTTTTTTTACACTGATTGCTTTTATACCCATATAGGATGTAAAAGCAATCATTTCTCCTTCTCTCTGTCTGCTTTCTTGCACTCATTGAGAAGTACTGAGTGAGCTGTGATTGGTCACAGCTTGTCACATGGTACAAGGCTTTTGTGAATATCCTTGTACCATGTGATCTCTGTGATCATTCACAGATTTCACACGTAGTAAGCAATGATGTCACAAGTGACATCTTGCTTACTACTTTGCATGTGATCACTGATTGGCCAATCAGTGATCACATGATCGGGACCTCGTACAGAGGTCCCGTCTGACGATCGGTGTTTCACTGTGTCCGGAGGACACAGCGGGCACCGGATCGCGGTGCTGCACGCTCCCAGGGAGCGCGCACAAGCAGGGTGCGGGGAGGCCGTTTATAAACGGCCACCCGACCCTGCAGTGCCACCGTCCGGCCGTTTATATGCAACGGCTGGTCGGGAAGTGGTTAAATAATACTGTCCAAAATGTATATATGTAAAATGTCCAACAAAATGAGTATTCCAAAAACAGTCCACGAGATGATGTTCCAGCAAGATGATAGTCCCAATAATTCTTGGAGATTAAACCTACACTTTTCAGAATCCAACCCAGGGGTCCATGCGTGTATAACAGGCCAACCAATATACCAGAGAGGTGGCCGACAAAGGACGTGCCTAGAGAAAGTATATGAATTGCTACTAGCTCGGCCCAGCAAGCATACTTGTTAGGAACTTGTAATCCAAATACGCTGGTTGAGCCTCCAGGGTGATAATGATTATTCAGAACTTTTAAAGCAAAAAGTACCCCTCACAGAGTCCTGAAGGGGTATTTTTTGCTTTAAATGTTGTTGGATAGAAAGTAAAAAAAAACTGTCAGTGGTTTAAACAGCAGAGGTGCCCAATGGAAGATGTGTTCTGGTCTGTGTGGATACACTCTGGTGAAGCCTGTGCCAACCTGGAAGTGCAGAACATCTGTGTATCACCTACTGAGAAGGTGGCCAGCTTAAGACACGAAACCAGGGGTGGTCTGACAACTCATGGGGCCCCCGGGCAATAGGGGATCATGGGGCCCCTGTGTCTTTGCCCAAACTTAAAAAAGCCTATGAAAAAGGTACCGGGGGCATCTCATGGGGCCCCCTACTGACCCCGGGCCCTAGGGCAGTGCTCAAGTTTCCAAATGGTCAGTCCGCCCCTGCACGAAACCCATCTTTGATGAAATGAGGTAACTTGGTGTTTGCAAAATTCATTGACTCGATTCATCCCTAGACACAACATAATACGCATTCCAGCCAGCACCTTTGTCTTTCGAACAACTGATGGGTTTTTACTTTCTCCCCCCCCACAAGAAATACATCACCCCATTAAAGTCCCTTCTGAGGGCCTAGGACCAGGAACCCCAAAGTATTGAGAGCGATCAACTCTATCCTGTATGGAGAGAGGGGTATTCTCTATTAGGCTCCATGTACACGGGACACTTCTCAATGATGGAAACTGACTGCTGTAAAACGTAGATTAAAAAACGTCCGTTTAGCCGCATTTGCATACCGCATTTATAAGCGTTTGCATTTAGAAGCGTTTTTTAAAGATAACCTCAGAAGATCTTCCAAAATGCCCAGAATGCACTGAAAAACAGTAAAAAATTAACTATTTCAGACATTTTAAGAGAAATAGAGAGAGCAGAAGCAGAGAGAGCAGTATTTGTTGAGATTAGCTGTCTTTTTTTTGTGGTGTTTGGATGTGTTCCAGCTCATTTCTGTGCAAAAATTATTGCAGCAGTGTCTAACATATTTTTTTCATGCGAAACCTCAAAGTATGGTGTACCGGGTCCATTTGAGTACCGGGAAAACACTTTGCATGTATTTTTCATGATGAAAAAAGGTTCTGGACAGCATCTGGAAAAGGAAGAGTTAAAAAAAATTCAACCGCAAATGCCTATAAATACACGGTTAGCCACGTTTAGGCACGTTTCCAAGCGTTTACCATTTGAAACGCTGATAAAATCTACTGCTGAACGCAAGTTTTCTGCTTTCAAAAAAACGACTGTAAACTCAACTGCCTGTAAACGACGATGTGTACATGGACACATAGGAGAACATTAGGGAGAGTTCAGGGGCTGCTGAAAAAAACGCTCAACAGCTCCCAAACGTGAGTTTATCAGCTGCAGTGTACATGAGCCCTAAATGAACAAGAAAGATTGCATGTTCTACTAGCTGGGTTACCATACCTTGACGAGTTCCATGTTTACTTTTTGTATCTAAATCAGCATTTATGGAGCTAATATATTTCTATGTACATGCTACACTATAAAGGCACTCCCATCTCTCCTCTTATTTTTCTGGTAGACACCCCGATATGTTCTTTGCGCTCCTACTTTTCTCTCCCGGTTCCACCTTGCAGAACCCTGAGGACCATCACTACACTAAGGACCTCCTACTCTCTAGCTCCCTGGTCTCCTCCTCCCATGCCCGACTCCAGGACTTCTCCAGGTCTTTCCCAATCCTCTGAAACTCACTACCCCAATCCATCAGGCTGTCATCTACCCTCCTCACCTTTAGGCGCACCCTGAAAACCCATCTCTTCAGGGAAGCCTACCCCACCCTCACCTAACAGCCGATCTCCTCCACCCCTCCTACCACTCCATCCCCCACAGCCATCTCCTCCTGTACCACTTTCCCCTCCCTCCTAGATTGTAAGCTCCAAGGAGCAGGGCCCTCGAACCCCTCGTGTATTGTATTGTTACTGTATTGTCTTATGTACTGACCCCCACTATAATGTAGAGCGCTGAGCAAACTTTTTGGCGCTATATAAACACTGTATAATAATAATAATAATACTATGAAAAGGCAGGCTATTGTGCTAATTAGGTCAAGCACCACCTACTTTCCTAGGGTAAGAGGCTGCAGACCCACACAGAAGCTTGATGAACCTGGTCACACAGCATGATATCAGAGCAACATGCTCAAAGAGTATCTGGGAACATTTAGATTTGCATGTGTAGTCAGATAAAGGAAAGCTTCAAAAAAGCTCAATAGCTCTGGTGAGGAGGTTCTCACACAGCAAGGCTTCCCTCAATGGGCACCCAACAGAAGCTCAAACCATAGAAATACAGAAATAAGCTCCACTGCTTCTCAGGTACCGGGTTCATTTTTGTATCTATATCAGCATTCTTGGAGTTAATATATTTTTATATACATGCTGCACTAAATAGGACCGGTTCCATTGCTTCTCAGCAACTGCTGTCAAGTCGTTAATCCATGTGGAGAGTTCAATACTGGATCTAATATAGGTCTGTGAAGTCAGTTTTCTCTGAGTCCATCCATCGAGTTTTATCCTGTGTTGAGCTCTGATGAAGGGGTAGCAGGGTTGCCCCCAAAACATGTTGGCTGTTTTTATATGACTTATTTGCCAACAATTAAAATTAGGATGGACTCTTTCAACTGGCTATGGTCTGGTGTTCCTCTCTGTATTTCACAAGGGATTATATACCAGACTGGAATTACACCTATGCATTTCTCTTCCTAATGTATTTTCCAATTAAATCAATTGAAGTGTATCACAATGCATATCAGCTCATGACAACGAATGTTAAATCTGCATTCAGATACACTCACTGATACACCTGTTCAATTGCTTGGTAACACAAATTGCTAATCAGACGACTTGCTGAAGTTCAAACCGAGCATCAGAATGGGGAAGAAAGGGGATTTAAGTTACTTTGAACGTGGCATTTTTGTTGGTGCTACACAGGATGGTCTAAATATTTCAAAAACTGCTGATGTACTGGGATTTTCTCTCACAACCATCTCTACAGTTTACAAAGAATGGTCCTAAAAATATCCAGTCAGCGGGATGAAAATGCCTTGTTGGTGTCAGATGTCAGAGGAAAATGGGCAGAATTGTTGAGATGATAGAAGGGCCACAGTAACTCATGTCAATATGGACCAAAATATCTGAGGAATGTTTCCAAGACCTTGTTGAATCTATCATACAAGTGAAAGTGTTTTTACAAAATCATCCTATAACTTAATAATTGTGCAATATAATCTCTACACCATCCATCTACTATTCACTTTAAACAAAATAAAATATATTTATAAAGTCCACTACAAAATAAAGTCCGCTGATAGATGGTGTAGAGATTATATTGCACAATTATTAAATTATAGGATGATTTTGTAAAAACACTTTCACTTGTATGATTTTGTACACCTTCAGGGGAGGGTGTTGATTGTGTTGTAGGGTAACTATTATATTATATATTTGGAGGTGGTTATTTTATAATTACTTGTTGAATCTATGCCATGAAGAATTAAGGCAGTTCTGAAGGCAAAAGGGGGTCCAACAGGTTACTAGCAAGGTGGACCTAATAAAGTGGTCGATGAGTTTAATTCAACGCACTCAGATTTCCATGTTATTCCATTGAGCCTGTTCACATCCAATGTGCTGTCACTCAAAAATAAAGGAGCTTCTGGGGAAAGGGGGAATGATTGCACATTTGTTTGCCCTGATAGACGTCAATGGGATCTTCTGGAAAATGTAGGTTACTTGTATTTTTCAAGGGAACATGTACCTAGCTACTGTCTAACAACAATGGGCATACCATGCAGGCCTGCTGGCAGCAGTCTGCCAAACTTTATGAGAGTCTGACATCTGCTGAAATTGAAAGGGATGCCTAGTCCCTTCCATGCTTTGCCCCGATAGACATCAATGGGATCTTCTAGAAAATGTGGGTAACTTGTATTTTTCGAATGAGTTTGCATCTAGCCAGGGGTGGACTGACAACTCATTGGGCCCCCCGGCAATAGGGGATCATGGGGCCCCTGTGTCCTCACCCACACTCAAACCACAGCCTATGAAAGGTACCAGGGGCATCTTATGGGGCCCCCTACTGACCCTGGGCCATCGGGCAGTGCCCAAGTGCCCGAATGGTCAGTCCACACCTGCATCTATTTACCATCTAACAATGAAGGGCCCACTATTAGGGCCTGCTGGCAGCAGAGAAACAGCATGTATGGTACACACCGCTCAAGGCTGACCTGCCAGAGATCCCAAACTGCTGAATGTGTCTGTGTGCCTACTCTGTCTGCAACCGCACTGAACATGAAGAAAGGAAGTAGCAGCACTCCAATGTACAAACAGCAGACCAGGGGCGGACTGACCATTTGGAAATTCGGGCACTGCCCGAGGGCCCAGGGTCAGTAGGGGGCCCCATGAGATGCCCCTGGTACCTTTTTCATAGGCTTTTTTGAGTTTGGGCAAGGACACAGGCCCCTTGATCCCCTATTGCCCGGGGGCCCCATGAGTTGTCAGTCCACCCCTGCAGCAGACTTCTCTATTATTCAATCCATGAAGATAAAAAAGACAGCATTACATGGCTCTGGGAATATCAGTAGACGTGTTTCACACTCCTTCATGCAGCATCCTTTCAAACTTCACAGCAGCTGCGGTTGGACGGGATGCCTGGAACACAGACTGCTTGCTTAGAGACTTTCATCCCTGGGTGCATGCTGCCCTAAATGTATATATAACACTAAGTGCACCACCCAGCTACATCCAAACTCCCATAGACCTTGACAGGCTGCCTGGCCCACCAGCCGCAGCTAAACACCGGAACCTCCTATAACGGGACTGCATCTTTAGGAGAAGATTTGCTACTCATTTCTGGTGGTTTCCAATGTATATTTGTCCAATGTGTGTTGTTTAATTTTGTAAGCCAGAAATCGTTTTTTTAAATATTTGATCCTAGATTTATAGAGTACCAGAATAGATAATTTTGTATGGACTCCCGGATATATGTAATTTTTTATTCTGCCCCCTGTTCCACTTTAGCCACTTTGTGAAAAAGAACGATTCCTGAAGCCAACTTGTTATTTGCAGCCTATATCTGCTTACAATTCCGGCTCTCCTTGGAATGGTCATGTCATCGTGCACAGTCTTCCCTTTCAGCTGTTCTCTGCAGCATCCACCACGCGGTTACAGTTTTCTATGAAGTGACTCATTACGGGAGAGAGAATCTGCAATAACAAGCCTGGGCCGCGGCTTCTACACCCACTAAACACACAAGACTGTGAACTGTCTCCATGGGTGCAAAATTAGTAAGTATAATCAGGTTCCGGAACTCAGCCACATACATACAATTTACTAATAGGAACCTTTCTGTGCCAAACTGCCTACAGGAACATGTTGTTATCCTGCAAGCTAAATATGGATCATAATATGAATATATGGAAGACAATGGACAATTTATAAGGATTTATAAAGACAGCAAGTGAAACCAACCAATAAAAAAATACTGCAGTGGTACTAGAGTCAGCAAAATTGACCTTAAGGCCTCATGCACACTGCAGCGCAAAAACGCTTGTTTTACAGGAATTTTACTTTTTTTTTCTTTGCCTTTAAATGCCCCTCCATGTTAGCCTATGTGTCCATGCAAACATAGGCGTTTACAGGCATTTAGAAGCAGGAGCATTTAGAGGCAGAAAAAAACTCCACAGCTTACGAGTTTTGGAGTGTGGGCTGCAAAAATGCTCAAACATGCATAAACGTGCATATTTATGTGCATTAATACTTTCTAATAGCAAGGATAAATTAATATTCTGACCAATTGAATACATTAACGTCCAAACATGTGAATGCAAAAACATGGCTTTTTCTCCTAAGCCTCCTTTGAAGTACAGTGCGCATGATACATATAGTGTCTGCAATTCGTAACTTCCCCCACCAAAAAAAGCAGATAAATACATTTGTGACCTGAAATGGTCTACCTGGGTGTCCAATCAGTCTGTAAGAACCCGGTTTATGGAGGTCCTTCCCGTAGGTGGGTATAGTAATTCCTATATAAGCTGGAGCCGGAAGAGAATGGGGCAAAGGATGATGAGAGTATGCTACCCCTGGTATACCAATATGTATTGGTATAAACACTTGGTACCAGGGGCGGACTGACCATTTGGAAACTCGGGCACTGCCCGAGGGCCCGGGGTCAGTAGGGGGCCCCATGAGATGCCCCTGGTACCTTTTTCATAGGCTTTTTTGAGTTTGGGCAAGGACACAGGGGCCCCATGATCCCCTATTGGCCGTGGGCCCCATGAGTTGTCAGTCTGCCCCTGCTTGGTACCAACCCTTATTGATATGAGGAAGTGGACCCTTTGGAGTACGCCCATAACAGATTCAAGTGGAGAATCCACCTATGGGGGACCTTTAGTGAGGATAAAGAAGAAGAGTGGCAGCCAGCCTATGTTAATGTTGGGTCTACACTATGGTGAGTTGCTGATGTTAGAACTGATGTGATGGAGGCTGAGGTTGTATTGTCGTGGAACCATTATTATACTTCTGCCACAGTAAAAAAAAAATCATTAAAAGACTGAATGTGTGGATATTCCTTATTTTGGGAGGTGGGCCACAGGCCAGGAGAATGTGAGTGATCTAAGATGGAGTTTTTCCCATTACAGGTGTGTGTACCCTATTTCATTCCTGAACAGGAGGATGAAGGGAGGGTCTCCTGGCCAGCATAGCATTGCTGGTGGCATATCAGAGGCCTGCTAACAAGTCCGCTAATTCCCTTTTACTTCTGACCTAATTGCACAGCAGAGCATGTTGATTAAACCAGCTTTAAGTTTTTCAAGTTTTGTTGATGTTGGACCTGAAGTGATGGAGGCTGAGGTTGTATTGTCGTGGAACCACTATTATGCTTCTGCCACAGAAAAAAATCATTAAAAGACTGAATGTGTGGATATTCCTTATTTTGGGAGGTGGGCCTCAGACCAGGAGAATGTGAGTGATCTAAGATGGCGTTTATCCCATTACAGGTGTTTGTACCCTATTTCATTCCTGAGCAGGAGGATGAAGGGAGGGTCTCCTGGTCAACATGGCATTGCTGGTGGCATATCAGAGGCCTGCTAACAAGTCCGCTAATTCCCTTTTACTTCTGACCTAATGGCACAGCAGAGCATGTTGATTAAACCAGCTTTAAGTTTTTCAAGTTTTGCTGATGTTGGACCTGAAGTGATGGAGGCTGAGGTTGTATTGTCGTGGAACCATTATTATGCTTCTGCCACAGAAAGAAATCATTAAAAGACTGAACATGTGGATATTCCTTATTTTGGGAGGTGGGCATCAGGCCAGGAGAATGTGAATGATCTAAAAGGGCGTTTTTCCCATTACAGGTGTTTGTACCCTATTTCATTCCTGAGCAGGAGGATGAAGGGAGGGTCTCCTGGCCAGCATGGCATCGCTGGTGGCATATCAGAGGCCTGCTAACAAGTCTTCTAATTCTCTTCTACTTCTGACCTAATGGCACAGCAGAGCAAGTTGATGAAACCAGCTTTACGTTTTTCAGTTGCTGAAACACTTTTAATCTAAATAACATACAAGACAAAAAAATTACTGATTAAATATAGAAGTTAAGGAAATGAAAAACCTATTACAAGCGTGTGTTTGTGTGTGTGTATATAGACATAGAAAAAAAACACAAGAGTGGACTAAATTGAGATTTTATATATGCTCAGAATACAGTTTTTTTTTTAAGTGATACATCTAATAAAGGTACACACCAATCATCAGATTTTATTATCTGATTGACGTGCAATTTGACAAAGTGATCAATTCGGCAAGCAATTAAATAGTAATCATTTCCATTCAATCGATTTAGATTCAATTTAGAATGGATTCTATTAAACTGAGTCGACCAGCCAGGGTGGAAAATTATCAAACTGACAGCACTGATATACTACAGTCACGAATCTGATCTTGTTTAGACTGATCAGACCATAAGAATGCATAGTGGAAATGGAGATTCGATTGATAATTTACAAACATATCATCCAACTATCGATCGAAATCCAGTTGGGTTGACAACTACAGAATAATTATTCCTATCGGTTGAAAGAGAAATTTATAGTTTACCGAAGCATGTATGGCCACCATAAGAGTTCAATGTCACCCAGGGAAGTGCCACTAATATTTATCCTGGCATTCATCATCATCAGTAAATAGCTGAATATGTTGCTATATCCCTGATTTTGCCTATATTCCAATTCTCTACGTGAGAAAGGAAGCATGTTCCTAAAGTAGTTAAAAAGTCAAAATGTTTGTTTTCCTTAATGCATTCCCTGCATTAAGGTAAAAAAAAAAACTACCCCGGTATCTGTTCTTCTCACCCCCATCAATAAACACTTACTTGACTCTGTACCTGCTCCAGTGATGTCTCGGCTGCAGCAAAACTTCCCTCACTTCCAGGCCTCACAGGTGACACCGAGGACAGCAAGGTCATAGGCTGTCAGTCAAACACCTGTGAGGAGGGAGCGGAGGCGTGGCTTACTGGCGCTGTGTGTGTCTATGCATACATACAGCATGGCTAAGGAGCATGCATGCACCAGTGTCTCCTTAGCACCAAGCTTGCTAAGGAGGCACCCAGAAAAGGGACGAGCAGGCAGTGTCAATGGGGCACTTCTAGAAAAGGAGGTGGGTGACCACAGAAAAGAGAACAGGGAAGTGTAAGGACTTTTTTTTAATTTATCCTTTAGTATCACTTTAGCATTTATGTAAAGTCTGCTAATTACAAACAGATTATCAGGTCTTTGTATATATAAATAAAAATCTTTACAATATAAAATGCTGCCAATTACCTTATAAATGATTATTACTTAATAGTCATGTGACCTCAAGAGCTCAATTTGGATCCCTCTTCTGTATGGTGGGTGGTGTGGCTGGAAAGGAGGCATCCTCCTAATCCCTGCTATCAATCAATGAATGCAAGGTTGAGCAAGATTTCCATTCAGATCCCTCTTTTGCATGATGCTGCATGTGGTTAAAAATCGATCATCCAGCGAGTTGCTGCTGTCAGTCAACCTGAACAAGGCTGGGCAGGGGTTGTCAGACAACCTGACTACAGAGTGACAGGGATGCTGTGGATCAGCATGGGGTGCTGTAGGTCTGTTTAAAAGTTAAAGCAATGCAAACTGACCATGATAACACAGATGTGCTTGCAGTGGAACATGAAATTAAGACTGAATACAGTGTGGGGTAATGTGACAAGAGGCTGCAGCTCAATCCAAAAGCATTGTCAAAAACCTGAAGAAAATCGCTTACACTGTTCAACAGGTAAAAAGTTTTGGGCATAAAATTAGCTAATCTTACATAATTTTGGGGTGCTGAAAACGAAAATGACCCTAAAAAATGTTGATTGGCTCTAGTTTCCATGATATATTCACCCATCTAATGACGTAAGCCATTCAAAATTATGATGCAACTTCAGCTGCATATTGCGCAATTGATACTGGTGACCAATAGAAAATTGCATGTATACTGAGATGATGCAATATTAGCCTTCAATTGCATCACTTCACTGCATAAAAGCTGCAGTATCTGTAGCTGATTGTAGTTCGACAGCGTCTTTACATTTCGTTTTATGCTTATATAGGCTACTCAGTAATGCCTGGAACTTGTGTGAATAAAGCAGATAATTTCTGCTATATCTGCGGTGAAATAACTTTTATCTCACAAAAAAGGAGGATAACAGGAATGATTAAGAAAGCCTACAACTTGTATTTTGGCTGCAAGATAGGAGACCAGGACAAGAGCTGGGCACCACATATATGCTGCAATTCTTGTGGGACGGCACTGGAGCAATGGTTGAATGGAAAAAAGGCATCTATGCCTTTCGCTGTGCCAATGATTTGGAGAGAGCCAACAGATCATGTTAGTAATTGTTACTTTTGTATGGTGCCTCCAATTGTAAAAGGGCTAAATAAGAAGAAAAAGTTATCTGTGCACTATCCAAATATTCCATCGGCAATACGTCCAGTTCCTCATGGAGAGGGGCTACCAATTCCTAAAGCACCAGAATCCTTCGTGGTTGAGTCAAGTGAGGAAGAACCTGAAGCGTGTAGTCATGTGCAGTTGTAAGAGATAGCCCTTTCCTCGAATACAAGAGAAAAGCCAAGAGAAGCAAAACCGACACAAACTGAAGACAAAACTAGTGAGAAGTATTAAAATGATTCAACTTAGCTTATGGCTATAATTTTTCTTGGTAATCCTATGCAATATATTATGCCATTTAGGCTTTGTTATGTAGTCAATATCACTTGCTTTATATTTGTGGAAAGACATCTATCTATATAATTATTGTGCATTATGTAGTCATTACGCCTATAGTAGAAAACTTTCCGTTTACAGAAAAACTAGAGCCAATTGACAAATTTCATTGTTATATTTGAACTCAGAATGTGAAATTCTTTAAGAAATGGATCCTTTTGTTTCCAAAACTGGCAAAAAATAAAAATTTGTTGAACAGTGTTATTAAAGTGAAACTTCATGGAAAAAGTCTTTGCACCCTGCCCCAAAGGATAGGTGCTATACATCAAGCAGAAGCTAAGGTGGCGGCTTTCTTGGCTGTAAAGGATAGAAACTAAAGATCAAACACAGTATAATGTGGCAGCTTCCTTGGATGTAAAGTATAGGAGCTATAGATCTAACTGAGACTAAGATGGCAGCTTCCTTGGCTTTAAAGTATAGGAACTACAGATTGAAGGCTAAGATGGCAGCTTCCTTAGCTGTAAAGGATAGGCGCTATAGATCAAGCAGAGGCTAAGATGGCAGCTTCCTTGGCTGTAAAGAATAAAAACTAAAGATCAAACACAGTGTAATATGGCAGCTTCCTTGGATGTAAAATATAGGAACTATAGATCGAACAAAGGCTTAGATGGCAGCTTCCTTGGCTGCAAAGGATAAAAACTAAAGCTCAAACACAGTGTAATATGGCAACTGTCTTGTAAGAAAAGTATTGGAACAATAAATCGAACAGGGGCTAAGATGGCAGCTTTCTTGACTTTAAAGGATAGGAACTACAGAACAAACTGAGGATAAGATGGCAGCTTCCTTGACTTTAAAGGATAGGAACAACAGATCGAACAGAGGCTAAGATGGCAGCTTCCTTGGCTGTAAAGAATAGGCGCTATAGATCAAGCAGAGGCTAAGATGGCAGCTTCCTTGGCTGTAATGGATAGAAACTACAGATCAAACACAGACTAAGATGGCAACTTCCTTGGCTGTAAAGGATATAAACTAAAGATCAAACACAGGATAATATGGCAACTTCCTTGGCTGTGATGAATAGGAACTACAGATCAAACAAAGGCTAAGATGGCAACTTCTTTCGTTGTAAAGGATAGAAACTAAAGATCAAACACAGTATAAGATGTCAACTTCCTTGGATGTAAAGTATAGGAACTATAGATGGAACAGACGCTAAGATGACAGCTTTGTTGGTTGTAAAGGATAGGAACTACAGATAGAACAGAGGCTAAGATGGCAGCTTCCTTGGATGTAAACTATAGGAACTACACATCGAACAGAGGCTAAGATGGCAACCTCCTTGGCTGCAAAGGATAGAAACCCCAGATCAAAGCAGCTTCCTTGGCTATAAAGGATAGAATCTAAAGATCAAACACAGTATAATATGTCAGCTTTCTTGGATGTAAAATATAGGAACTATAGAACGAACAAAGGCTAAGATGGCAGCTTCCTCAGCTGCAAAGAATAGGGACTACAGATCGAACAAAGGCTAAGATAGCTGCTTCCTTGGCTGCAAAGAATAGGAACTACAAATCAAACAAAGGCTAAGATGGCAACCTCCTTGGCTGCAAAGGATAGAAACCCCAGATCAAAGAAGCTTCCTTGGCTGTAAAGGATAGAAACTAAAGATCAAGCACAGTATAATATGTCAGCTTCCTTGGCTGCAAAGAATAGGAACTACAGATCGAACAAAGGCTAAGATGACTACCACCTTGGTTGCAAAGGATAGAAACCCCAGATCAAAACACAGTATAAGATGTCAGCTTCCTTGAATGTAAACTATAGGAACTACACATTGAACAGAGGCTAAGATGGCAACCTCCTTGGCTGCAAAGGATAGAAACCCCAGATCAAAGCAGCTTCCTTGGCTATAAAGGATAGAATCTATGGATCAAACACAGTATAATATGTCAGCTTTCTTGGATGTAAAGTATAGGGACCAGGGGCGGACTGACAACTCATGGGGCCCCCGGGCAATAGGGGATCATGGGGCCCCTGTGTCCTTGCCCAAACTTAAAAAAGCCTATGAAAAAGATACCAGGTGCATCTCATGGGGCCCCCTACTGACCCCGGGCCCTCGAGCAGTGCCCGAGTTTCCAAATGGTCAGTCCGCCCCTGATAGGAACTATAGAGTGAACAAAGGCTAAGATGGCAACCTCCTTGGCTGCAAAGAATAGGAACTACAGATCGAACAAAGGCTAAGATGGCAACCTCCTTGGCTGCAAAGAATAGAAACTCCAGATCAAAGAAGCTTCCTTGGCTGTAAAGGATAGAAACTAAAGATCAAGCACAGTATAATATGTCAGCTTCCTTGGCTGCAAAGAATAGGAACTACAGATTGAACAAAGGCTAAGATGACTACCTCCTTGGCTGCAAAGGATAGAAACCCCAGATCAAAACACAGTATAAGATGTCAGCTTCCTTGGATGTAAAGTATAGGAACTACACATTGAACAGAGGCTACGATGGCAGCTTCCTTTGCTGAAAAGGATAGGATTGTTTAGTTCTGCTTTAAAAGGTAAGGCATTGCCTCTTCACTGACTGATTTTCACTGTTACTTGGAGTTGCCCTTTAAAACACAGTGGATGGGTTTGTTATTCCCCCAAGCCTTTTCTTTCTGAGCTCACAGTTGACAAAAGACGAGTAAAAAAAACATATTCAGTGATTATTTTGTCTTTTCTTTGATCTGGGATCACAACATCCTGCTTGTGTCTCTGGGTGACTCGCCTTCTTTGGGAACCTTGGCAGGAAAGAACACACAATCAAACATTCTCATAAACATCTGCTGCTTTATTTAGTGTCAAGAAGGTTAAAAAAGGGAGTCAAGGGTGGGGCCAAACTCTGGGCCGCAATGCAAACGGGAGGAAGATCACTACCCGGGAATTCAATAAACATTTGCAATCCTTGGCCATCATTTGCTATTTAAAGAAATTAGCAATTTAATCATCTATAATTATTTGTAGAATTATTTCTAAAACTGGAAACACTCTGGGAGTGTGAGCTAGTTCTCAATAATTTACTGCAAAACACACCTTTCCTGAATTAATTGCATTTGAAAGTCATTATCATCCCTAGAATTATATAATGTAATAATGTAACCAGTGGGGAAGGCAGTATCTCGTAGTTATGAAAGTTGTAGGCTCCATTCACATCTTGGCTTTCTGGGAACGTGCGCAGAAATGCGTGCCGCTACACACATCCCAGAAACATGCTAAAATGCACAACACACTTGCGGTGCCATTCATTTTTTATTGACATGCCAAACACGAATAGCGGTAGCCAGGGACGGACTGACAACTCATGGGGCCCCCGGGAAATAGGGGATCATGGGGCCCCTGTGTCCTTGCCCAAACTCAAAAAAGCCTATAAAAAAGTTACCAGGGGCATCTCATGGGGCCCCCTACTGACCCCGGGCCCTTGGGCAGTGCCTGCGTTTCCAAATGGTCAGTCCACCCCTGGCGGTAGCATATTTTGTTGTGCAACAGAATGTTCAAAAATGTGCCAAAATGTGCATTTCAAAAACGCACGAGGTTCACTGCAAGAAAAAAGGTGCAGGAGATACTTTGGCACATTTGTCATGTGTAGGGCAATCCATTCAAGTGAATGGGCTGCCAACAAAAAAGTGTATAGTGAGTGACTCCTGCACTACCTGTGAATGGGTACTGAATAACTAACATTGTGAAATACTATGTATGTGCCCAGGGGCGGACTGACAACTCATGGGGCCCCCGAGCAATAGGGGATCATGGGGCCCCTGTGTCCTTGCCCAAACTCAAAAAAGCCTATAAAAAAGGTACCAGGGGCATCTCATGGGGCCCCCTACTGACCCCGGGCCCTTGGGCAGTGCCCGAGTTTCCAAATGGTCAGTCCGCCCCTGTATGTGCCCATGCCTGAATCAAATAAATAATAAAAGAGTGTGATGCTGCACTGCTGAAATGATAATATATACAGTGGATAAACATATAAAAGTCAACTGTGCATACAATCCTTATTTCACATGTGTTGTGATGCATGAAACTAAGCGCTTGCCGACTGCCCTATAGCAGTTTTACTGCTACAGGACAGCCGCTCTGTACAGAATCAAGTATATATACAAGATTCTGCATTTTTGGGTAGGAGGCACAAGCGCGCCCGCATGCCTGTGCTGTCATTGGCTCCTGTACATGTCAATCACTGGGTCCCAGCCAAGCGATTCATGGCAGAAACCCAGTGATCAACAGAGCAACTGACAGTAGAGAGATCTGTGAATGTAAATGTAGCACTACCCCCTTAGGGGTTGATTTGCATCCCCCTATGTTCCTGCACAGCCAGGCATTTGGCATTTCCACACAAGCTTGCATCAGAGTCAGAAACCAGTCCTGGTAAACAGTCACTAGTATTGGGATAATCTGGGTTCCCACCAGAGTGCTCCTTCCCCTATTTGCCCAGAGAGTGCAAGTGTACTCACTCAGATCCTCTCCTGTACTGCTTGCAGGTTGGCTGCTGCTACCAGACCTATCAGCTGTGCTGCTCCTTCCCTGCCATACAGGTGGTCCTCACTCAGGGGGCCAGTGAGCTCCAAGTTTTCCTCCTGTCTAGCTCCAGGCTCGAAGGAAGGTCCCATCTCACTAAGCCTCCTGGCAGCCTTCTTCCTCCAGCCTCATGTCTTCTTCCAACTCAATACACCTCTCCCTCCACCACACTCCCCGCTACTGAGCAGGATCCTACACTTTTAAGGGAGACCCAACCCCTTACCAAGCCTTCTGTTGGGGATTGGCTGAGCTCCCTCAAGAATGTAGCCAGCCACTCCTCAGATCCACCTACTGCCTCCAAGGCCCTTCTCTGAAAGCGTCAGAACAGGGTGAAATTCAAGAGGGGCTGGCCTGCAGAGTCTCTCAGTCCTGACCACAATTTGACCCCTCTGACTATCTCACCTGAGCTTCTAACCATCTCCTGACTAAGCATTGGGATCTAGCTCCCCCTAGCTAAACTAGGAGGGTGCTACATAAACAACACAGATCTCACTCCTGTTAGGAGGATGTGCTGGTTTTTAAAAAAACAGCACATCCCCTAGTAAAACACTACACAGTACATAGTAAAATCACTCCCTAACACACAGTTAACCCTTTGATCGCCCCAGATGTTAACTTCCTCCTGCCCAGTGTCATTAGTACAGCGACAGCTCTTTTTATTAGTTCTGATTGCTGCATTAGTGTCAGTGACCGTTAGTCAGTTTCCACCCAGTGGCAGTTAGTGTCAGAATAGGTCGCTGATCGCCGCCATTATTAGTATAAACAAAAATAATAATTAAAAATTCCAGTATATATACCATTGTTTCAGTAGTGGTGTGAACCTCCTGCGCTCCCAAGTGTTTCAACTATATAAAAAACACCAGGAGAAGCTGCTAACATTAAATCATATACCAGTGATTGTGATAAATAAATACAATAAAGATTGTAGCGCTACTCCTTAAGGTACATACACACATAAATATATAATAAATTAATAAGTGATGTGTGATCTCAAAATTACATTAGATAAAAATAAAAATAAATGTGATAGTGATGTCAATTAATATTAATCAGTGCCCATGATTCATTAAATCTACAAAATAAAATCAAATAACTCACAACATGTGAAAAAACATTTACATATATATATATATATATATATATATATATATATATATAATTCTGTGCATATAAAATTACACGTGCCTCTCGTGTAGTGAAAAAACCACAATATAGCAATACATAAAACAGTGCTCTCAAAGTCCAATAAATGCTGATAGTGACCACAAGAAAACACGTGCTTCCAATGACTACTGTTGGTGACCATAAATTAACAGGAACTCGTGTAGATCTTTGAGTGCATGTGAATATGACAATCCGACCACCATCTGGATAAGCCTCTCACCTCATCACTTCGACCCTTGCGGGTCAAAGCGCTTTTGTGGATCCCCCTCACGGATCCTCCAAGATAGCTATCACTCCAAATGTTGCTCCTTGTCGCATCCAAATCTCTCAGAAATTACTATTCCACCAATGGCTCCTCTCCAGGTAAGTTGCAGCATCAATCTCTCAAATGAGACATAAAATAGATCCTCCCATGGTGCAGTATATTTTATTTAAAAGTAGGGACAGATAACAACAAATATATATATGAAAAAATCATCAAATCATAAGTCCAGAAAAAATATATATGCCAATACCACAAAAAAGTGCAAAAAAACTTTTAAGTGCAAAAAAACTTTTTGTGCAAAAAAAGTGTTTTTATATATTTATATATATTTACTAGCGCAAATTATTTATTAATTGGTACACTTTATATATGGTGGTTTTTTGCAGCTGGTACACTATAAGTAAGTCATATAATTTTGACCATAGGCGCTATTATTAATTTTTCTTACAGATAACAACAAACTTTCTCACTCACGTGGCAGCCAATTCAAAACCTCATGCTTTCGGATGAGGGCATGTATGTATGGGTGTACAGCTGGGTGTACAGGTGTACCAAGATGGCCGCCACGCCAGAAATACGTCACCACGTCAAGCCGACGCGTTGCGTCACAATGTCATGTGACTTCCTCAGGGCTGTGAATCATAGTGACGATCTC